>NC_088777.1:5361837-5857643 GCF_954871325.1 Gordionus sp. m RMFG-2023 | reverse complement strand
AATAAAATAAATAAAATAAAATAAAATAAAATAAAATAAAATAAAATAAAATAAAATAAAATAAAATAAAATAAAATAAAATAAAATAAAATAAAATAAAATAAAATAAAATAAAATAAAATAAAATAAAATAAAATAAAATAAAATAAAATAAAAATAAAATAAAATAAAATAAAATAAAATAAAATAAAATAAAATAAAATAAAATAAAATAAAATAAAATAAAATAAAATAAAATAAAATAAAATAAAATAAAATAAAATAAAATAAAATAAAATAAAATAAAATAAAATAAAATAAAATAAAATAAAATAAAATAAAATAAAATAAAATAAAATAAAATAAAATAAATAAAATAAAATAAAATAAAATAAAATAAAATAAAATAAAATAAAATAAAATAAAATAAAATAAAATAAAATAAAATAAAATAAAATAAAAATAAAATAAAATAAAATAAAATAAAATTAAAATAAAATAAAATAAAATAAAATAAAATAAAATAAAATAAAATAAAATAAAATAAAATAAAATAAATAAAATAAAATAAAATAAAATAAAATAAAATAAAATAAAATAAAATAAAATAAAATAAAATAAAATAAAATAAAATAAAATAAAATAAAATAAAATAAAATAAAATAAAATAAAATAAAATAAAATAAAATAAAATAAAATAAAATAAAATAAAATAAAATAAAATAAAATAAAATAAATAAAATAAAATAAAATAAAATAAAATAAAATAAAATAAAATAAAATAAAATAAAATACAGCCAAAGTTTACAAATATATTCTTTTCAAGGTTGTGAAATAAAATAATTTATTAATATATATAAAAATGATGTCCGCGATTTAAATTAAGAACGATTTTTTTTAAACAATCATTTATTAAGCCAAAACATGGAAGATCTTAAGTTATAGCTAAAAACTAGGTCTAAATAAAACGATTTTCATATGCTATTTATAAGTGTAAATATAAGCTCTGAAAATAAAAAACTAATTCGATGAGATAATTATAGGGTGTGGCATGATTAGTGATGCAAAATTCTTGGGAATTTAAGTTGGGCATATTTTCAAAAATTTAGCGGGAAAATTGGATAATAAGAAGTTAAACACTAAAAATATTTTATTTATATACCTATAAATACAATGGATATAAACAAAATAAATAGAAAATGAATTTATATTATTTAAATGATAATATAAATTATAATAATTTAAAAATCATCACAATCAGAAATACATTCAATAGAAGATCAATATATCTCTTCATTGGTTGTTCCCATTTTATTGAATTTGGGGGAATATCATATAGATGTCGATTATAACAGATATATTATATACAAAAATAAATATAAAAATCACGAATAAAATTTCAGCCACTCCAAATTTTTAGTTCACTTTTTATCTATATCTCTAATATATAAATATACATAATATAGCGATCGGAAAATTGCAAAAACTGATAAATAATATCCCCATAATTTACAATATAGCGAAATTTCAAGTTATGAAGAGGGGAAATAGTCATATATAGAATTTATATTTTTCTGCATATTTTTTGATAATTATAAGCCCTCTCAAGTTGAAAAGGCGGTTACACCACTGTAGATGTATACTGGAACTTTGGAACACAAATTATACATCAGATTTAATTTTTAAAAAATATAAAGATCTGAAAAGCCCCGTTGTCCACATTATCTTGCTCTTGTTTCATCTAGAATAAACCTTTAAGCAATCAAATAAATTTAGGTAATTTCGCTTACAAAACTGAAAAAAAATATTTTACATTTTTGTATACCAGGCAAAATTATATACAATTTTGAAGAATTTTTATATTTATTAAATACATAATTTCTAAATAAAATAAATTATTATGCTTTATATAAAATTGGCATACAATTTGTAAGTAATTAAAAATCTCACCCTCTTTATGTCAAGTTAAATAAAGAGAAATTACTCCTAAAAAAAATAATAATTTCTAATTAAAGCTAAATTAAAAGCAATTTTAGTATCAACATCAAAAAGGTAGGTAAAATTTTAGTTTATTTGCATTAAACTTTAAGCCCCATGCATTTCTTTTATTCAAAGTAATTTAACTGGTAACTAGAATGAATATTTTATTCAATTTGAGTTTAATAACATAATTCTTGTTTAATTGTTGTATTTTGTTTATTACAGGTATTGTTGAATTAATTTTGCGTCATTTTTAATTTAAAAAAAAAATTTATAAAACAAAAAGGATAATTAAATTTATAAATCCCCAAAAAATATAATTTAAAAAGTATCCTTAAAACGCAAAATAGCAAAAAGTTAAGGTAATTTCTTTAAGATCTTAAATTTATTTATATGGACTTCGTATATTTATTTTCAAATAAAGCAAAATATAGCTCAAATATGAATATATGTGCTGACAGTTGTTTCAACTATGATGGGATGTTTACCATTGATTTACGCTCAAATTCTACCTTAGTGTATGAATTTATGATTATATATAATTTAAAATAACATAAAGAAATATGATTTTAAAATAAAACTCTTTTTCGATTTTAAAAACCATAATAATAAAATAATAATATTATGTAGCAATTTACTAGTAAGTTTTTATAAAATATTTTCTAAACTAGTGTATAATATATTTTATTAATAATTGCGCAATGATTATTATTTGTAAAGAAATCAATTATTACACTTTGATTAAATCTTAACCACATAATTGTCCTGCTCATATTGATTTCAATAGAGATAGTTTTTTTTTCCCTTTAGCTTTCACCTTTTCTGGTGGTAAGCTCCTTCAACATCTCTCTCCACTTTATGTTATTCATACAATCTCTTTTATCTACTTTACTTCTTTATATTGGCGCTAACTTTATGGCCCCATTGAAGTTTTGACCTTCCACTTTTACGTTTGCTCATCACTTCCAAACTCTCAACCTTATTTCCTATGTAGTTCATAGGCCTTCTCATTGTGTGCCCATACCACCTAAGTCTGTTTACCATTAACTTAGTCTTAATAGGCACTACCTTTAAACGGTTACATGTCAATACCGCGAAAATTTTAGCGCGAAATGTATTATCGCGAATGCATTATAGCGAATGTCGATTACCGCGAAAAGATATTATAGCGAATGCATTACAGCAAATGCATTATCGCGAATATATTATAACGAATGCATTACCGCGAATGCACTATAGCGAATATAATACAGCGAAAATATTATAGCGAATGTATTAGCGCGAATGTAATACCGCGAAAATGTTATCGCGAATGTATTATAGCGATTATATTACAGCGAATGAATTATCGCGAATGCATTATCGCGAATATATTACAGCGAATGCATTATAGCGAATGTATTATAGCGAATGAATTATCGCGAATATATTATAGCGAATGCATTATAGCGAATGCATTATAGCGAATGCATTATAGCGAATGCATTATAGCGATAGCGAATGCATTATAGCGAATGAATTATAGCGAATGCATTATAGCGAATGAATTATCGCGAATGCATTATAGCGAATGAATTATCGCGAATGCATTATCGCGAATGCATTATCGCGAATGCATTATAGCGAATGCATTATCGCGAATGCATTATAGCGAATGCATTATCATATCGCAAATGGAGTTTCATGAAAGTTACAATTTTATATTTATCGACTTTTCGACTGACTTAGTTGAATCTGAAAATTAAGTTAAATAAAGGGATTGGCTCTAAGAACATTTTTTTATTGAAATTAAGGCTAAGGCTTTTCTTTTTTTTGGCTCAAAATAAAAAAAGATTCTAAGTAATAAAATAGATTTCTCTTTTTCATCTAATCATTTTAAATACCATCAAGTTTTTTCTTTTTAATTTATTGAAAACTTGTAGGGGAGAACGGGGTTATGGCGAACCCTAAAGGCAAACCTTAAGAAAATTGTAAGTACTTTATCATTTTTAATAAAAAATATCTCATTTTGTTCAGCTCTATTAGTTTTATGATATGTTTAAATTTCAAAAATACATCTCTAATAATTTTTTCAAAATATCATTTTTTCTGGAATTTTTTTTGGTAACCGAGTGAACCCTACCCGGGGACGAACAAGCCCTTGGTCGAGGCTATTATAAACTGCTTAGTTTTCCATATATAAAAGTTATATATTTTTTTATTAGGATATATTTAATGATTTAAAACATAAAAGTGTTATATAAAATCATTTAAAACATTCACAATCTTTGCAAATAAAAAAACAATAAAATTGCAAAGCCATGTAACTAATAACTGACATTGAAAGCAGTCTTGATTGTTATGCTTGATATAATTTATTTGTATACCAAACAATTATTTATCATATAATAACATTTTTCGATTTTTTTTCTTTTAGTTGGTCTCTCCTTGGCTTTTTTTGCATGTCAAATTTTTAAAAAATAGCAAAAAAAAGGTTCGACCTAACCCCACAAAAATAGCCCCAGTAGCATCACTTTGATTAAGATCATATTTTGAAGTATTTATATTATCAATTTTGTTCGGGTAAATTGTTATTCTATAAAATAGGATTTTTTCTTTTATGTAAGATGATTTTTGTGTGGTAAAATTGTATATTAATCTTTATTTTTGAAAAATAGTAAAAGTGTAAAAAGTTACTTTTGAAGGTACGAATGATATAAAGCATTATAAAAATTCTTCAAGCGGTCCGATAGAAATAAAAACTATAGCCGCATATGCAATATATAAGTATATAGTTTTGGTAAAAAATTATCTCTTAGAGTTAAATACTCTAGAAAATAAAGCCACTCTCACTATAACCCTGGGTTCATTATAACACCGGTCTCCCCTAATTATGGGCATCAGAAATTTTTTAGCTTTAGCTGATAACATAAAATAATATCACAAAGTTCTTTCCAAAAGTGTCTTACTTTGTTGAAGAAACAAAAAATGTCTAGCAATATGGCAGGTAACATCAAGAAATTGGGTGATAAATTCTAGTGGAATTCGTATTACGAATCTATGGTTTTGCTTGATAAAATCTTAGCTGAAAAACAAAAGGAGCTTGATGAGTTATATGATAACCATGGGGTTAGCTTGGTGAACTGAATTAATATTCCACTTTATCCTAGAATGTCATAAATTAATTTACCTGTGTTCTCTGGTAGCATTTTTTAGCTCTGATTATTTAAAGCCCTGCCCTGGGTTTTCAAATTTCGTTATTTTGAATATTTTCTCTGTATTTTATAAATTGTTTTATACCGAATTTAAGATAAGTAAATAATATTAAAGCATAATTAAAATGTTTTTCACTATAATATTAAACGGCATAAAAATATGGATTTGTGGCCTTCTGTCTCTCTTAAAGTTGAAATTGTTTTAAACCGTATCATGAATAATAAACCAATTTGCACAGTGAGATTTAGAAATAGACAGAATATGAAATTAAAAAATCTTCTTTTCCCATTTCAGAAAGTCTCATAATCATTATGTTTAAAAATATTTATTGTAGGCATTCTCTTTCAGGCAGAATAATATGATAAAATAACTTACAAAATATTAAATTTGAACTAAATTCACATAACATCTCTATTGAAACCACCAAAATATATAATTAAATATATTTTTTATCATTTTAAGATTTATATTTGAAACAGGAGTTGGCATTTATTATTTTTAAATTTAACAATATTTAAATTTAAAAAAGATAAGATTTTATGTTTTAAAGCTTTAAAATAAATAATTTTGACGATTACAAAAGAGATAATAAGATAGAGATCTCAATCCAATGTTCCCCTTCATCTAATCTTATTTAAATTTTTTTTTGCCAGATATGGCTTGGGGGAGGGTTGTATTATAACCACTTATTTTTTAAAAAATATTTATGAAAAATTTAAAACCATTTACTATAATAAAAAGAAAAAATTATCAACATATTTTTTTAGCGCTGGAGAGGGTAAATCATATCGTAGGGGCTAGTAGAATTAGGTCGAATTAATTATATTATGCTTAAAAATATGATATAATAAGTATTCATTGGCTATTATAGCTTTAAATTCTATTTTTTCCCTTTAACTTTCACCTTTTCTGGTGGTTGATAATCAAAAGAATTAGAAAAAAAATTAAAAAATTCATTAAAACTTAAAAATTTTTTAAAATAAAATATCACATTTTGAAATTTTTTATGAATTATTTATATACAAATGGTGTATTATTGATAATAACAATTATCCTATAGGAGACTTAATAAACCAATATAACTACAAGCCTGGGGTTTGGGGCTTGTTGGGGAAAAAATTAACTTTTACTAGATTCAATCTTAAAATATAAAATATTAAAATATTTATTAATAGGGTCTTTTGTAAAAAACGACTTAATCTAATCGTTAAAAAAATTGAGTAAACCAAATTCCACATATTTTTTAATAAAATACGAATTTCATAAATAACAAGTGACGTGTTTTAGAGGTAAATAATTTTAAAATGCTACTTTAAATAAATATAGACAATTAAGCTGGTTCTCTGGTTTTTTGAAACTTAAATGGGTTAAATATAATTTTGTCAAATATAAATCACTATTGCATTGTGATAATGTTAGTTGTAATGCATTCGCGATATTGCATTCGCTTTGATGCATTCGCGATAATGCATTCGCTGTAATGTATTCGCTCTAATACATTCGCTATGAAACATTCGCGATAATACATTCGCTATAATGTTTTCGCGGTTATGCATTGGCTATAATGCATTCGCGCTAATATATTCGCTATAATATATTCGATATGATGCATTCGCGATAATGCATTCGCGGTATTACATTCGCTGTAATGCATTTGCTATAATGTTTTCGCGGTAATGCATTCGCTATAATGCATTTGCGCTAATATATTCGCTATAATACATTCGCTATAATACATTCGCTATGATGCATTCGCGATAATGCATTCGCGGTATTACATTCGCTGTAATGCATTCGCTATAATATTTTCGCGGTAATGCATTCGCTATAATGCATTCGCGTTAATATATTCGCTATGATACATTCGCTATGATACATTCGCTATAATGCATTCGCGGTAATGCATTCGCTATAATATCTTTACGCGGTAATCGACATTCGCGATAATTCATTCGCGATAATTCATTCGCGATAATTCATTCGCGATAATTTATTCGCGATAATTCATTCGCGATAATACATTTCGCGGTAAAAGTTTCGCGGTATTGACGTGATACGCCTTTAAACTACTTAGTATTCTTGTACTGCGCTCGTTATCCTTTTTTGTTACCCCAGCAATCATCCTCAGCATTCTCATCTCCATAGTTTGAAGACTTCTCCCGTCTGATTTTTTGGTTGGTTTCCGAACTATATAGAATAGTTGGTTATACTATGGAACTGTAAATTTTTCCCTTTAATTTGTATGGGATTCTTTTGTCAAATAGGACTCCAGATAAAGATCTCCACTTTAACCACCCTTGATTAATTTTACTTTTTATCTCTTTTTCTATTGTGCCGTTTGTTTGTATAATAGAGCCAAAATATTTGCAGCTTTCAATTGCCGCTATCTGCCATTCATTTATATCAATACTCTCTGTTTCATCTCCTCCTATCACCTATACTCCGTCTTTTCTCTATTTATTTTTAGTGCGTGTCTAAAATATTTATCCAACTCACTAATCTTTCTTTCATTTAATCCTTGGATTCGGCAAGTATCACAATATCTGCAAATATCATATTCCACGGGAATGTTTGAGGTATAGACTGTGCTAATACATTACTGTAATGAAGAGAAGTGGGCTGAGAGCCGACCCTTGATGAACTCCTTCGGCTATTGTGAAGTCTGCTGAAGTACCTGTTGTGCTATGGACCATTGTTGTATGGCCCATATACATATCCTGTATTATTCTTATATATTTTTCAGGAATCTGTCTCTCTTATTTCAATTATGTCTCTTAATCTTTTTTCTATTATTTTTTCGTATAGTTTTAGACAGTGTGACATTAGTTTTGTGCCCCTGTTGACAATTGTGTGGATCCCCTTTATTTTTGAAGATAGGAACTAGATAGCTCTGCCTCCATTTTTGGGGAACCTCTTCATTTCCAAGTATTTTATTGAACATATTTGTGAGGAGATGTATTCTATCATCTCCTAGTGCTTTAAGGCTTTCTATTGGAATATCGTCTGGACCCTTAGCTTTGTTGTTTTTCATATGCTTAAGGCATGTGATTATTCCTTGTTCTGTGATAGGTTGTACAAGGTTTTTACATGGGGAGTGTTCATCTAGATGTAGTAAGTGGGGATTAAAGTTGAGAAACTCCTGAAAATATTCTTTCCATCTATTCATTATTTCTTTTTCCTTTATTATCAATTTCCCATCCTTATTCTTGATTACTTTCGGCTCCGTTTATATCCCTAGAATTTGTTTCTTGCTGTTTGGCTAATCTGTATATTTTATTTTGCCCTTATTTGGTATATAGTTCTTCATACATGTCATTGTATGCCATAGATTTGGCCCTAGCCACCGCCTTTGTAGCTAATCTCTCGATTTTTTGTACCTTGTCTTGTCATCTGGGTTTATGGATTAGTACCATATTTTATAAAGGACTTTTTTCTCCTGTATAGTGATTTGTACCTCCTCATTCCACTAACATAGTTCTTTGTATGATTTGTTACCTCCCCTTGCCAAGCCTAGTGTCGATTTGGCAATGTCTATTAATCTCGATGAAAGGTCTGTCCACATTTTTCATTGACTTGTGATGAATCTATTGTTTTAAAGTTTGATTGCAAAGGCATCTGCCATTGTTTTTAATTTGCCCCATTTGATGCATGGTTCCAGTTTTATTTTGTTTTGAGTGGATTTATTTGAGATGTTTAAATCCATGACCACTAGTTAGTGTTGCGCTGGCGATATCTTCTCCTGGGATGACTTTGCAGTCTATTACATCTTTTAATCTTCTGCGAGAGATTAGCATGTAATCTATCTGTGTTTTCCTTGTACCACTTTCATATGTTATTAGATGACTATCTTTCCTATAGTAGGTGTTGGTTAAGGCAAGGTCGAAGGCTTGCGCAAATTTCAGTACATTCTCCTTCATCATTTCTTTCTCCATATCCAAAACCACCATGATGCCTTTTGTAGCTTTGCTTTCCCGACATGCGCATTTAGTCACCACCAATTATGACTAGGTCATCCTTAGGGATTTCCATTACAGCTTCATCAAGGATAGCTCTAAATTCATCTTTCTCTTCTTCCTTGCAACCCGTTTGAGGAGCATATACTGAAAGGATGTGTAGTATTGATTGACCAATGCAGAGTTTTATCTTCATTAGTCTATCAAAGATCCTGTTGACTTTTACTACTGAGGAGGTTAGATCCTGACTGAGGATGATGCCGACACCATTCATATTGCTAACAATTCCATTATAGTACAATTTATACCCATCTCCAATCATCAAAGTCTTCGGTCCCTTCCATTTTGTCTCTTGTATGCACGCTATATCAACTTTTCTCTTGTTCAACATTGATGCCAATCCCAATATTCAAACTTGCTAATCTTGTCCTCTTTGCTTTGACCTTTATTTTACTTTTTACGGGATGGAGGTCTGCACTCTGCTCGTCGCTTGGAGGGAACGCCCTAGCTTTCATATTCATATTTGCATTTGTTTCGTTCATTTTGTTTATTAGACAGGTATACTTAGCACCCGGCTGTCCAGGCCTGTCGGTAACTAAGGTGTCATCTCTAAGCTCCGAAATGCATCTAACCATATGTCTTTACACATCAGTCATCGAATAAAAACATGAATGTTTTTATGCTCCTTACCAGGATTGAACATGCCTCCTTCTTCGTCCTTCTGTTTCTAAGCATACATCTAACCCATTATAAATTTTATATTTCATCATTCTCTGGAATGGATTAATTTTGCACTGTAACCTATATCTTTTTAAATTGATATTAAACAGAAAATAAATACTCTACTCCTAGTATTCTATTTAATAAACTAACCACCGTTTAGATCAGGACTTATTTCTATTATTTATACATATATAGCTATTTTAGTTTTTTCTAATAGTAAAATTTCTGTAATTTATATTAAATTCGTAGCAAAAATTTATTCAGGTGGTGGGTGGGGTTGGGAAATAACGTTTTTAAGAGGTTTACCAATCCTTATTAGCAGAGTTTTCTTGAACCTACCCTAACCACAAAAAAAAGAAGCGAGTTTATATATAAAATTAAAAGCGTGAGGTCATCTTGTAAGCATGAAGTGAGCCCAAATTTTGGAAACTCTAATTCTGAAAACTAATACCAAAAGTGTTTTTTCTTAAATATTGAGACTTTACATTAAACAGATATTAGAACTAAACATCATATAACATTTATAAAAACTACACTTTTAAAATTTCAAACACAAATAATATAATAATGGGCGTGAATATAAATTATGCATAATGAAAAAAAATTTAATAATTATTTAGCCCGATAGGTAAATAATCATTATAAAATATCATGAAAATAAACATTTTATGATTATCTATATAAAAAGTTAATAAAAATATTATTTTAATCGAAATTATGTTTATGTTCAAATCTCATATATTAAGCAAACCCATAATAATTTTCAATAGAAGCAACATTAGTAACGATGTACTTTCCTTTGCACAAATCGTGACCTGCGAATCTAAATCAAATAACTTTGATTTTGTCTAAACAATCAATCATATATATATCTCCTGAAAATTTTTGGTCGATAATAACGCTTGCCTTACTACGTTGTTGCAAGATCATCCGCGATTTTTTACTAAAATTTAAAATAGAATATAACTTTTAAATTAAAAAATAGGATATTTTTCAATGAAACATCATATTTTTATAAAACATTTTTTAAATCATTTTCATATTTTTTGGCTACGAGGTTGTAGAAATTCGATCCCCTACTTAGAGCCGGTAAGACGTCTGGTAAATAGTAAGTGATTTTATAAAAAATAAAATATTTACATAATATGGAATATATACTTAATAAGCGATTTTGACAAAACAAAATATAAAAATTTATTCAGCCTATGTCTAAGATTATTGCCCTTTATTTCAATATTTTAAGAATTTCTAAAAAAAATTAACGTAATACATTTAATATATTTTTTTTCTAAGATCACCTTCTTTAGGCTTAAAGTTGAATGCATTATAAAACAACTAAGTTCTCTTCCTTCATCCTCTAGTTTTGGATCTGTCAAATTTTATGGTTGAAACTAAATGCTTTAGTTATTTCTCTCTATTGTAATAATCTTCGTTATAAAATTTGTTTGTAGTTGCAAGGCAATTGACTTGGTCCCCAAAATTTCTAATTTAGAATTATTATACAATTCCAAATTGAGTCAAGAATTTTTTTGATCCTGGATTTTTTAAAATATGTTAAATAAAATATGGTTCATAAGGAAATATTTAATTGTCTTTGTGATTGCGCCAATTTTTAAATAATTTGTTCTGTGCTTGGGATTAAATCTCGATAAATATTAAGTAAGGCTGAACCATTTAACCTATTTTATAATGTGGTACTCCTAAGATAGGCTTTTATTCTCCTTAATAACGAAAAGGTTCTTTCATTTCATGTTTGTGCTTATTGATGTTGCCAAAATTAAAATATATAGTAGTTAATATATTTAAAAAAAACTTTAAAATATTTCAAACTATGCAATACCTCCATTGCGTTTCTTGGAATATTATCTAGTAGAATTAATTTCTCTTACTAAGATTTAAATTCAGAAATCAATTGGCCTTCAGATACAATAATAGCCCCTAAATTAAAAAAATTTTGAGATCAAGAATTAATATTTCCTAAAGAAAGATATAGACAGTGAAATCTGTAAATTAAATAAGGCCATTTGGTAAACCACAAGTCTTTTATGAATTTGAGTCAAGAACCCGAGGCTAGCGAATCTCAAATTCATATAGTATGGCATTCTCCTCAAACAAAAATCTCATGAAATTCATGATCAATATTTCTTAATTTTTGAAGTTGCAATATAATTATATTGGCGATTCTCATAGTCTCCGTCAAAACTATATTATTTTTTTGAAAAATATTAAACAAAATTGTTGTTACAATTAAATATTATTTATATACATTTCAATGCAAAAAAGGAAATTGGTTGTCTTATTGAATAATAAAGTATATGACTCGGATAAAATATTTGGTTCAAACCATCCCGATATTTCTCCAAGAGCACTCAAAGTAGGCTCTTCTAGATCCAAAAAATTAGGCAACCGCTTGATATCGTAGCCTACATTTGGTTGGGTGCGTCTTGGGCAGTTTCTTTTTTCTTATAGCATAAGAGCTATCAGAAATAATTATATTAAGCGAATTTTATCTCTTTTCTGAATAATACCTACACTCTAGAAATTTTGCCTAATCATAGTTATTAGTAGAAATAAATTATATAGAATTATATTTAAGAGCTATCTTATAAACGGCAGAGAACATGAATCAGATATGACTAACAAGTGAATCTGGGGTGGGGGGGGGGGGGAGATTTTCTTTTTCTCCCTTCTGGCTACATTTCTAATCTTATTATTGTTAGGAATTTTTATTAAATTGATTCTAGAAATTAAAAGGGTTTGCTAAATATAGGTTTTCTACGGATTGTAGTAAAAAAAAATATATTGAAAACACAATTTAACAGATTTTTGAAAAACGGCTAATCAAGATTTTTAAACAAAAAATAATTTAACTTAATTCTCGTTACCTTGGCCCAACTCCAAACGGCTTAGCCTCTTTATTCAATATTTTAGTCTAAAAGCTTGACTGCGCCACAATTAAGTTTTGGAGTAAGCCAAATTAAGTTATTAAACAATAATATCTGACCCAAAAAGGCCAATAAATGATAATTTATTAATTTAGTATTAATTAGCGAATTAATATTTGATCCAATTGAGATATCTCATAAAATCGATCAGTTGGTAGAATCCTAAATTCTATTGTGTAAATTTTAATTTGTTTACTTAAAGAAAATTATTTGCATTATTCATAAAATAATCAATTTTCACCATTTTCACGTTTTACACATTTTAGACTAATACTATAGTGTTTGTTAAATGGCTCGTTCCAATTTTTAAAACGGCTAACACAATATTTCTATCCAGAAAAATATTACGCAAGCCCTAAAAATTTTGCTCATAAAAGGAACAAAGGTTTAAGCATATATTATCAAAATCTTAAAGCTTAAGCAATATTTTTCTGGATGAGATATGGAGTTAGCCGTTTTTTTTAAATATGCTCAAAACGAGTCGTTTAACAACACCACTTATTTTAATATTAGTTTTTATATTATTAAACTTACATTAACAAAGTCCCGGAATTTGACCCTATAAAGTATGTTGGTCTAATTGCAGCTCAGCCCCCTGCTGACGTAGTGGCTATAATGGAAGATATTTATCCTTCATATCTTGAATATGATTGTGGAGTAGCAATAGTTTATGTATACTATTATTATTTTTTTTATAAATTAAAATATTAGCCCCTGTAATAAAAAAATTTATTTTTAATCATGTCCCGGCTCATACCCGCCCCGAGCCCGGCCCCGGAATATATGATTATTTTTTAAACAATTTGACTCAATATAACCTTGCCTATTCAGAAAAAGAATATGAATCGAATAATATATTATTAGTATTTGAATTCTTTTGAACGACTCGAATGATGATATAAATATTATATTCTATTATTTATATGAACACCGAATAATAAATTGGGTCGATTTGTATTTGTTATTTTTTTTTCAATAGGTGGCCTAAATAAAAGGTTGAATGTTAAATGATGCCAAGTCCACATTTAGCAATTTCCTAATTTGCTAAACAACTACCATACGACCGGATATTTTTGTTATGTAGGCCTTAGGTTCCCAAATTCTTATCTTATCTTCCTCTTCTAAAATGAAAAAGTACTTTGACTATTATTTTATCATTCTTTCTCAAAATTAAATAATATCATACCATAATAAAAAAGTCGATTTGATAAAATATCATCTTTATATTTATTCAAATAATTAATACTATTTATTTTTAAATAATATAATATTCAATAGGGAACTCTATTTTTGAGGTATATCAACAATCCTTAAACCCAGGATTGTCCACTAGTATAGAATCCTATAGTACATCTCGCAAAGTCTTACTAAAAATGAGGGAAGCCGCATATTTCACTCAAGTATTATCAACTTTTCGCCAACAGCAACTATTTCCCAAGCAGGTAATATTTTTTTCTTTAGGTTATGTCCATAAATATTTGAGAATATTTTTTAAATATTACTAATCAAATTATAAATTTTTCAAAATTTCTAAACCTATCCGTTCGCTTTTTGTTTTAGAAAAAGTTTTACCCACCCGGTCATTCATTTATCTAAAAAAAAAATTGAGTAAGCACACATATATTTTATTGGTTATTATAGAGTTTGAATTAAATGTTATTAATTTTAACTAACATCATTTTTGAATTCAGACATTATTAGGACCGAGACTTTTAACAACACCTGTATTTTTTTTATCGAACCTGAATCGTAATGAGTTTTTATTCGAATCTAAACTCACCGATAAAAATTCTAATGGTTTGAACCTCATAAATTTGTGCTTATAAAGTATGAATGTTATTACTAGATTTCTAATTTATATTAGAAAAAAAATTTAGTTGGAATTTTTATAAATGTTTGTTCATTGCTCTTTTAGAGGGTAAAGATGTATAGAGTTGAACGTTATTGGTTTTTGATGCGTTTTATTAAAATACTAGTTAGCGTTGTAATCATATTATACACAAAAAAATTTGATGTTTTGTGTAGAATCTGCTGCCTATTCTTCTTTTCTTTCTTTCTTTCTTTCTTCTTCTTTCTTTCTTCTTCTTCTCTTCTTCTTTCTTTCTTTCTTTCGTGCGTATATCATAATCCGATTGTTCTGGGTTCGAATCCAGCATTAGCTATGTTTTTTCTAAAGCCAACTAGGTAGCTCTCTTGGGGGAAGATTCCCTAAATTTTATTGATTGTCTGATGCTATACACTCTCAATTCAAGTTAGCCATGAAAGATGTTTTCAACAATAAAATTTATACTTTCTCTATGTATATGTAATTTGATTTAAATTAATAATGAAATTTTAAAAAATATATACGATTCTCTAAATATAAAATTCTGATGAAAGCTTATAAATAGAGTTCAAACCGGTCTTTAGAGTTTTGAACCAATATAATAATATAACCGAATATAAACACCTTTTCTGAACCCAAACCAAACCAATATTAGTTTAGGTCCGGATGCCTGCCTCCTTGAACTGGGCTTACGATTTTGATATGGTTTTAAGCCCAATCCAAACCTGGCCAAAATATTTTTCATTCGCAGCATTTAGGTCTGGTTCATTTTAAAAAAATATAAAATTATAAGTTTCTGAGATATTTTTTATTTTAATCAAAGCACGCACTGTCAATATCGCTGGTGCTTTAGCACTTGGAAATAACATGTTAAGAAACGCCGGCAGAAATACTAAGAAAATAGCGCTTGTCTTTATTTCTCAACTGTCCAGTGTAGATCCGGGTCCAATAGCTACTCTCATGAAATCACAAGGTAAATTTGTTTAAGTTTTGATTATAACATACAGAGTTTCCTATTAACAAAAAAGAATTGTTACATAATAGTAAATTCTCTATTATTTTTATGAACACGAATAATAAATAAGTCGATTTGTATTTGGCTTGGTGGCCTGAAAGAAAGAAAGAAAGAAAGAAAGAAAGAAAGAAAGAAAGAAAGAAAGAAAGAAAGAAAGAAAGAAAGAAAGAAAGAAAGAAAGAAAGAAAGAAAGAAAGAAAGAAAGAAAGAAAGAAAGAAAGAAAGAAAGGAAGGAAGAAAGAAGAAAAACGAATTCATTTGCGTTCGTTTTTTATCGGAAAAATTGATTAGCGTTTAAAATTTATTTGTAAAAGAAAGGAACGCGTTTATATTCTAAAAAGAACATGTTATTACATTTTTAATATTTATCATCTATTAAATGATATCAAGTAAAAAAAAATTTCTATTAATTTTTGTGTAAGGGTTGTTTTTTCAAAATTTTTACCCGATAAGCAAAGAACTTTTTATAATTAAAAGTAAATTTGCTATCCTAAAATAGAGTCATTCTAGCTTAGCTAAGGATGGCATTGTATTATTTGTTTGATAAATTAAGGTCTTGGATTGTTTCCTGGTTCAACCTTATTACTAAACATCTGGCTATATAGCTTCAACTAAAGAGCCTACAAATAAAGCGAGAAAAAATTAATACAAAAAATAACATCAAACACTTAAAACAAACCAAATTAAGGTGTCCTAGTTTAAACACAGTTTAGCTCAGGCTAAACAGGAATAATTATCAAAATTTCGAACCAAGACACATCTTTATTTCTGGAAATTTATTATGATATTTAATGATTTATTCTTTGTTTCAAAGACAATTTTGATAGACAGCATCATGCGATTTATTTTAGTAATTCTTTATCATAAAAAATAAATTCAGAATATATTTTTTTTGTTCTGAAGCTTATACATTTCTGAAGAAGCATATACCTTTTTTAAGGTTTTCTACGAGTTTTCTATAAATATGATATATTTATTATTTTAAATTATTTTATTCAAGTTTAAATACCGGATGTATTTGATCTTCATATATATATGGAGGTTTACATAAATCTAAAAAGATTAAAATAGTGTATGTGATTGGTAAATAATTATTTTAACTTTTATTAATCCCACTTAAAATTCGTCAAATAGTGGTTAACAATAGGATAAAAATATCATTTTTTTCAATATGAGTAATGTTGTAGTTATGTAGACATTAAATAACCCAAACACTTCTTATTCTAAAATGTTTGGTTCTGTGCTGTGACTATTGGTTTCTTGATCTGTTATAATATAATTTTTTTTTTTAATTTTTTTCTAAAGAATTAAGATCGAAATACTCAGTAGTAATTATGAGCAAAACATAAATATATCATCTGATTATTAATCTGAATAAAAGTTTTAAAAAAACGCGTTCGTCAAAAATAAGAGAGAATGTATATGGTCAAAATTAAATTAAATTATTCATAAAAGCAAAGTCGTTATAATATAACATTTGAAGAAATTACTTTATAATTATTCAAGCAATTATTATTATTTATTTTATATAATATAATTTAATATGCGATAGGGAACTCTATTTTTGAGATATATCAAAAGTCGTTTAGGTCCAGGAGTCTCCACTATGGGCATAGCATCCTATGGTACTTCTCGTAAAGTCGTATTAAAAATGAAGGCGGCCTCATATTTCTCTCAATAATATCAACAATTTTACCGACGACAACGTTTTCCACAACAAGTTTAATATTTCATAATATTTTTTTCTTTAGGTTATTTCCAAAAATTATGAAATATTTGAAGAATATTTGATAACTTTCATTTCAATTAAATATGAATTTTTCAAAATTTCCAAACCTAGCACCAGGCTCTTTGTTTTAAAAAAAAGCTTTACCCCCTCTAAAAATATATTTGATTGGTTCTTATAGAGTTTGAATAAAATATTAATAATTTCAAAATTTGATTTACATTTTTGAATCCAAACCTAACCTAAACCGTACTTTAAACATTAACCTTATTTTTTTTTATCTAACCTTAACCTGAGCTTTTATCCGAACCTAAATCGACCCTAAAAAATCTATTTGTTTAAACCTAAATATTAGGTTTATAAAGTAGGAATGCTATTAATAGATTCTATTTTATATCAGAATTGTTTTAAAGACAGTCAATTTTGATTGACAATGTTTCAGTCACAATCTTTATAAATGTTTGTGCATTGCTCTTTTTCACCTTTAGGGTAAATATGTGTAATGTTGAATATTATTGATTTTTTATGTGCTTTATCAAAATTCTGCACAGCGTTATAATTTTATCTTTATAGACAAAACTAAAATATATACTTTATATAGATGTAATTTGACTAAAATATATATTTCATTATAATGTGCTTTTTTAATGATGAATTTCAAAAAAAATAGGGTTCTCTAAAGATAATTCTAATGAAAGCTTGTATACAAAAGAGTTCGAACAGGTTTTTAGAGGTTTAAATCGATATGAGTTTTTTACCGAATCTGACTGAACCCCGAACCATTCTAGAAACAAACCGATATTTGTTTCAGTTTCGGATCTCTGGCTCGAACTTATCCGGGCTCATTATTTTTATCTGGTTTTGAACCTTATCCTAACCCGGCCAAAATATTTCCCGGATTCGTAGCACTTAAGTACGATTCATTTTTTTCAAATAAAATTATAAATTTCTTAAAATATATTTTCTTTCAAAGAACGCAATGTCGATATCGCCACTGCTTTAGAACTTGGAAAATAACATGTTAAACAACGCGGGCACAAATACTAAGAAAGTAGCACTTGTCTTTATTTCTCAACTGTCCAGTGTAGATCCGGCTCCAATAGATGGTCACATGAAAGCAGCTGATAAATTTATTTTAGTTTTGATTAATCTGCAGGGTTTCCTGCTCAAGAAATAGGTTCATACTACGAATCGAAAGAGGAAATTAATTTCCAAATAAAAACGGAAAAAGGAACGAAAATGGGGAAATTTTTTTATTAAGATCCGATTCAAAAAAAATAAAAATTACCAAAAGCTAATAGCTAATGAACAAAATCAGATCGAAAATGGGGAGGGGGGACTCAATCAAATATGGAAGGGTCAATTAAAATGAGGAAAGTGTCAATCAATTAAGAAAAATTCTTATTCAAAATTGAAATTAATTATCATACATTTATTTTAATAAATTTATAAATTATTTTAGCCAGCTTTAACCATCCTGAAATTTATTTCTTTAAAATTTTTCTATAATTTTTTGGTATTATTTTTTTTATTTTAATAGCGATCTTTTATTAAATTTTATGTCATTTTTAAATCTATTTTTTGTCATCATCTTAATTTTAATAAAAAAAAAATATTTTTTAACTTTTTCAACTCACTTTATTCATCTTTAAACTATTTATTCTCTTTTTTTTAAAAATTTTTTGTTTAATTTAAGTAATATATTATAAATAACATAATATAAAATCTATATTAAAATAAAATATAAAAAAAAAATGTAAACTATTTAAAAAGTAACATGCATGATATATAAAAACTATATTAAATATAAAAAATTTATTAAAAAAACATACAAGCCCGGGGAGAAAAACAATGAATTTTTTTTAAAAAAAATGAAATGAAAAGAGATCAGAGTAAACTAAGATAGTTATTTCGAAACACAGGAATTTGGTTTTAAAATTATAAAAGAGGATTCACTACCTCATTGATTTGGGAAGAAATATTTAACCTAATAGCCTAGGGGCCCTAAGACCAAAAATCTGAAAAGTTATAGCAATTCATCATTTTTGACCAATTCGGCTGTTATAATCGGGTCTATGTATGGGATAGCGAAGAACTGGGAGACACAAATGGTTAGCTTATTGAACTCTTACTATTTGTTTTAACTCCATTTTAATAGTCAATACAAGATATCTAACTATATGATTATCAATTAATTTAAGTTTTTGGATCTTTGAGGCTTCTGGAACCCGTTTTTAGAACATTACCGAGCTATCCTCAAGTTAACTTCTAAATACCTTTTTTGTCAAACTTGTTTTTAACGATCTCTCGCTTTCTATCATTATGTCTCGTGGCTTATATATATCAAGCGATAGTGCATTATTTTAATCATGATGATCTCTTGTAACGATAATGATATCTTGTAATCATAACGAACTCTTGTAGCGATAACGATTTCTTGTGACTAAAACAACAGATTTCTATATTCTTTCAATAGTGTGCTGCTTTTAACTGAATTTTAAGATTTGCTCTTTCGTTACGTCTACGACTATTTGCATATCTTGATTGATCTTATTCCTTTAGCTTAAGTTTTATGGTCATTTCAACTATCTTCTCTCTCACCTTTATTTTATAGAATTTCCTATTTTGAGTAAATTTGAAGTTTTAAGTGCATATTACATATATAATTCAACATCAACTGTATAATTCTACGTTTAGAATAAAAGGGAAAATCATTATAACCCCCAAATTTACTTAATAAATTGAGATCAAGGTTAGCAATTTAATTTATTAAATTTAATTAAATCAACAATCATTAAAAAGTATAAAAATTAAATAAAATTAATATAACTAAAAATTATAAAAGTTTTAAAAAAACCTAACAAAAAATAAAGTTAAAAAAATTTATAAGATTTTTCTTCTTTTTTAATTGAAATCTCTATTTTTTTACTGATTGTAAAATTCACATATAAGAAAACAATATTATATTTAATTTAATTTTTTTTTTATAATCCTCATTTAATATTAATCGTTTTACAATTACACAAAAACTTTTCCTTTTTATAAATAATATAAATCTTTATTATAAAAAAAAATAATTTTAAAAAAAAAACGAGAAAGGATTACAAAAATATATAAAAATAATGACTTAAAATTATAAAGTGGTAAAATACAAGGAAAATGAAATATGAAGTAAAATTTAAAATAATCATAAATGATAAAAGAAAATTATTAATAATTTTTTAAAATATACAAAAGGTAAAAAAGCTATTGGTATTTTTTTTTTATCTTTTGATCAAACCTTTTCCTCTTTTGGTAGATCTATTTTATTTTCTGTTCAGAAATTTTCCATTTTGAATGGATAAATAATAGAAATTTCTATTTTAAAAAAGGAAATATAACCTTAATTTATATATTTCCTGGAGAGGGGGTAAAAAAATTTAATTTAATTTACATTAGTTATTTTTGGCACAGAAAAAAATTTGAAATATGCGCTGAAAACATATATAGTAGTCAGCTGCAGTGTTGTTAATTCGTATGTTTTTCTGAAATTATGATTTATCCAAAGTCTAAATATGAGGAATTAAAAATCCCAATCTTAAATCTTATGAGATAGATTTTTAAATTTTAGATCTGATATTACCAGAGACCCATTCCAAAATGAGTAATCTCTCAGATAATTTCCTTACAAAATTTGATATATTTTTTTAATTTGTGCAAAAAGTCTATATTCGTTTGAAATCATAGGAGGAGAGGGGTGGTCTACTTATACCAGGATATATTTTGATAAAATCAAATTTTTTTACTTAAAAAAATTGTTTCTTATATCTTTTTTAAACAGGTACGGAGATATTTATATTTGCTTTTTCAAATGCAAATTATATGCAGGCTTTATCAATGGCATCATCACCTGGAAATATATTTTATTTTTCTAGTTACTGTTCTGCTAGCCATATCTCTTCCTATTCCTAAAACTATTAATCGAAATTGTATATTTATCATCAGTTTTGTTCTTAATAACTTGTTAATAAATATTTATTTATTTATATACTTTATTGTTTCATATTATAATAACTCATTGAATATTCAAATCTATTTTATCTTATAAATAAATTTATATCTCACTAAGGTTGTGTCCCAACAATTTCAAAAATTAACAAATATTAAGATATGTTAAAGTTATGAAACTTTTGCAAAATTTAAAAAATAGATTTGGTAACTGTATTTTCCATTAGGGGGTGTTCTAGGGATGGATAGAGCATTTTTCGATTAAACCTTCAATAATATTAGATTAATCTAAAATAAATATAATATCATCAGAATTCTAATAAAAATATAGGCCATTTGAAACCGTTAATATATATTTTATATAAATTAAAAATTGAGTCTGAAAATTTTTTTTTGCAATATAATATAATTATAAAAAGAAGCACAAATTTAAAAATCTTTTATTTGCCGTATTCTTTGAATCTCACTATAAGTTTATTTTTTGAATTTATTATATTATAAAATTACACAAACCAAAGGTATACAATACATAACTATAATAAATTATTGTAATTAATTATGATAGGAGTGCTTCTGATGAAATAGTTATTTTTGATGTTAAAGTTGAAAAAATTTTCTCACAAAAAGGAGCGATTATATGTCAATAAAGACAGTGAATAGGTTGCTTACAATCATTGCAAGGGCAGGCATTATTAAATGTAAAGGTAAAACAGTATTCCCTCTATTAATCATTATAATAGGCTCCATTTATACCTCAGTAAAAAGTGAAAATGACATTTTTTAAAGGCGATAATTGTTTCTATTTAAATAATGTACTCTCTCGTTTTTAATTTGGGTTCCCGACTACACATACATACGCTAGTATAAAGTAAAAATTATACAATATTTTCAGATTATAAGAAAATTGAAATAATCGTCCTCCATGCATAAAAAAAATTAGATTGAGATATTCAGAATAAAATATAATAATTTGGTTTTGGGTTGGTGCTCGGATCTAGGGATTTGGTCGACCAGATCGATCCTTTGTTTGGGTCGATTATGGTTCATTTTTTAGACCAAAAACCAGGATCGTGGTCTAGTAATACCAACTATTTAACCACACTAGTCAGCTCCCCTATATCGTTTTCTAATATATCGATCATAAAAAGTTTTGAAATAAAAACCTGGCCCTCTGAAAACGGTTGGATAAAAATTTTGAAATCTTATATAGTATTATATTTTTTTCGATTCGATAATATAATTCACAAAAACATGCATAAATATTTTATAAATACATTTACAGGTTTTTATCGTAAAATGACAATTATATATTTCGTGATATCATTCTACTTCTTGATTTCGAATTAATAGTTGTGGCTTCTTTTTCGATGTGAATTTTTATAATTTTCTTTTTCCTTCTTTCACTATTTTTATCGTTACCATAAGCATTTTCACTATTTTCATCAGAACTACCTAAAGGATCATTCATGTGCATTTTTTTTTGAGGTGGATCAGTATGTAACTGTTTTTGTTTGATTACGTCAGTTCTCCAATCACCTATGTCGTTCAATTGTTCTAAATCCTTTTTTATTAAAATAAGATTTATATATATGTTGTATTACATATCAAAACCCGACCCTGCCTTTTAAAAAAATTTGCATGATGGTAGTTTATACTCAAACTGATAAAAATATACCCAACTTATCTTGCTACCTGAGATATTGGCCATCTTTAGGAATGCAAAATTCCAAAATACACTATATTTAATTTTATATATCTCTTATTAAACTAAAACCATAATTTAAATTTTCATTAAATACCACTATAATAGCCCTTTAATATGATATAAAATTATTGAAATCACCAAAAATCGGAATCCTTATATTTGTGCAAAATGCTATCAACAAACAAATTTTAAGTTTTTTTATTAATATTTTAAATTACTAATTGAAAATTATTGGAAAAATAAAATACTTCAATATCCGATAACTCGAAATCACTGTCAACTTCACTATCGGCTACATATTCTCTTATAGGCTAAAAAAATAAAATAATAAAAAAACTGGTATAAATACTTTATATAATATTGGACTAAATGGGATTGTTTTTTGGGCTCTTTGACCTGCCATCTCAAAAATATAAATTATAGATATACGAGTTCATCCTTGAGACACGTCTTACTTTTGTTAGGGCTGCGCAGGAAGGTGGTAAATAAAGAGGCGGCAAGTCGATAATTATAATTTAAGATAGGCAATTTTCGTTAAATGAAATGAATAAAAAAAAGGAATTTTTATAAGATGATATTTTACCTCGTCATCTGATTCCACGACCATAAGTTCCCTTTTGGGGTCAGAAAGTGCTTTATCGTAAGCGGAAAGAGGGAAGGAGTAAAGATCGTTGTACTTAATTTTTTTTTTTAAATTTAATTTGTAAAAGTAAATGAGTTATAGTTCTATGTCGAATTCATTAAATTATGGCGAAAAAAAATATCATAAAAGCAGAGGTGAGCTGATCAACTTTTTTGGGGGAGCGGAGTAGCGAAGCGAAAAATCTACCCGCCACCGCTTTTAACTGTAACATATTTCTTTTAATAATTCCAGATTCCACGAGAACCTGACTAAAAGTTTAAACGAAGACCCAAATTTTTTTTAATAATATACCCTAACCCAAAAAATTATAAGCAAGCCTAGCAATAATACATAAAAATAAAATGGATAAAATCAAGATACACGAATTATTTTGGTAATTGTTTTATGTTCAGCGGTTGTAGCCGGCTAAACTTAGTTTTTATTCGAGAGTTATCACCCCACCATCTTAGAGTTTTTCTATGCTGTTGAAAATACGGACGGCTCATCGAAAACAGAAATAAAGTAAGTGACGTGTGAATGCTTAACAGATTTTCTTTCTGCACAGACCCGAGTTAGCTGATATATAAAAAAAAATATTTCACACATTTTTGTATAGTTGGGTTATCTAACGAGTCAAGAACCAATATTAAAAACCAATTTTGGAGTCAAAATAACTATAATTTTGTTAGCTTTTTATGATGAAGCAAGCCTAGCAATAATACATAAAATAAAAATCTATAAGATCAAGATATATTAATTATTTGGATAATTTCTTTATTTTCAGCCATTGTAGCCGGCTAAATTTAGTTTTTATTTAACGAGAATTATCACCCCATCATCAGAATTTTTCTTTGCTGTTAAAAATACGGCTCAACGAAAACAGAAATAAAGTGACGCGTGGATGCTTAACAGATTTTCTTTCTGCGCAGAACCAAATTGTCGATATATAAAATAAAAAATATCATACACTTTTGTATAGTTGGACTATTTTGCGTGTCAAAATATTATTTAAATGAACCAATTTTTGGGCCAAAATAAATAAATATATTTGGAGGAAGAAGGAGGATGCGAAATACATCAAAATTTTAAATATTGCACTATCAGTCACATTGGCGTTGGTAAAAAAAAGATACAAATGATAGCTATTGAAACACCTTCTACTAAGCAATTTAGGTATCCAAAGTTTCTCAAACGTAGAGCTAGAATTTTAGTTAAATAAAACGAAATATATAGTTTTCTTAGGAAGCTTCAAGTTCCGACTTCTCCTCTTGGCTTGGATTATAAAGCATGGGTTGCCGCAGGAAGGGGCAAGGAGTGCCACTAGACAGGTATACAGCTGCAAATTTTAGGTCAGGCTAGGAATTGAAGAAAAATTCATTTTTAAATCCATTCATAGCAAGTTGACCTATAACCTAAGAAACGTAAAAGATGCACTCTGCTCCTCATATAATCATGCGAGATTGTGTATTTATTGTATTAATTCGGGTATTCACTCTTTTGGCACTTTTAGACGAAACGGCTTTTTGGTAATTTGCTATTACCTTTTGTTCATTTACTATTAAAATTAAAATTGCTTATTTATTATTAGATAATAATTTGGGTATTTGCTATTTAATTTGTTCTTTTTTTGGTGAAATGGCTATAATAGGCTAAGGGCAGGTATACCGATATTTTTTTTACAAAGATTATTAAATTTTATAAATTATTTCAAAACAAACCAAATCATTTTAATTTGTCCTTGAATAGTAGTTATTAATTTAGAGACTAATTATTACAATTTTCATTTTTTAGCCAATCAAAACATAAAAAACATTACAAAATAAAATACATCATGCCAAAAATGAACACAAATGTACCCCTTCTATTGTTATTAAATGAAAAAAATTTTTTAGAATAAAAAGATCAAGTTATTAAATGATTTCATATAAAAACCGCGGGCGGTGCAGGTTCTCCGAAATTTATTTTAAATATCCTGGAAATTTTAGTAAATACTAATTTCTACTGTGTATTCTATCTTTAATATATTATTTTTTGTCGTTTCATATTTAACGTAAACTTATATTATTTTTATTCGCCAAATTCGGTTGGTCTTTATTTTAGGATAATGGTGAATGATTTGAAAATAAGCTAGAAATTTTCCGAAATTTATATTTTACTTTTTTTTTATTTAGGGTAATAATTTGTAAATATTTTTTTGGACCACCCTAGGTAGAAATTGTGCAAGTGCAGGTGCCCCACTACGAAAGCAAATATGTATCTTTTTTGTAATCAAGTATTTCTTCTAAAAAAAATTAAAATTACTGTTCCATTTTTGAGCCTTTGTATCAGTTCTTTCTCTATGTTAGTTTCGATATTGGCTGCCTTTAAAGCCTTGAATTCTTTTCGTTTTTCGCGTCTATCTATCTTTCTTCGGATAGGAATCAATTCTTTGCTTATTTTTTAAATAGGAACATATAGATTTTAAATTGCACATGATTTAAAAGTTAAAAATTTTGATATAAATTAATAAACATGGATTTTTTTTTCAAAGGCTCTATTATAACCTAACTCATAAAAAAAATTATTTTGCATCATTTTGTAATGGTAGATTTATAGCAAAAATAAAATTATATAATTAATAGATACTTTGAAGTTAATCTGAGCTTTCTTGTACGATTCAGGTATTCATTGATTTTTAATAACCTCTTCTGACATTTTATTACATTGAATTTGGGCCAGTAAATTAATTCGCTCTTTATTTGTTCATGGGCTTTTTCCATGTTTCTAGACAATTTTATCTTTTCCCATAATTTGTTAGGGAAATGGGATCGTTCTATGGTTTTGACATATAGGTAGCATATACCTATTGCATAGATAAAAAATTATAATAGATATGCCAATCTTCCATTGTATTTTTATTTATAAAAATTAAATAATCGACTCATCAAATAATCTTCCATGCCCCCTTACATTTTATTTTCTTCTCCTCTCTAGTTTATCTATGCTATTTACTTTTTTTAGACATCTTTTTTTTTTAACTTTTAACCTTTAATCATAGTTTATTTATTTTAAAAATTGATATTATGTTTTTCCTATACATTATATTAGTTATATAACTTAAATAAACTATAAAAATGAATGGGGAAAATACACTAATTTCATTAACCGAAAAAATAATGAGAGAGAAAACTGTAAATGGCTATCTAATCAACTCAACCCAGAAATTTATCTGGATATACCTCATTCATTCATATTTCCATATTTTAATGATCCAATATTTATCATAAACAAATTAATTCATCAATCAAGTGTTCATACTAGGATTAAAGACAATATCCCTAAGCCTACACCCATTCAACACTCAAGTAATAACTACCTGAGAACCCTTTTGTTGAAATAACTTTTTAATAATCAAAAAAACCTCCTCTAATATTACCCAAAATGTGAGATATCTGATTATTGGTAAGTTATCTGAGATAATCGGCTCTCTAAATGGAAATTTTAATTCCCCCACTTGGGATAATTTCCTTACTTTCCCCCATAAAGTTTTCACTAATGCTGATATAGATTCCTCCTTAATTCAATACAATAAGGATAGGATCTTAAACTTTAATACTATGGTGACCCAAGTACAAATATTTGAATCTGATGATCTCATTTCAAAGTGCAAGCTTATCTCCAAAAAAGATAAATCTATAAGAGATGTTACAGGGGCTCTTAATTTAGCCACATCTCCTGATATAATAGCCCCCATCTAATGATGAAATCCTTGCCGTATATAAGAAACACTCTAAAGCTCCCTCTGGTTGAGTACCCAAGGGGTTCCCACTTTCACTTCTCCCCTTCCTTTAAAATCCTTTCAACTGAGGGCCTAGATGGCTATCGATATTGTTATTTATTAACATTAATTCACCTTAATAATTCTCATTTTGGTCCCTTTAATAACAATTCACTTTTATTTGGTAATAAAATTATTAATGAAACCCTGGGGATTAATCCCTCTAAAAAAATTAAATCCTTAAATATTTGGGATAACCTCTGGCCACAAATGGCTTGAAGCTGTCCCTAGAGGAAATTTTAGTGTTATGCTATCAGGTGAGGAGCTGAGAATGACCATATGGTATAGGATAGGCTGTGACCTATGTTAACCCCATAAATGGAAAAGGTGTAGGAAAAATTCTGATTCTTAGGAACAAAATATTCTAACGTGTTCATATTCTAAAGGACAGTCCAGTTGCCATAAA
Organism: Gordionus sp. m RMFG-2023; assembly: GCF_954871325.1. Taxonomy (NCBI): domain Eukaryota; kingdom Metazoa; phylum Nematomorpha; class Gordioida; order Chordodea; family Parachordodidae; genus Gordionus; species Gordionus sp. m RMFG-2023. The sequence goes on along the minus strand of NC_088777.1, from coordinate 5,829,765 downwards.
GATATTAACACTATAATCTAAAAATTAAGATTGGCCAACTCCTAATATTTAGTTTCCTTGGAACTCAGTGAGAATCTATTTTTACTTCCTCCCTCCTATATGTGGTTTATAACATTCTTATATAGTTTTTATATTTATTTTGTTATAAATTGTAATTGAACCTAGTGATCTGCATCGTGCCTAATATTTCAAGCCTGGCCCAACCCAAAATTTTTTTTAAAAAAGTTTTGCCAGCCCAACTTGAACCCAAAATTTTTTAAAAAAGTTTTGCTAGCCCAGCTTTAATCCAAATTTTTTTTAAAAAAAATTTACCAACCTGGCCCCAATTTATTTAAATATTAATTTTAATAATTACTCAAAATAAAAGACATATGAAAATTGATAAATTTAGATATATTTTAAAAAAAATTTCCAATATCCAACCCAGCCCAGCTTAAATTTTTTTTAAAAATATTAGGCCCAGCTTGGCCGAAACTTGATTATTTTTAATAGAATTCTATACAATTATTATATATAAATATTTTTAAAAAAGTTTTATATCTTGTTATTTTTTTACATTTAATAAAAAAAAAATTTCAAAGTTAAAAAAGTTTATAACATTTAAAAAATTAAAATTTTAAAAACCTGTGCAAATTTTGAGAAAAATTAGCATAATTTTTCAAATTTATAATCACAAACTGGTCTAATTTTTAGGACTAAAATCAGATATTCCTAAACACTTTTTAAAATATTAGGCACCTTTTTAGGAAGTCAGATAAAATCACTAATTGTTTTATTCTAATTTTAGATATTATTATCATTCTATTGTAATGAGAAAAAAAAACATTATTTTCTAATTTATTTTTTACAACTTTATAAAACAGGTCTTGACTAATTACAATATTTTAGGCATAATCCCAGCCTGAAAAGTATTTATTTAGGCCAAGTTTGGCTCTGATATTAATTGCAGGGTTCTTTAATAGATTTTCAGATAGCCTGGTTTATTTTTTGGACCAAGGTAAGATATTTCTACACATTCTTTAAAATATTATACATATTTTTATGAAGTCAGATAAAACACTAATTGCTTTATTCTAATTATCATTTTATTGTAATGAGAAAGTTATAAAAATAAACAATCTTTTTTATAAAAAATTTATTTATGTTTTGCAGGGTTCTCTAAAAGTTATATTTAAAAAAGTAATTACTTTAAGAAATATTGAAAATTATGTTAATTTTTGTATAAATAATTTAAACATAAAATATCTAACATCATAATTTACCGTTATCTTCTTTGACAGTAGAATATCTACTATTTGCTAAAGGACATGACTTTTCCGAGCATAGTCCAGTAACATTAAATTCATTTCGACAAAACACTTGAGTTTTTGACCTAATTTAATTTATTGATATAAATAATTTTTTTATTACTGAAATTTGTATCCACAAAATCCAAAGTTTAATGAATTCCATGTTATCTATAAAATATAATGTAATAATAAATTAACAATTTTATTTAACTCTGTCCTCCTGCATTTAATGGGATTTAAAAGGAAGAGGTAACGATGTATAGCGTTCAACGTTGTTGATTAATATGTGTTTTTCCCAATGACATCATTGACATATATGTCATTGAATGACATATAATTATGTCATTAAGTTTTCCTTAAAATTTTGATAGCGTCACGATGTAGTGGTTTTTCTAGAGGGTTTGGCAGTAATTTTAATATACTTGTACTTAATATTAAAATTTGAATATTTTAGAAGGCATTTAGTATTTATATTTTAGACTACAAAAGTATTTTGTATATATTATTTAGTATATTTTAGACTACAAAAGTATTTTGAATATATTATGATTACATTATTATTGGACGAATTCAAATACAAATTTTTTTTCATTTTTTTGTGAATTAAATTATAAAATGTAGATGTATAAATTGTTATAAATTCATATATCTGATAATATTAATTATAAATTAATATATAATATTTGGCAATATATTTGTCAAAATTAGTATGAAATATGTAATACGAGTTAGTGAAAAAATAAAAATCTTATACGTCAAATCCTATTTTGTTTTTGTAATTATAAGTTTTTTTAATGATCAAGACTTAATAATTGAAGAAAGAAAGTTTTTATAGAGATATATTGATTACAAAATAATATTGCAAATATTTTGTGTCAGAGTACAGGAGCGTCGCTAGCCTTTACAATCTAAGGGGGCTTAACTAAAAAATATTATGGGGGCGAAGTCACCCATACCTAAATTGACTTTCGGCCCGATTTTGCACGTCCTTCGGCCGGGTTTTATATTAATTTATTATACTTTTAAAATTCTCGTATTCTGAGTTTCTATTTTGTCATTTATTATATTATGCGTACAACATAAACTAGCTTATAAATAATTCAAACAATACAGAAAATTTCTAAAAATAATATTTTTTAAAACAAAATCTAGTTATTACAATATAAAATAATTTACGTCTAAAGAATTACAAATGATAAAAAAGTTAATTAATTCCTAAATATGCCTTAATTGATAATGGTTTTTTAAAAAACTAAATAATATAAAATAATCCTTAGCCACTTACAATGACAAAAATCATGAAACTAATATAACTCTCTGTTACCATTTTAGACAATGTTTTATAGAATGGACTAATAAGGAAAAATTTATAAGCCTAACCAAATCATTAATACATAAAGAAGAGAATATAAACGACCAATCCAAATCATAAAACTATAACGTGGTTAGAGCTTCCTCTTAAATGACATGATGGAAGCTATATAAGTAATCGAGATAAAAATTGTGAGATTTTAAGTTTCTAAAAGATTATCTTCCATTTTAATGATATATAAACGACTACACAGTTGACAATTATTGTTTATAAAATATGCAATCATATGCTCTTAGCAGCGTTTTAAATTACATAGCCACACAAATAATAGATGCTGGTTAATTTGCAGTTATAACCATGACACTCACGATGGTAATCCATATCAGAATTTATTATGTTAAATAAATTAATAAAACAAAAACACTAAAAATCTATATAAAAAATTATGCAAATATATTCAAGCCTTGAGTTATTTACACGGCAAGGATGCCATAATAAATAAACATTATATAATTATAAAATAAGAACCTGAGTGATGTCATCAAAGAAATTAAGATTTTATATAATATTGTCACACCACCTCTAGTTGGTATATTATATCTTAAAATAATAGTAGTTTGTAATAATATCATTCGTATTAAAAATTTAACTCAAAACTGCTTTTCAAAGAAGAAAATAAGTATTTATAAGTAGGCCTACAAAAAAACGAATCGAATCAAATAATACTATTATTCATATTCGATTCGAAAATTCGAATCGAATAATTGCGCTATTCGTATTCGTACGAATAAAAAAATCATTATTCGTTTCGATTCGTCGAATATTCGATTCGATTCGAAATTTTTTCTAAAGCTTATAAAATATTTTGCAAAAAATTTTTTACAGATGTTTAAAGATGACACTTTTAAGGATTCTCTAAACTAATTGTCATTACAATATAAAAATTTATTGAAAATAAACGAAATAAAACCCAATGATTTCATATAACGTTAACCAAACAAATTGACCAAAATATCCGATTTTTAGCATTAGAATTGCTTATAAAAAAATATTTAACTATTTCTTCAATCTAATATTCAAATTTTATTAAAATTTTCTAAAAATGTACAATAATCTCATTTTATAAAAGTAGAAATAATACATAAAAATATAAAATTATAGTAAATCCGAATTTGATAATATCCAATTTTTTAAGCATAAAGTCTTTCTAATAGTTTTCTCATTCAAAGACATTCTATTTTTCATTATCATATTTGTTCCTGTTGAGAACAACCGCTCACATGAAGCCGAAGATCCCTGAATTGACAATATATTAGTTGCCACTTTCGACAACACAGGAAAACGATCCCCATGCAATCTCCACCATTCTAAGGGACTCTTATTTGAACTGATTCTTATTTCGTTAAGATATGTCTCCACCTCACATACTGATGCGATGTTATTTTGTTTAAAATTCCTATCCATGTTCGGCTGTACTATTGGGTTAACTGATGTTGATTTGATATTATATTTTGTAATCATTATATACATCTTTAAATTTTTCTAATAGATTTGTCGTGTCTATGTTATATGTAGTTGGTAGTTGCTCAAAGAATTCCATTTTTAGTCTAGGATCCAGTATTGTTGATATTATAGTGTGAGTATTTGTTAAGTTATAATAAGTTTCTATTTTCTCAATCGCACTGATAGATATTTGCGAATAATTACGAATATTTATATATAAATAATTTCGAATCGAATAATTGTGTTATTTGTATTCGTAAAATACGAATCGAATCGAATTGAATCGAATCGAATATCAAATAACAAATAATTCGTTTTAGGCCTATTTATAAGTAAAATTTATTAAAATATTAACTGTGATATATTATAGTTAAATATGTTGCAAAAGTGGTATTTTACCTAATATTTTATAACCAATTATATATATAATATAGGATTATAAACTATATGTCTACTAACTTTTTATAAATAAATATCTTATAATTATTTGGATTTGGACCTTGAAAATAATTATAGGAAGAGGCATGGCAATTAAATTTAAGAGTCAATAATATAGTTGATTAGTGATTTTGAACTCTTATTAAATTTGTTAATTTTCAATTAAAATTTATTTAATTAGGGTTATATAATAATTTAAATAATAAAAGTTAATTAAGCTTCAACTGTTAATTTTAAAATAATATTTAGTGAGTGATAATGATATTATATTTTTAACACAGTTTTGATTGCGAGCTGACATAGTGAAAATATATTTATTTGTATTAATCTAATCTAATAATTAAAATAGCATTCATTTAATTAAAATTTAAATAGTCTTATTAATTTTTAAATAATAAATCTATATATTACTCACTATAATTATAAAAGAAATCTTTAAGGGGGCAATTAAAAAAATTTATTTTTTGTTCAAGGGGATATTAATGAGCCATTAAAAAAAATTTTACTTCAGGGGGCTATTCAAATTTTCAAAGGGCTTAAGCCCCTGCGCAGCTTTTCTAGTGAAGTCATGTAAATAGTTAATTATTGGTGAAAAAACAAGATTTTTGATCCCTTTCTAAATAAAATAGAAAGAAAATTAAATAATAAAATTATCATTTGAAACCATAATATTAATTCTAATTCCTTTATTAAACTCTATTAATTAAATAAATCAATTATAAATTAAAACAAAAGAAAAGAAAAGTAACAAAAAATATAAAGAAAAAAATTAAAAATAGAAAATTATAAGCGAAAAATAAAGTTTAATTAAATTTTACAATTTTAAAAAGTACCAAATAATATAAATTTGTTTATTTTTATAAACCTTTCATGAACTTTAAATTACACTGTGTGACAAATTTCGATTTGATTTTTTGGGAGAAAATAAAATAAACATATTTTAGGACAGTTTTTATGCATATTCTAAATCCGTTGTCAGGTTTTTTATTTATTTTAGGTAAAGTGGCCAAAAAGGTCATTTTTAGCACTTTTTGAAGGTTTCCCTACAATTAAAAAAAATATCTTAAATTTTGCAGCATTTTTTTTATAAAATCCTTACTCAATTTTTAAACAACCTATATTTATTATATTTACACAAAACTGCTTTCAAGCTGTTTTTGCTTGAATCAATGAACAAGCGCCATTCATCGGGCACCAATTCTATATTAAGTTGTAAAAAAAGTTGACCTAGATTGTTGGAATAGTATAAAAAATTTTCGTAAGATAATAAATTTTTAAACTATGCTCCACGGAATCGGTATGAAGTTCGAACTCCATTTTTTTAAATTTTAAAATAGCCTTGGAGGCTAAAAATTCCGGCTTTCTTTTTGAAAGTTGTAAATTTCTGGTTATGTCATTTAGTTGCTCTTGTGACATAAATGGCGTCCTCTTCGGGATGATGTCATTGTCCTGGCAACGTAATTTTTCCAGTTGCGAATTATTAAAAAAAGGAACTGTTGTATGCATATTATATTTTACCAGATAAACAACCGTCGAAATTTCAGGATAACGAATTTTTTTCTTATTTATTTTGTTAAACCAAATCTAGTAATTGAGCAAAAATAACAATCCCACGAATGATTTATTACTACGTGCCAAAATGCAGGTTTCGAATAAGGCAAATATGACTGTTTTCCATTTACCCAGGAATTAAAAGAATTATAACATGTTTTACATATGTAATTAGGGGCAAATGGTTTATCCAAATTGCAGAGTGGAATATTGTAATAAATTTCCTAAATCCTTTGAATGATTGGAGAAATTGGCATTTTTGTAGTAACAAAGTGAGACACACTTTAAACAAGGGGACCTCGGCATTAATTTTTTGTAGAATATTATATAAGGAGGGAATTGGAATAATATTTAAAATCCAATTTAAAAAAAAATTAATGAAAGAAATTAAATGTTTATGAAAAATTAAGTGCGAAAAAAAATAATTCTTCTCCTTTCTTCCTATTCGTTATTTGGCATTATTATTTATTGCCCATACTACAGGTTCAAGGTACTCCATTGGAAAATCATATATTTTGATATAAATTGATTAAAAAAACAAATATTCTTAAATACATCTAAAAAAGATAAATATTAATAAAAAAATTACCAATATTGCATTTTAAATGAATTTTGCTTCAAAAATGCTCAATTCAAAAAGAGTACAAATTAAAAAAGTGGGTACAGATATCTTATTTTGGTATTGATCATAAATGCATAAAATATTACTAAATACAACTAAAAAAGATAAATATTACCTTAATTTTACTTTAATAATGCTTTATACAGAGAAAATTCAATAACAGTGTACAAATTAAAAGGTTCGAAAATATCTGTACTAACTTTATTAATTTATAGATTTTGGTTGAATTTTCATGGCATAGAATACTTTTGAAACATAATTAGAATTAATATATAATCTTGAGCATATTTGAAGCAAAATTATATAAAATTTATCTTCCTAAGTTTATAATTTTGATAGTAATTGAAATTGAAAACTTAAGTCCCCAAAACGAAATTCTTTACCATTTTTCTCAAAAACAAATCGATAAAAAAATTATAAAAATTAGTTAATTTATAAAGAAATATAAGTTTAACACTATCACCAATGTTCAGGGATTTTTATTCGATATGTTTTCAAATATATCTGAATATAGATTTAATTTTACCATTTTTGAGATTTAAAAAGTTGTCTTTATACGGTAATATTTTTAAAATTTGACGTGTAGGAAAAATTTGAAAAACGGATTCGAACTCAGCGTCAAATTCTGCACCAAAACTTGTTTTTATTTTCTTTTCCCATTTTTCTTGTCACACTGTATTACGTTATAATATTGTATGACAAATATTTCATTTAAATAATGTTGAATATTGTAATCTTAAAATATATATATAAAATATGTTTTTACTTATGACTTTTAATATGTTTTTGTATTGCTACCGATACATTTACTGTTAGTGGTGTGTAAAAATTCAACCTGAATGGATGGAACTCCTCCCTCTCATTATACAATTATATTCAAATTCTCGGTTTAATATATTGATTTTAAACTTGGGCACATAGATTTTTCTTCATATCAGTTGGTTGCGGTTTAGAAAATTATATGGCTGCTAGGTTTCGATCTGAAACCCTGCACTGAAGAATTATTATTTATTTGCCTTAATTGATGTTTGCAAATTCACATTGATACTTCCCCATGGTATAGTGGGCCCCTGTCTTATCTTAGTGAAACAATGCTACCCGATCTAATGTTCCCTCCCCCTCAATAGTGGGATGTAAGGAATATCATCCAAAATATGTTTAGACACATAATAAAAATAAGAACCTTATAATATAACTCTAATATACAATTATACTATAGAAAATATATATATCATAAAAAATATCCCTCTAAGTCCTCCCCTCCCCCACTCCCTGACCGACAAAAATGTAGGCATATATCTTAAACAATAATTTGAAAGAAAGAATGTAAAAGTTGATATTTTTAAACTAAAACTATTCATCATAATTTATACATTTTTAAAAAAAAACATTTATGTATAAAAAAAAGTGAACCAAAAGTATTTTTAAAGAAATGAAATATAAGCCAAAGATAAGTCTTAAGACGAAATATATTATAATTATTATTAATAGATTCATAAAATTACTAAATAATCAATGATACAATATAAAAAGAGGGACCTAACTGTTTTAAACCGGTTTTAAAAAATAATTAATTTTAAATTATTAACCTAAATCGGAAATTTTAATTTTCCTTGGGGGCAATTTTTAAATTCGTAATTTCTTTTCAATTTACGTACGTCATACGTCATAAAGCGCATACGCCCTCTAAACGTTGTAGGTACAACAGAGCTACGCTAGGTATTTCTCATTTCCATCTAATTGGATTAAATAAAATTTGGGAAAAAGATGAGAAGTTCTTTACACGTTTGTGGGCAAGCCGTACGTACTTGTAGGCACAACATTTCGAAAAAAGTTGCTTAAACCTCTATAGGCTTTAATTTAAAAGGAGTGGCAAAGAAAAAGACTATACCCGAGAACTACAGTATAATTTAATTACTTTAAAGGTGGGTGATGGCTGATTTTAAGCTTAATTTCTTTCATGTAAGTTATACCTGTAAATAAATATGATTAAAATAAAATAATATTTACCACCGGATGAACCGAAAAAATTTTTTTATATTATAAACATATCATCAATACCAAGTTTATTGTCTTTACTTTAAACACTCGATTTAAGGCAAATTACCAATTAATTAGATAAGATATAATATTAAAATCACACAAAACTATTCTTGGCTAAATTTAAAGTTTATTCTTATATAATATTAGTTATTAATTAGCTTTTAATAATACTTGTTAATAATTTAGGTAGCACGAAAAATAAATTTGAAAAATGTCGTTTTTTGCCCAGCTATATATTTTAACCCAAGATAATGTATTTTTAACATTTGAAGAAAAAGATCGCCAAAATATCTTTCTAAAACTTGGAAATTAATACAAAATTTAAATTGAAATTCTAGATACTATGCATGTGTTCACATTCGAAAGATAATTAAGATGATGTTGAAGTATTAAAGTTGGCGAATAAATGTATAGAAATAGAATACCTAATTTGGTCATTGATAATATATTAAGATTAGAAATAAATATTAATCTTTTGAATTATTGGTAAAATTTAAAGAATAGTATGCCAGAACTTTATAAATTAGCTATTAATAGCAGTTCCAGCTACGCAGGTGTCCATAGAGAAAGCATTTTCTACCCTTAAGTTTATACTCTCTGCGCATAGAACTAAATTAAATCCTGAAATATTAAAAAATATTTTGTTATCCGTTCTAAATCTCTTTTTATACATAAATAGTATAAATTTCATTATTTATGCTTTATTTTGTTCCTCATTGTATTTGCACATGTTTGTTATTATCTTTTATTTATGAAATAAAAAATATTAATTTGTCTAATTTATATTTACTAAGTTTAATAAAAATATCTATTAAATTATCATGGTTAAATTAAGTAATTATAAAAAGATTTCTCTAAGATTAATATATATGGTTTGATTACATTTTTTTAAAATTATATTTATAAAAACAGAAATAAACCGAAAAGAACCTTTATAATTTATAAACCAAACCGAACCTATGAATTTTTTCAAAAAAATCGAAATGGAAAATCTTTATAAAATTTTAAACTAAAACCCAAAACGAACCGCTATTCTTAACGGATCAAAACCCTGATCAAGACTAATATATTTATTTTTATTGAGAAGATTATTTAATAAATTTATTTTTCAAATTGTGCAAGTATAAGACATAAGGTAAAATCATATTATTTTGTTTAAAATTATTATATATATTATTTTTCTCTAGTGAAAAATTATAAATATTCTGTCGCATATATAAAACTTGTATTTGGAAATCATCTGCAAAAAAAAAGAGTATCACTTAACAACAAATTATTTTAGACTTTAAATTGTGTGTTATCTTTATATATTATTATAAACGTGAAGAGCTAAAAGAATTGCCAAAATCCTCTTAAGTAAGGTGGCTGAATATAAAAAGTGAATTACCCAAAGTCTTCTTAAGTGAGGCGGCTCTTATCTAAGCGACCTTAACTATATTATTTTTACAGCAAGACCAGAGGCAAGGAAGTTCTGTCTGTTTTATATTTACAGTATGACCTATATTTACAGTATGACCTATATTTACAGTATGACCTGACACACGAAAGTGCTGCCCGATCCGATTTTTGTTATCTTTTTAGTTCTGTCGCACACAAGTGTTGCCGAAATTTTTTTACAATAATTACAAATTGAAATAAATTATAATAATAAATTCATCCTTTAATGACAGTTTTAATCTTCTAAATCATATATATTTTTATATGAAATTATTATTTAAAATTTTATTTTTGCTAGTTATAAATATTATGTATTATTATCAATTCTAATATTTAAATTTAAAAATATATATTTTATTCACAAAATCGGCGAGGGCTATGGATTATTCCGATACCAGGTTTTTGATATACTTCGTATCCTAAAAAGTTTATTACCATCAAATTTGGCATCTTGTGCACTATCTTGACAATGTCATCGTCAATCCACTATTGTTTTTTTTTTCATTTTAAAAAAGATAGACAGTTTTACAAAAAAAACGATATGTATATGAGGTTCCAGAATGTTAGAGCGTACAATGTTAAAAGATAGCATACCAGATTAAGAAGCGTTGAAAAATATCATTCCAAAAATGTCGATATTTCGATACTAATTCCGAATACAATATTTTAAGGTAATAAAATATTTAAAATTATCGTATAGTTTAATTGTATTTTTTAAATACCATTACTAAAATGCACTGATATGCCCCTTAGCCTAAAAAATGTATCTCAGATAAGGTAAATATTTTTTCATCTGATTGATCAATGTATTTATAATTATTGGAGTTCTGAACAATCTTTTCCACCTAACAGTGGACATTGTGAAGTCAAGGAAGGGGAGGGGGGGGGGGTGGTATTATACAATTGCTAATGAGCCATAATAAAAACGGCTATACCAAATTTCTAACAGAAAACTATTAAATGTTCAAGGTTATAACCTATAAAAAATAGCTCAACCCAGAGACCAAAATAGATAATTTTTTTACTGTTAAATTGAGTGAACTTAATAATTCACGAATTGTCAACATTACCGTTTTTCTATTTTTTTACATGAATATTTTGAAGAAGTGATTTTTTGATCAAATTATTTTAAAATAAGTCTTTTATAAGTAAATCTTTTGTAATTTTTATGAATATTTTCAAAATTTAGAAAAATAGCTAGTTAAAATTTTTTTAAAATTCGATCGATAGCTAGGGTAAATAACGAGTAAAAAAATATGCATGTAATTAATTGGGTATAGCTTTAGGAAAAAATAAAAAAGGAGTGGAATTTTTATTAAAAATTAAGTTCTAGGGAACCTTCAATATAGCAGATACCGCATAACTCCTCGTTAACAGTCAGCGCGAATTCGCGCGATAATAACAAAAATACATACTATGTATACTTTGCCGCGAATTTGCGCTGACTTAACGAATAAGAGATGTTTCTTTTTCGAGTATATTAATATAATGAGTTCATCATGTGGTACATTAAGCCAAGTTGATAGATAACCTAAAATCAGAAAAGATCGATACTCACTGTTTTGGTCAGTATTAGCTGAGACTTTCAATTTTAACCAATACTGAAAATTGAAAAATAATCTTCATAAATTTTTAAAAATACGCGTTTTTCTAAATATGTCTAAATTAATCAATTTTTATATTGAATTTTTTATGTAAAATAAAAATATTTGATTGCGCTTATAGAAACTAGATGCCATATAAAATATGTTTTTATTTTGAGTAATTATAAAAATTAATTTCTATATTTAAATAAATTCGAGGGGCCGGGCCGGCAAAACTTTTTTAAAAAAATTCGGGCCGGGCCGGGTTTGAAAAATTAGGCCTGATACAGAACACTAGTCGTATCGGTTAAAATGGTGGTTATCTGTGCGTCTCTCCCTAAATTATAACAAAATCGTGTAGGAGGGTTATATTTTTTTTTACTGTGTTGCATTGCCTCAAGTCAAGGTATTTCAATTTCGGCAATTTTACAGGTATATCGGGAACGTGTAACCAGGACAAACGATTGAGGCCCGCCAGTTCTAACAATTCGAGATTCCTTAAGGTGCAATAAAAATATAATTAAAATTTATTTTTAAAAAATAAATAAGTCAAAAAAAACGGGCTATATAAAAATAAATAAATAAATAATTAGTTTTTTTTATTTCAAATACCTGTGATTTAACAAAAATGAGGGCGCAATAAAAAATTGCGACTCATCATGAGGATTGGTAGTATTAGTATTAGTAATAAAATTAATCAAACATTTTTACGGGCAATTATTGAGAATAAATTGAAATCCATCATCGCTCATTTCCCAACAGAAACTCAAGTACAATTTTTTCAATCTTTCATTGTGCCTAAAACATATTTAAAAAATTTAAATAATTTTTAAAAAAAATATATACGATTCTTGAAATTGAGGCCAGATTACCTTGATTCATATATTATAATTCGTATCATGTAATTTACAGCAATTAACTATAAAATCTATTACTGCAAGTGTATTATACTAAACGCAGATGCAATATGGCGATTTTTTTTTCACTTTATTTGATTACATTTCATAAATGTTTAATACAATTTTAATATATATTCCAAAATCTTTTTTAAAAAATTCGAAAAGTTTTATAACTTTCATAAGTTTCAAAATTTTAATGAAAACGCATGATAAATTTTTAAAATTTTCTAGAATTATATTTTTAGAGATTATTTTATTTTTATTAAAAAATATTATTTCTTCTTTTTTTCGATAAATCTTAACAAGTTTCTAAATCGAATTTTTCGATATTTAAGCACAGCCTAAAGAACCGGTTATAAAAAAAACAGTCACTGCTCCACTCTTTTGGTATCAAGGCTCAAACATTTTGAAAAAAACTAGATCAGTGAAATGAGAGACCAACCCAAAGAATTTTCCTAGGGCAACGATTTGCTATCGCAATTAATCGTTGGTTGGCCAGTAAAATCAAAGATATACCTTAAACCCGAATTCATAATTAGCATGAATTCATGACGGAGTATATAAAATATGCTGTATTTTTGTATTCTTAGCCGCGAAATCGCTCTAACTAAATGAGGGGTAAGGTTAGCAAAGCAGCTCAGAAATCCTAACTATTATAATTTAACAAATCGTAACCGAATATTATGCAAAAGAAGGAGTAAATTTGAAAAGAGCTAAGGACTGGTAGCTACCCTTCGATGTAATGAAATCAGATACTTATAACTAGGCAATGAGTAAAATATCAAGTAGCTATCTTATGGCTCAGCAGATATAAGTATCATATTACCCTTCATTGCTCAGGTGAAAAAAATCTCTCAAAAAGGTGGATACCCTCAGACCCTAATTTAGAAACTATATTAAAATCAAATTAATTTGTAGCTTTCATAAAAATATATTAAATAAAGTTAATCTTACTTAACTGATATTTATAAATTTATAGGGCTGTGCCGATATTAATTATAGGGTCGGATCGGTATCGATATTTAGCGTATTCCAAAAAATATTCGGGCCGATACCTGTAAAAAACACGATCTGATCCTTTTACTAAAAATGCAATTCTTAAAACTTTTGAGTAATGAAACTTTGAATTATTATTACATTATATTTATTATTTTTTTAATAAAAATATTTTTTTTAAATATTTAAAAAAATAATAAATTTTTCCGAGTTTTAGTGAGTTTCTATTTTACATATAATATTTTCTAAATAATTTTTTTTTTAAACAATGCAAATGTTATTTATTTTTTTTAATCGATTTTAAAATTTTTTTTATAAAAATAGAAAGGAACACCCAAAGTTTTATTTATTTTTAATTTTTTCAAAAAATAATACCAATTTTATTATTTATACTTTATAAAATTAATTAATTAATGTAAATGATATGCTAATTAGATATGGGCAAAAACCTGGGATGTAAATTTCCCAAGAAATTTGGGAAAAAATCGCGAAATTTTTTTTAAAAAAATATTATACAAGTCAATATTGATTTTTTTTGGTGTTTTTGCATTGAAAAAACACAAAATAGTTTGTTTTAATCATTTCTTTTTGTTAACATATAAAATCGTTTGATAAAAAAACAACGCTAAACATTTCTGTTCAATTTGCAACTTGCAAGCATTAGTATAGTACATCAAAATTAAAGTGTGTGTTTATTTTTCTTCTCAAATAATGTATTTTAAATGTATAACTGAAAATTGTTAAACGTTTTTTTTTCGTTCAAATTATTTTTTTTAAAAAATAGCAAAATAGTTTGTTTTCTCAGTATAATTTCTAACCATATATTTATCGTTTTAAATTTTTTTTTAAATGGCTAGCAAACGGTTAATTTAATGCGAGAACCCTCTTATATGATCTAGGTCTAATTTTTTTAAAAAATATATAAATAATTAATAAAAACTTTAAACTCATCCGCTCGGCGACAAGATCGGTAAAAGCTTTGCATTCCGAAAAGTCAATGGCCTCCAGCCGATCCATATGATTTGAGTCGAAAAAGCTGAGAAAGCCAATTTCGGTAAATTTTTTGCACCTAGCAAATTTTAGGTGTTTCAGGGTCTTTACATTCTATAAATATAATAATTGATAATGACTTTAAGGAGCATAAAATTAAGTGAAAAGTTTATTTTCATGCTTATTTTAAATCGTAAACAAAGGAGCAAAAGCATGCTTAGAAACGTTTAAATTCTAATTTAAACGTGCTCAGGCAAAACTTATTTTTTTATTTAAAACGTCTATTTGATAAGTGCTAGCACTAAGTCATTGAAGAGTGGACAAAATTATATGATTTTCTAACTGTAATGAATGTTGAGTAACTAAAAATGTGTTTTGAATTGCCAACTAAAAAAAACAAGATTGTGTGTTGACAAAATTAAAAATTTTAATATTCTGTTTTTTTAGTGGATTCGCATATCTAAGGCATTGGTCAGGCAGGTTAGATATCACGCAAAATAGGTAGAATGCAATCATGCAAAATTTCAGTGTGGTAGAAAAATTTACAACCAAATATTAAATTTGAAAAAAATACATTCACATCCCTTAATGTAAAAATGATGAATTACCATGACTGAATTCACAGTTAGCGGGAATTTGTGTGGCGAATACAAAAAATACAGCATATTTTGCATTTGTCACGAATTCGAGCAAACAGTGAATGCAGGGTTAATATTGGTTATACCTGGATATATTCCAAAGCTACATCAGTCAATTTACATGCCGTATGAAATAATAGAATTTCAAGTTTTTTACAACTCTTTGAGATATCAGATATGGATTTATCGGATATATAAGAACCATCAACTTCTAATTTAATTAAGGTTTGGCCTCTTTCTTTGGCTAATGCACTGATGCCACTTGGGATAGTGATATTGAATTTATATTTATAATATATATTTATAATCAGTATTATTAGTATAACCAATTGAGTAAATAGATGTAAAATCTTAAAATTGGAAAAACAACTTATGTCCAAAACTTCAACCTTAATAGCAAGTATTTATCCAGGCACCTATGATTTTGAGAAATTTGAAGTTCAATGACAATTATAGTCTAAACCAATTTAAAATGTTTATTACATTGCATTGATTCATCCACTAAATTAATGGCAAACACTGAAGTGATCATTTATAAGGGGTTGGCATCAAGAAAATAAAATCCGGAGATATTCATATTCAATATGTAAATTTTAAATCAAATAATTTCATATTGGTACAAATTGCATAATGTATTTTTGGGTAAGCGGAAAATAATTCCCCGGAAAAAAAATCCCGGAAAAAAATTCCCGGAAAATAAATCCCCGGAAATTAATTCCCTGGAAAAAAAATCCCCGGAAAATAAATTCCCGGAAATTAATTCCCCGGAAAAAAAATACCCGGAAAATAATTCCCCGGAAAAAAATTCCCCAGAAAATAATTCCCAGGTAAATAATTCTCCGGAAAAAAAATCCCCGGAATAAAATTCCCCTGGAAAATAATTCCCCGGAAAAAATTTCCCCACTATACATTGAATTGCTAATGCATTGCTAAACTGCATTGCTAAAAGGCAATCAATCATTATCAATTATAAATCAATCAAAAATTTATTACGTATATTTTTTTAATGATAATTTTTTAAACTTTTTATAAATATATTTAAATCATTTTTTTATTATTATAAATGAAGAATACTGATTAAATGATATAGTATATAATTTTATTTTTATTTAATATTATTAATAAGAAATTTATTTTTCTAGCTTATTAAAACAAATATACATTTTATTCAATTTTAAAAATTAACAAATATATATCCGTAAGAGGGCGTTATATGTTTTAATATGTATCATTTTAGGAAACCGGAATGATGATTGGATAGCACTTTTTTTATTATGAAAAACCTAAAAATTAAAAATTTTTTTTAGGTTTCTTTGACGTTTAATGAGTAGGTTTAGAATAGTAAAACAATGGAAATTTTTTAAATATTGCTGGCGTTATTTATCAAAATCTCTTCATTTTTGTTTTATACGTGTATATTTACGTGCTAAGCATTATTCTAAAAAATATTTTGAAAATAATTTGATTTGACCGATTGCCGAGTTCAAAACCGACCACTTATTAAATATTTGATTGATCAAATTTGCTATTAAGATAAATTGAAAAATGTTGATTTTTGTTTTATGTATCTCTATAAATACGTATAAAAATAATTCCAAAAAATATTTTAAAAATATCGTGATTTGACCCGAAAACCGACCGAATGACCAAATACTGCATTGCTGGCGTTATCCATGGAAAAATCTTCATTTTTGTATTATACGCGTATATATACGTGCTAAGCATTATCCTAAAAAATATTTTGAAAATAATTTGATTTGACTGATTGCCGAGCTCAAAACCCTACTTACTAAATATTCGATTGATAAAATTTACTAGTTGATTCGAAAAATGTTCATTTTTTGTTTTATATATCTATAATTACGAGTAAAACATATACGAGTCGGTTATCCGCCAAACCACGATATTTTTAAAATATTTTTTGGGATTATGTTTTATATGTATTTATAGATATATAAAACAAAAATGAACAATTTTCAAATTATATTACTAGTAAATTTGAATCTAGGAAAATAATTCCCCGGAAAAAAAATCCCGTGACCCGGATCTGCTCTGCAGTATTTAATTAAATAGAAATGTTTTTTTTTAAAGTCAAATTTCTTCGAGGATTTGAGATTTTAAATAATAAAACGAAAGTTAAATAAATTTAGTTCACCTTTACACACTTTCATCAACTTTTAGGTATTTATTGAAAAATTATTTTTACACAAATTTTAATCATTTTTTTAGAAATATGATAAAAGGCTTTTCACAGTTTACTGACTCTTAAATAGCGCCCCTTTTTGTTTTTACAAGGATAAGCTATTAAATAATATAATTTTATAAATTTTGTGGCTAAATAGGAAATTAGCAATTCAATCTGATACCCTCTATTTGATAAATATTATTTTACTGAAGTATCCTACTTTAAGAATTTAACTGACTGAATACAAAATCACTATAAAACTTACAAAATTATATTTTTTACTGCCCAATTTTAATTAAATACTGCCAAAAGTAATGAAAAATGCTGACCACTTTAATCAAAATACATCCAGAGGTGATTATCAGCAGTGAGTATTATATTTTTCTAATCTAACAATTATTATTTTGCTATCTTATGAATTTTTTTCAAAAGTTACAGAAAAGAAATAATTATAATTTTGTTAAATGATATATAGAATAATAAATTATGTTATTCAAAAGAAACAATTCTAGAACGTATATGTTCTCCAATTGAAGAGAGAAAATTGGGCAAGTCCCTTCTCTCTTCTAAATAATCAATGCATAAATTTTTTAAAATAGTTTGTTTCGTTGCATAAATACGATTTTTTTTGGGAGTGTATGTCCCAATATTCCATTGGCCGATTTTTCCCATATCAACCGCTATTTCCATCCTTATTTTTTCGAGTAGTTCCCATATCTTCGGTTTTTTGTTGCCTACAATATGCTTAAATCGGTTATTCCATCCTTCACATACATTGTTTGTTCGATTTTCCCCAGCAATCGTAACATTGAACACATTCCATGTTTCTGGTGGGAACAATGGCTCTACTTGCCTTTGAGAGTTTTTCCCATGTCTCAATTCTCCATTCACATAATTTTTATCAAAATAAAACAATAATTCTTTGTTTGTTTTCATCCGATACAATGGTTTTTAAATACTCCATACCTCGTTTGACATCGTGTATAGGTAAGAATGCTAATCCATCGATCATAGCTGCAAATAAGCATAACATTGGATCATTCCGATATGATGATTCTAACCCCAATTCCTGAATCTTTCTATGAGTTGATTGAGTTAGATGATAAAAACATCCTTGGATGTTGATATCTCTACCTAAATAGTTGAAAAAATATAGATTAAAATTATTGTATAGGTTTTATTTAATATTTATGTCTTTATCTTATTAATTGTACTGTGTGACAAGAAAAATGGGAGAAAAAATAAATAAAAACAAGTTTTGGTGCAGAATTTGACATTGAGTTCGAATTCGTTTTCTAAGTTTTCCCTTCACGTCAAGTTTTAAAAATATTATCGTATAAAGGCAACTTTTCGAAATCTCAAAAATGGTAATACGGATTTATTTTAAAAAGTATCAAATGAAAATCCCTGAAAATTGGTGATAGTGTTAGATTTATATTTCCTTTCCTTATAAATTTATTAATTTTTATAATTTTTTATCGATTGCTTTTTGAGAAAAATGGTAAAGAATTTCGTTTTGGGGGGTCTTAAGTTTTCAATTTAAATTCCCGGCAAGAATCGTATAAATATGTTGGCGGACTACTGCTGGAGTATCTTTTTTGAAAATAAATCATCAAATTCATATTCGCGGAAATATATTTAGATTTACCATTAAATGTTTTTGAATTCGATAAATTTTATGTTATTGTTTAATTTGTTTTAAATTCAATAAATTTATTGTATATTACAAGTTAAATCCTATATAATAATGAAGGAGGGGGTGAGACAACGCACCGATAAAAGGTTTATTAAAAGTAAAATATGAGATAGGTTAGCTTAGCATAATATATTTATTTAAATATGAGAAATGTAACTATTTCATTTAAAATAAATTGTTTGGGAATCGTACCTTGTGCAGTGTAGCGAAGAGAACGAAAGCTACAATAAATATATTAAATGTAAGCTATATTAAAAAAGAATAATCTAGAAAAATAATTCCCCGGAAAAAAAATCTCCGTTTTTAAGATAATTAAAATTACAAAATTAGGAGAAAAAATTCCCTATAAATAAATCAACGAAATAATAATTCTCAAATAAAATATTTAAAAATTTTGATAAAATTAATTCTGAAGAATTATTAGGATTATGTTTTATACGTATTTATAGATATATAAAACGAAAATCAACATTTTTCAAATTATATTCCTAATAAATTTGGTCAATCGAATATTTAGTGAGTGATCGATTTTGAGCTCGGCAATCGGTCAAATCAAATTATTTTCAAAATATTTTTTAGAATAATGCTTAGCACGTAAATATACACGTATAAAACAAAAATGAAGAGATTTTGATAAATAACGCCAGCAATATTTACTTTAAAAAATTTCCATTGTTTTACTATTCTAAACCTACTCATTAAACATCAAAGAAACCTAAAAAAAATTTTTAATTTTTAGGTTTTTCATATGTATATATATACCCAAATATAAAAAAAATGTGCTATCCAATCATCATTCCGGTTTCCTAAAATGATACATATTAAAACATATAACGCCCTCTTACGGATATATATTTGTTAATTTTTAAAATTGAATAAAATGTATATTTGTTTTAATAAGCTAGAAAAATAAATTTCTTATTAATAATATTAAATAAAAATAAAATTATATACTATATCATTTAATCAGTATTCTTCATTTATAATAAAAAAATGATTTAAATATATTTTAAAAAAAGTTTAAAAAATTATCATTAAAAAAATATACGTAATAAATTTTTGATTGATTTATAATCGATAATGATTGATTGCCTTTTAGCAATGCAGTTTAGCAATGCATTAGCAATTCAATGTATAGTGGGGAAATTTTTTCCGGGGAATTATTTTCCAGGGGAATTTTATTCCGGGGATTTTTTTTCCGGAGAATTATTTACCTGGGAATTATTTTCTGGGGAATTTTTTTTCCGGGGAATTATTTTCCTGGGGATTTTTTTCCGGGGAATTAATTTCCGGGGAATTTATTTTCCGGGGATTTTTTTTCCGGGGAATTAATTTCCGGGGATTTATTTTCCGGGAATTTTTTTCCGGGATTTTTTTTTCCGGGGAATTATTTTCCGGGATTCGTATTTTTGGTATATTAGCACAAATTAAAGAATGTATTCATATTAATAATTAAAATATAACAAAAAATATATCTCATATTTAAAATTTATTGCATAATTCACAAGATATGTAATTATAAAAATAACTATTTTTAATAAATTTCATAGACCTGTAAGCCTGGCATAGAACCCAGCCTGTAAACCTTAAAATAATATGATTTTTAAAATCTAGGCCAAGCTAATTTTAAAAAAATAAATATCAATGATAAATAATCAGTTTGAAAATCATGTAATGGAGTGTTTAATATTCATTATCTATTTATATTTTTCATTTAAACAATTTGCAAAAATTATCAAAAATAAAATTTAGGCGGGGCCAAAAAAATCTCAAGTCATTAGCTTGAAAATAAAAATTCTTTCAATCAAGCCAGGACTTAAAGCTTGGCCTCTACAAACCGGATGAAATTATAAAATGGCAATACTTGATAATAACATTTGTGTGTGTCTATAAAAAAAGAAGTGTATAAGATATAGAAGAGCCCTATTATGATTGTATGATCTAATAGTTTTATAAATACTTGCTTTGATTTATTAAATAGGTTACTATCACAATTAATAAAAAAAAATCAATACTACAAGTGTCAGATATTTGATTAACAATGATTGCCATAGTTTAATTACTTTTTTATAAATTAAAAATATTTACAAATTTAATGAATATTTATGATAGAATATTTTTAAAAAGGCATTATCATGTCTTATACTATTATCAAATATCAATTTCACATCCTGCAAAACAGAGTGGTATATTTATAATTAAGATATTTTATAATATTATCAAAATAGTGGAGTAAAAAAAATATTGTAAAGAATTACCAATCACTTATATTTGTGATTCCTTTTAAAGTTAAATTTTCCAAATTTGTTAGCCATGTGGCCATAGTTGTTAGAGCCAAATCAGTTAAACTACTATCATAATTTAGTTTTAGAATTTTGAGCAATTTAAATCCTGAAAGTAAACAAAAAGCTTGTTCATTTATTGATATACATGATTTTGCTATTAAAGTATTTAACTGAGGACAGATCTGAAGTAATAATTCTACAGAAGATTCATTAATACCATAACAGTAACTAACATCCAAGTATTTTAATGAATAGAGAAAAGGTGATAATGTGAGAATTTCATAAAAATCAAGGCTTTCTCTACCAGAAATTATTAATGATCTTATTCCATTAACTCTATTATTATTATTGTCTTTATTAAATGCATTTATCGTGTCAGATTCATCGAAATTTGTAACATTTGAAATAGAAAATGACATTATTCTTTGTAGTTTTCCAATTGAAAAATTAGTAAATGGTTCAAAATTCAAATCTTTCCACAATAAGGGATTGTGTGAATATTGATAGAAAATTTTAGACAACGTAGCTATTCTGACTGATATTTCTTGAGGAGAGAAGTATTTTAGAATTTCATAAATTATATCAGGTGGTAACCTTGATATAAAATCTTTACCATTATAATCATTGATAAGAAAATGGTGATTCATAGCGAAAAGTTTGTCATCGTTTGACTGTAAGAGGTAAAGAAATTCTTTTTCGATGATTGGAGGCATGTTATCGGTACTAGATATATCAGAAATCGTCATTATTCTAATATATTGGATTCCCTCACGATCGCCAAATTCAAAATAGTCATATGTTTTTAAAAAGCTCCACAACCCAGTTGATCATACCTAATTAATGTTTAATTATTATTTTATTTAACATAGTTTTTTTATAAATTTTATTTTACAAATAGTTTACATGTTATTTTAAATATATATAATTTTTAAAAAATAAAAGAAATGCTTACTTTATTTATAATTTTATTAATTAAAAATATAATAATATATAATGATAAAGTTGTATGACCTAAATAGGGTTTATTAAATATTAAATTATAGGATATGATATTTATTTAATTTAGTAAATATTTTCATACGTCTTTTACAAAAATGTACTTAAATTAATATCTTTAATTTTGTTATTTGGCATTTATGAGTATATATTATGAGTCAGACGTAGAGAGAATTTTAGTAAGGAGGGTGAAAACACTATTGGGTAAAGTTTTCTATAAATATTCAGAAGATCTTTAGGTCCACTTTTTTAGGTCTCTGGACAGGGGCGTCGCTAGCCTTTACAATCTCAGGCCTCAAAAATTCTAATTTGAGGGCCTTTGGCCCGCTTTTCCAGGCATTCGGTCGGATTTTATATCATTATATTATATTGTTAAAATTTGTTAAATCTGAACAATAATTCTTAATTTGATATTTTGTCATTTATTATATTATGCATACAAAATAAACTAGCATAATAAATATTTAAAACAATACAAGACATTTCTAGAAATAATATTTTTAATACAAAATATATTTATTATATTATAAAATATATTCTATGGCTGACATAAAAAATTTCTAAAGAATTACAAGTTATAAAAAAGGTTTAACTCATACATATGCCTCAAATGATAATGGTTTTAAAAAACTACATAATTTAATATAATTCTTAGCAACTTACTTGACAAATGGTCATGAAACTAATATAACTTTCTGTTACCATTTTAGACAAAGTTTTATAGAATTGACTAATAAGGAAAAATTTATAGGCCTAACCAAATCAACAATTCTTGAAGAGAATATAAACGATTAATATAAATCATAAAATTAAATGGTAGTTATAGCACTCTTAGATGACATGATGGAAGTTTAATTTCTAAAAGATTTTCTTCCATTTTTAATGATATATAAACGACTAGAAAGTATTGCTATGAAATCATATGCTCTCAGCAGCAAGAGTAAAAATCTTAAATTACATTGCCACACAAATAATAGATGTTGGTTAATTTGCAGTCATAGCTATACCTAAAACGAATTATTTGTTATTCGATTTAATTCGATTCGATTCGTATTTTACTAATATGAATATCACAATTATTCGAATCGAATTCGAATAAGGAAAATATATTATTCGGCGAATAATTTTTTATCTATTATATGATCAAATTTTTTGAGATTATTCGATTAAAGTAATTTATGATAATAAATATTGAAAAATAATCGTATATTATTAGTAGGAATTATTTGAAATTAATCCTATTTAATAAAATTTCCTAGTGAAAAACATTTTATATTTCAACATTGTTGTTAACGGCTGTTTTTATTCGAATAACATCATAATATAAAATTACGAAGAAAGTATTTATTTTTATATGCAATTTATAACACATATACAATTATAATGCCATCCCGTCAAGAATGACGGGCGTACCAGATATTTCTCCGTCGTTTGACGATGGAGAAATCATAAATTTTACTTTTTGCAAAAACTTTTTGTTTAAAATATTTTTTGTTGATATATTTGTCTTTTTCATGCTATGAATATTATAATGATTTTACTACATTATATATAAAAATACTATGTGTATATATATGCTTCTATACTATTTTACTAATAAATGTCTTTTATCCATAGTTAAATTTTACAAAATAAATTTAATATTCTATCTTTTTAATATTTTTAAATTGAATCAAATATTCGACGAATCGAATCGAATAATCATTTTATTATTCGTTTTTGTAGGTATAGTCATAGCCATGACCCTCACGATACTCTTATCCGAATTTATTATGCTATAAAAATTGATAAACAAAAACACTAAAAATCTATTAGAATAATGCAAATATTTTGAAGCCTTGAGTTATTTACACGGTAGGGATGCCATATTAGAAATAAATTATTTAGTAGCTAGAAAATAAGGACCAGAGTGATATGATGGAAGCAATTAAGATCTTATATATTATTGTATTGTTAATGTATTCAAATATTTCTAATTATTTTTTTTTAGAAACAAATTTGGTAATATCAAAAGAAAGTGGTTTCTGATTTTTTCCTATCTCAAAAAGAATTTTTTTATAAATATTATGTCTTTTAGCTAATTTTGGATAATGATTAAAGATTTTATAAAATAAATATTAAACGATATATTTACTCGCAGATACTAACGCCCTAAATTGAGCTTCAAAATATAAATTATAAGGTTATTTGATAAAATAAGTTCTCTACACTGGTTTGTCATTGTTGCATATTCATTTATAATGTGATCCATAGGAATTTTATTATTTATATTTTTTTCTATGCTCAGATCAATGAATTTAATCGTTCCTGATCCATGACCGAATATATGTTTTCACCCGTTTTAATGGTCAAAACGACCTTTCACATGAGCAGGAATTAAAAGGTATAGTTAGCGCAATTTTAAAATTATATACAAGAGGGATATATATGAGTACGATTTTTCAAATATTATTGATTTACACAGAGGTTCGTATATGTTAAAATATAAACCACTAATAATGCCTATTCTTCCATTGGATCAGGAATATTATAATGTAAGATAAATGATTTCATGATATCACTATTTGAAAAAAGGGGGGAGGAGGGATGTAAAGCACTTATAGTTATTAATATATCTGTTTCATCATATCCAAAATTGGATAAAAAATATAACACTCATAAAAAGTTTCTGTTTGATCAGAATAATTAGGAGAAACAATATCATCTATTTGAATAGAATCATTCAAAATGGTAGAAGGTATATTTGTTCTTTTAATTGTTATTTTTATATTATATTAAATAATGAAGAATCTCCAATCCTTATAAATAACCCTTTCTTTATTTTTTTCCCCTCCCTTGATGAATTTATTTATCACTTAATTTTATTATTTTCATATAATCGAATATAAAGTATAAAGAAGTATTCATAAATTGAATAAAAGAATCTACATCGTTTTATAATTAATGGGGATTCAAATATAATTATTGAAATTTTATTTAATTTAACATTTAAATTAACGTATATATTTTATTGGTATAAGAGTATCGCCTCTGATGGCGATTCTCTGAGATAAAATTTTGTTAACTTTATTTATATATTTTTATAAAATTAAATTAAATCAAAGGTTTATAAAAATATGAAAAAGTGATTTTCACAATTTCGTTAATGTAATAAATATCATCAGTCATTTACATAAAAATTAATACATCTGTTAAAATAAATCACTTTATCAAATAAAATATACATTAAAAAAAGTGTACATTACAACAATTATCTCATTCTTTTCTTATCTAAATTTAATAAAGAAATAATAAGAGACTCAATAAGACCAATGTTGATATGTCCGAGTCAGGTTTTTGCAAAAAAATTGAAATATTGGAACACATGGATAATAATTTTTGGATTATAAACATACACATAATTGTATCATATTGTAAAAGAATTAAAATTCCCTTTGCTTTTACCATATCACCATGTTCTATATTTTCTAGACAAGAAATAATTGCAGGGAAAGTCATTTTTACTGCCTCTATCTCCTAATATGGGATCTCAAACGTGTAAAACACAATGCATCAATATTTTTGGAACCCTAATCTTAATTGTAAATCAAGGAATTTATTATGATGGATAACAGATATTGAGAAAAAAGCATGAATACCTTCTAATACATTAAAAAACTTCCTAGACTGCCTAGACTGTGGTTAATTTGCAGGCAGAGATCAATATAAGGTTGAGTTTATGCGCATAACAGAGCACATAGCCATTTTGTGATTTTTCCGATATCCCTGGACTCCAGAAAGATGCCCTTTCATAACAATTTTACTATCATATGCTTGAGCCGCAAATTGCATTTATGGAATTATTTTAAAGTTTTTATTAGTGTCTTTGTTAATGATTCTGCATCTAAGTCTTCAACTTTTTCAAAAGAAATAAAAGATTCCTTTGATGTTTTTGTTTTATCAACATATCTAACACATATACTAAATTGCTCATATGAGCTAACATCACGAGTGTCATCAGCCATTATAGAAAAATAGCCTGCATCCTTTATTTCGGAAGATAACATTGTAAATAATTTAATATATCAAATATAATTTTTTAGAGAGTGAGTAATTTTAATTTATTTATCTTAATAAAAGTACAATATAATTATAAAACTATTGATAAAATTTAATCATAAATTAAATAAAAATATTAAAGCACATTACAAATAGTGGAATATTATATGTCGTAGATTTACAGTGTATGTAATTTTATCGATTATCATATGACAATCAAGTAATTTTTACCAATATAGCGAATTGTATATTTTACAGAAAACTAAAAAATATTGATATGACATCAGAAAATATCTTTTAAAGACATTGTGGGATGATTAAAATAATTTAATATCATTATTTATTTAAAATAAATAGATGGCGTTAAATTATTATATGCAAATTGTTGCTATATTTATTATCATGAGCATTGATTAGTAAAATTTAAAATATTAACTGTAATATATTATCTAATTGTCAAATATGTCTGTTAAAGTATAATTTTACCTAATTTTTTGTAACTAATTCTATATAATAGAGGAATATCAGCTCTATGACTACTTATTTTTTATAAATAAATTTCTTATACTTGTTTGAAATAAATTAATACCATGCTTTTATAATGTATATATAAGTAATTTATTATATTTTATAGAAACTAATGAAAATATATTTTCATATTTGTTCCAGGCTTTCTTTTTCAATTTTAATTCCCCCCCCCTCCTTAGGAAAATCCTGGCTACGCCAATGATATATCATTGGGCTACGCCCAGGGGCGGACTGGCCATAAGACTCAATGGGCATTTTGCCCACGAGGCAGCGAGAAAATGTCGATTTTGAGGCCGATGATAGGAAATTTCAAAAAAGAGGCCGGTAGGAAAAAATATATTATTTTGTTCACATTATTTTCTCATCATTTATTTATTTTTGATGATATCTATTATTTGAATATTCCCTGAGAAGAATTATCATGTCGTTTACTATATTTGAATGCATTAAATATCAATTACATCGCTTGACGCTATATATCATTTACCACGTGCTTTTCGTTTTTTTTTTCAAAGGAAGTGAAAACGCTTATGTTTGAGTTTGAGTTGAGTGAAAGCTAAGTTTTGATTAATTTATTATATTTATTTTTATACATTAATTTATTGTATATAGGAAACTATAGTGATTGATTGTATTTCTTCTTCTTAATTCATAGATTTGAGCTTGGGCTTGAGTAGAGTAAAAGCTAGGTTTTCATTAATTTATATTATATTTTTATACATTAATTTATTGTATATAGGAAAGTATTGTGATTGATTATATTTCTTGTTCTTAATTCATTGATCTTTTTGGGATTGAGTAGAGTGAAAGCTAAGTTTTCATTAATTTATTATATTAATTTTTATACATTAATTTATTGTATATAGGAAACTATTGTGATTGATTGTATTTCTTGTTCTTAATTCATTGATCCTTTTGAGCTTGGGCTTGAGTAGAGTGAAAGCTAAGTTTTTATTAATTTATTATATTATATTTTTATACATTAATTTATTGTAGAGGAAACTTTTTTGCGCCTAATATTTGTATTACAACAATTTACTGATCATTAGCAAACAAACATAATATAAGAAAAGAATCAACTTTATATACTATTTTTACACGTAAATTGAGATGTATGTAAATAGTCAAAAGTAAAAAACTTATTTATATTTCATAACCCAAAGATAGTAATGTTTTTTTATTATTATTACTGGCTGGTAACATAACAGTTTACTTTATGCTTTATATTAAAATACAATTCTTTAAAAAAAATTATAATAAATTTTATTTTAGTTGAATTGATATATTTTTAAAAAACTTATTTATATTTCATAACCCAAAGATAGTAATGTTTTTTTTTATTATTACTGGCCAGTAACATAACAGATTACTTTATGCTTTATATTAAAATACAATTCTTTAAAAAAAATTATAATGAATTTTATTTTAGTTAAATTAATATATTTTCATATATGCATAGAAATGCCAAAAGGAAATTTAAAGGTGAAGCTGAAAAATTAAGAAAAAAATTTCTGCTGGTCACAAAACAGCTGGTGCTGATCCAAAACAACTTAAATTATATTTTTTTGATAAATCAATACCAAGTATTTCAAATACTATTACTTCGTGTAAATAAACTATTTTTTTAGAGATATCAACAACTGCCTCCCATTCACCACTACCTGAAACAACTACCTTATCTGCAACATCTTCATGTATTATGGCATCAGTTCCATCATTGCCACTATCCTCACACTTGTCAGAAGCAACTACATCAATAATGCCTTCAGATATTTCTCAAAGTGGATTATCAGAATTGAATATGCTATGCATACACATGAAAATTTTAAGTTGCAATTAACAGCCACTATACCTTAAAAACTTAGATTTTTAATGCAACATCCTATACAACCAATAAACATTAAATATGATAAATTATATTATCGAATGGTAATGTGTGAAAAAATACCTAGAAAATGGATTACCATAAAAATTATAAGCAATAAAGCCCAAGCTGTGTACTGCTCAATCTGCCTGGCATTTGCAGTATGTGAAAACACTTTCACAACAGGCTCTACAAATTTTCGTCACATGCACTCATTTATTAAAATAAATGAAAATTCAAATGTGCATATTAGTGCTGTCGAGGCCTACCTCAGAACTTCAAAAAACCAGTCATTTAATAATTCAATTAGCGTTAAAATCTTAAATGAAAAAAATCAACAAATTCATAACAATATCCACATAATAAAACAAATATATGAGATAATAAAGTTTTTAGGTAAACAAAACTTAACAGAGGATCAAATGGTACCGAAACACTTAGCCTCTTTGATAATGAAAATTTAAATCATGGCAATTTCCTGGAAATGATCCGTATTATATCAAAGAATGATCAAATACTTAGAGATCATTTAGAGAAGGCTATTTTAAAAAGCAAACTTAGAAAAGATACGCTAAAACTGTCTAACAAATCAAAATCGAAGGGAAGAGGTTCTCTCATAACCTTGTTGTCAAAAACAACTGTCAACAAAGTTAATGATGCTGTTCTTGATCAAATCAGGAATTTAATAAAAAAGGAGATTGGTAACAAACGGTTTAGTTTGCAAATGGATAGTACTCAAGACATTTGCTTTTATAATAAAGCAACCATTTGCCTACGATACATATATAATGGTAAAATAACAGAAAGGCTTTTTGCAATACAAAAGTTACGAACTCTTCTGGAAAAGAATTTTTTGATATCTTTAGTGAATGCTTTTTAAAACATGGAATTCAAATGAGTAATATAATTGGAGAATCATTTTATGGTGCTGCAAATATGTGGGGGGAATTTTTTGGGTTGCAAGCTCTTATTAGACAAGAGGCTCCAGGTAGCTTGTATATTTGGTGTTATAGTCACATTTAAATCTCTGTATATGTGATTCATGCGATAATATTGAAGGCAAAATTTTATTTGGATTATTGAACAGACTAGCAACTTTCTTTGGTGAATCATATAAAAGGATGGACGCTTGGGTGAAACAGAATAACTCAACTGGCCAAAATAAACTGAGATGGCTGCAAAAAATAGGTGAGACAAGGTGGTGGGCACGTGAAAAGCCCTTAAATGGATATATGGCAAAGAGAGCTTACTTCCAATAACGATAAGTGCACTTCGATTTATAATAGATAATAAATCATTTGAGGCAAAAACCTCATCAGAAGCGCAGTCGTTGATAGATAATTTATGTAAATTTAAGACTTTTAGTACAGCTGTAATATATTTAGAAATTTTTGAAATAATTGGGCCATTGTTGTCATTGTATCTTCAAACCAAAAATTTGGATATTTTGTCGGCATGGAAGATGATAGAAGATGCTAAGTCTTCTGTCATCGATAACTATTACATCCATTCAAAATAAAGCAATAAAAATGGTTTCTGATTTAAATGAAACACTTTCATATTTAAAGCTTCCGGAGAGTATCTGTGTACAGACTGCTCTGCCAAAAATTCGAATAGGACGAGCAAAGAGTATATATAGTGATGAAGGCCAGGATGAACGTCCTCAAGAATCGATTGACCTTTATAGGGTTGAAGTATTTCGTCCTATAATTGATTAAATTATAAACAGTTTGTCGGAACGCTTTTCTACGAATAGAGAGCTTATTTTGAATGTGCGATATTTGCATCCAAGGCATTTTGATGACATAAATAGTTTCTGAAATGGCCTTTATAAAACTGGCGCAATTGGCAAATATATCGAGTGATAAATTACATAACGAATTGTGTTCATTTTCTAGTGTATTCAAAGATTTAATAGCAGAATTAAATGAAACGGACGATGATATCTTATGTACAAGTGAGGAGTCGAATGAAGAAGATGGCACACTACAATATGATAATAACTCGAAGTGTGATAAATGTAACAATCGTTTAATATACGTGTATGAAATTCTTAAGAGGTACAATATGCATACAAGTGCATACACTAATTTATTTTTGGCGTATGAATACATTTTAACTTTATCATTTACGCAGGTTCATTACGAGAGAACATTTAGCAAATTGAAAATTATAAAAATAGGCTGAGAGCTAATATAGGCCAAGAAAAATTAGAAACGTTTTTAATGATGTCAGTTGAACGAGAACTATTATCGCAGATTGAAATAGAAGATATTCTTGTTTATTACGCAAAGGTTCAAAGTTAATGAGAGATTTATTAACATAAAAATTATATATTATTAATTCATTTATTTAAATATTATTTATATCTTTTACAATATAATCTCTAATTTTATAAGTGCAACAATTTTATTCTTTGTGCAATATTGTATAATCGTTATAATTTTATATGTGTAACTAATTGATTTTATATATTGAGTATGTATTATATTATATCTAACATGTGATGTATGATTTGATTTTATAGTGCAATATCCTTGTAAATCTAATATAAAATATATATGTGCAATGAATATTTTTTTTTGCAATGAATATTTTTTAATATGTGCAATGAATATTTTTTAATATGTGCAATAAATATTTTTTTATATGTGCAATGAATATTTTTTTATGTGTTCAATGAATATGATTTTGGATGTGCAATTTTTTAAAATAAAATATATGATTATCGTATCATTATTCTTTTCTTTTTTTAAAATGTAAATTGTTTGAACCTATAAAAAATAACAAGTAATAAAAATATATAATTTAAAGAAGCCATTTAAGAAAACCCGGTCGACGAAGCCCCCATAAAAATGTGGTCGCTATAAAAAAATGCCCACGAGGCCGTAACGTCGCCAGTCCGCCCCTGGCTACGCCTATATATAGTTAGTATTTAAAATAACTAGTTAGATACTGAGCATGTGGTAATGATGGATAGTCAAGAATGGTTCATAAATAGATTAAGTATAATAAGATGAATAATTATAAAGTTTTTATATATATATACTTGTTAATATTGTAAATAGGCAAAGTAAATTGACAAAAATATTTTAATTTAATATGTGTAAATATGGATTTATATATATAAAGGGATAATAATGGAAAGAGCTATTAGATTAGAATATTCTTTATTTTTAAAATTTTTGAAGGTTATATAAATTAATTGAATTTGCCATTTGATACTATATTAGACCCAAGGAAAGGGGGGTAGTCCATCGTATAATAAAAGGTCTCTTGTGAATATTGGGATCATAAATTTTGTGTTTTAATATCTGAAATTTAGGATTATGACTGATGAGGAAGAAGTGTATATGGAATAAAGGAAAAGTATCTAACATAAACCAAAAATTTTAATATATTGTCCATTCATTCATTTAATGACAACTTGAAATTTGGGGTTTATGATATGAAAAGGTCTAGATCTAATACGCTAGATATATGTGAAAAGTAATTTAATTTTAAATGCAATTATTATTCTAATTTTTTTAAGCATTCCAAATTTAAGATCATATTTGAATTTAAATGTTGAATACCTAAAAAATAGCATCGGAAAGCCCATACTTACAATTGAGAAAGGTGATGTTTTAACGAATTTGACTGAAAAACTTAATGATGTACATGTATACCAAAATTTAAAGCAAAAATTAAAGGAGACACAATCAGTATACTAAAATTAAAGAATTATTTTTTATAATAAATTCAATTATAAAATATTTTCATAATTAACAAATATTGAATTATGTATTTTTATATTATAATTATTTTAGGAATTGAAATCAAAAAATGAAAAGTGTGAAATATTGATCCATACTCAAGAGCAGACTCAAAAAGAGTTACAGGATTTGACTGCCTCACTCTTTGAAGTTTATAAAATTAATTAGCCATTAAATATATTAATTTCCACTCAATTATAGATATTTTTAAATTAAATTATCTCATTTTATAAGCTTAATATCATTCTTTTTCTAAATTGTTAAAATAAAATTCACTAGTAAATACTCTATAATATAAATGTTAATTAGCAATTTATTACCTATTCTATTTATATTTGTCATTTTATCTCACAAAGTATTAGTTCTAGTCTAGCTGCTTATATACTTCATTTTTAAATATATTTAAATGGATACTATAATTTTAAAATATTATTTAGAGTTAATATACCATTAATGATTTAATGTTACACTAAAATTTTATCCATTTATATTAGTAAATTTTTTAAAATTTAGATTATTATGAACTTTATTAAAATTTCTTATAAAAATAATTTTAATAATCATATTTCCATCCCATAATTTTGCTTAAATAAATCTTAAAATTTTATACAAGTTAATAACTTGTCATTTGAAAATGTACATGATCATAAATAATTATTTTCCAAATTTTTATTATTTAGAAGAGTTACAAAAATTAAGGTAATGAGAGTCATTAATGCCAAACTTTGGCATTATTTTCATTGAGTGCAATTCCACCAAGAATAGCTGTCAAATTTGGTTATCTCAAATAGGTTAGGAATAGGATAAGCACTTTATACTATGATCAACTTCAGCACAATATTTGATACTTAACCCAATCATAGGGATAATTTTGAGGATTTTATTTATTTCATTTATAGGGCTTGAGACTGTAGCATCATCTAATTACCAAACATTCAGATTAAGATCACAATTAATCTTAATTATTTTATTTAGTGCTAAACAGAACAAGGGTGGACCTAGAAGATCACTTTATGGAAGTCTCCACACTGAGAGTTTTCCATTTTTGGTAACATAATATTGATGGTGTTCCATAGCTAGATTGTATGTAATTAAAGAATTCTATATTTTTGGAAAAACTGGATTATTATGTTGCGTTTTTATTAGCTGAAAGCATTTACTATATCAAGTTTGATAGATTAACAATCTGAAGACAGATTTTCCAGAGTGATTCAAGATGCATGTCTTGTGCACCCATATTTAATACCTAATCCAAATTTGTTGTTAAAATAGATAAGGAATCTTTTATTCATTAGCAAATTATTTTAGAGATGATTCTTTCAAATAATACACTTGTAGCGATAAGCCTAATACTCCAATTTGGTTTTTAAATGCTATTAGTCATTCACCATAGACATGGAAGGATTAAATATGTGTTAGTGTTACTCTCCATTAATTTCGAGATTTCTAAGTTCTGTTATTACTTGTGATAGTAGGTATGAGCTGACATTTATATTTAGTAGATCTCAAAACTATCTTTCAAGCTGATTCAATCGGGAATAAGTTGATGGATTCTGAAACCTCTTCCCTGGTAATGAGAATGATTTTCTCATGAAATTAAATGATGCCCTTTTATCCAATAGATGATGGGAAACACAAAAGATTCAGATTTATCTTTACCTCTATTTTTTTATTCTTTATATTTTTTTAAATTCAAGTTGCCACTGATATTTTTAGGATTATTAACTAGGGTGGTGCATGATGTGCCGGGTAATGGCTATCAAAAATACAACATTATTTTCAGAAAAAAACGCTATGAAAATGAGTTTCAATTTTCATTTTTTAAACCAGGAAGATTTAATGTTTAATTATTTTAATATTTATAATCTCTTTTTTTAGAATGTACTCTTGGTCATATGTGTTCAAAAATTAATTTTCTTATTTATTTGCATTTGATTTTATGGCTTATTTTTGTAGTTTTATTTTTATTGTCTTTCTTCTCTTTTTAAATTATATTTCGACTTTATTATAAAAATTTTTTTTGAATATTACTATGAAAAGGAAGCTAACAAAATGGTACAAGACGCGAATGCGAGACGAGTCAATAGTGAAAAGAAATATCTAGAAGCTCGATATAAAGTAAAATTATTTTGCATTTGAATTAAAAAAAGAGACCTCATTTATAGTAAACGCGTTATCTTCATGCGTTGTATTCAACACAGCATTATGATAGTCATTTATAAAAATAATTTAAGATAAAGCTAAAATATATATAATATTTAAGAAAAATCATTAACCTCTTTATTGAATTCGCTATTATATCAATGCAATTGCAAAATATTAAATTAGTTTAAAAAAAATTGAATCAGCTGTCATGACTTTGCATTAAATATCGCAGCACTTAAAGATAACGTGTTTAGTATAAATTAGGCTTAAAAGATTATAAAAAAAATAGATTGGAAAGGTGAGGGATAAAATAAACATATATTATTTTTATCACCAAACCTAACAAATCAAAATTTCGCAACGTTAGATCGACATTCTTGAAGCCGAGGTTAATGCTTTAAAGGCGCTTGTTTTGCATTCTACCCCCCAAAACTGGAATAAGAATATGCATTACGCTCATTTGCACAACAACAAAACTAATAACCCCAAATACCTCAATCAAAACTGTGATTGTCATCGATTTAACAATAACTCCTCGAATTGTGACAATTCCAATGTGGATGGTCAATGTGGTACAGCTGCTAATGACAAGAAGATAGGGGGGATCCGTTTTTTACCCGGTCACAAGAGGTCTACATCTGTTATCGAGATGAAAAACAAATCGTCGGCGAATAATAATTTGAAAAATTTTCATTTAAACCATGGGACATCTTTGAATTCTCGTAATACTCTGCACCACGATTGTAAGAGTAATAGTCTACCTAACAAAAGTACGAGAATATATATTACAATATTTTATTATAAAATTATAATTTTTTTAGTGAGTTTTGTCACACTTCAAGATCATTTTTATAATGTAGGTGATAATTTGAAATGCGCGTGACATGAGTATTTATTTGTAAAGACAAATAGATAATTGATTATTTTATATTTCACATTTTCAAACCAAATAATTTAGATATGTATCAAAATATGTTAAATGCTTCGTCTCCCATGAACCATCACGATTTTACATCCAAAGAAAATGACTTTTATAATAATAGAGAAATAGGAGCCATTACCTGGGAGAATTACGAGGTTTTTTTTAAAATAGTAATCATTTTTGGTTTATATGGTTATATCTAATACGCGCACAGGATTAGAACGTCTGTCCCATCCCGCTGGTCCTGCACTAACTTCATCTATATAATATTGACCAGTAGCTCGAAAAAATGTTATATTTACTTTTCTAGTCTTGCTTTTTTTTGTGCATAATTTGAATATCACAATTATTAATATGAATTTGAAAAAAATGAGAAACATTTTCAAAAAAAAGAAGGGGGGGGGGTGGAGGGGGACAAGAGGTGGGGAAAATATTTTGCCATCCATTTTCATATAATAGTACACACAAATTAAGCGTTTACGTTTTGCTGTAATTTTTTAATAAAAATAACTTAACGGGCCCCTTGTTTAAATTGAGGTTGCATTTTTATTAATATCCGTTGGTTCAAATTTTAAATAAGTTCTAAAATGAATCGTCTTTGAAAATTATATTATCGTCTGCCTTCTTATTTCTTTAATTTCTAAATATTCCTTTATAGATTATAAGTAAAGTTATTTATATTACATTTTTATATAATATTACAAACCGAAGAATAAGATTAATAAAAAAAGCCAATCTATTCTTAATGCCAAACTGTAATTTTACCAATTTGCACGAGGCCATTTGAAATGCATTATTTGCGTTTTGCAAAGCAGCGTTTGAAACGCTCAGTTTGTGTCACTATTAATGATTTGCCCAATTTTCGAGGTTTTTTAGAATTTTTTCCTCAAAAACTTAATGTGGGCGATGGTAAGGCGGATTTGGTTGTGTATGGTAAAAAAAAAGAAACATCGTTCGCGAACGGACGATACAGCTTTTGAAATACTATATTTATATATATGATCTTTCTTGAACAAGGTTGATCCGGTATACTTCGACGAATTTGTCACGTGGCATAGAAATTATAATATTGTAGCTAAAAGTAATGGGTCCGAATCTAACGGCTCCTCGACGGTACAAGATGGTCAACACGAAAATCCATTCATCAAGCGCTTATACGAGCAAGATATACTGCCAGCGCTTGAATTCAAAAATATACAAGTTTATTTTTTTTCGCTATTCATAAGAAATCTGAATCGGAGTAAATTTAATATCAAACCAATGACGTATAATGATACATAGACCTACGATGCATTCATAATAATACATTTGAAAGCGTCATTGAATGCAAATCAGCTGGACCCGCCATTTTGGTAATCCATATAGTAATTATTCTCGTGTTAAAAACTACCATTAAATTGATAGCTTGCTTTCCTTAATATCTCCATGATCAGGAAATTCTTTAATAAAGTTTGCGTCAGGCATAAAAATAAATTGACCTCTCGTTTAAAATTTTTGATAATGATAGGGGTAATCAAAATGGCGTCCTCAGCTGTTTTCATTGATGTACACTTTTAATGAATGCATCATAAGTCTAGGTATTATTATATGTCGTTGTATCACTCATGAATTTTTATTATTTCTTACAAGTGTAATTTTTTTCCTACAAATTGAGGCATTTTAATTTTCTTGGATTTTTCAAATAATGCAGCATTTTTAAATGCCATTATCGTCCATATCGATAAATTCTTTTACTTTGCGTTAAAAAACAAAAATGGAAAATAAATTTAGCGTTTTTGTTTAGTATTTACTAATCAATTTAAACAACAGCGGTTTTTTTTAAAGAACAAAAAACCTGCTCAATTTTGTGAGCAATATCTTTCACAAATTAATTTATATTTAACTTATCAATAATTATTATATGTTGTAAGATTTAGAAGATACAAAAGGATATACTTTATTTCCCTGGAGTTTTTTTTAGCAAATTTTTTTATAAAACTTAACTAAGTTTTCTGGCGCTTTTTTAATTTTTATTTTGAAAGACCTGATTTTTTTTCTTTCGGAATTTTTATTCCAGCATTGATGGAAGTTGTAACTTATAACATAACCCTGGGAATTTCAAACACTTTTCCTTTCCCCTTGAATTACATAAATTTATATCCAAATATATGTTTTAAAAAAATTAGAGCTCTGCCCATATTTAACTATTGTAACCGATCGGGACGAATATTTGCCGATTTAAAAAGATTAGATCTAGCCTATGTATTTAAAAAAAAATAGTTAGGATTTTATTAATATTAATCAAAACATTTAGAGGATTACGTTATGAATGTAAACAATATACATTATTGAAAACATTTTTTAAAAAAAAATACACTGAATGAATGAATATACCTAAAATTTTATATAGCTATTTATTCATTCTGAGTAATATAAGGTTTGGAATTTCGCTTATATCTCTTAGAAAATTTTTTTTTTAAACTAAATTCGAAATTAATATTAATGGATGCTAGAGAAGTAAACTGTAGTTTTCTGAAGATTGAACATAATATTCGGAGGAAGATAAACATCAAATTTATTTTAATAAAGAATAAAATTTATTTTTCACCGAAAATATAAAATGAAATTCGATCTTTCTAATAATAAAATTTGCGACCAATATAATGTCATTCACAATTATAATTAGTGTAGTTCAAAGGTTTGAATGTCATTACCAAAACAAAAACAAGTAGTTTAAAGGAGAATTATAAATTAAAAAAACTAATCACAACTACTTAACAATTATTATTAAAGTTGAGTTTTTAAAAAGTTTGCTGAAAATAGAGGAAATATTATCATTGCTTCCAATTTGATTACCAATTTTGAAATCAAAATGGGAATATGGAAGATATTTCTTCCATTTTTATGCGATTTTGTTTAAAAAACACTCAATTTAAATACAAGTGTTAACTTTCCTAGCATCTATTAATTTCTAATTTACTATTCCTAATCTTAAGGCGCGGGAGTAGAAGGTGTAGTATGTGTGGTTATTTTGGACATCCGGGTAGATTTGTGTCTAATATAGCTTTGCATTTTTTTTAAGAAAATTTTGGCATAATTTTTCCTTTACTATAATAATACGAATATAAGAAACCCAAAATTAAATTTATTTGTAAATGTTTTATAAAAAAATAATTGAATAAATTTTAATTAAGTAAGAATGGCTCTAAATATGCAATTATTTGTAACAAAAAAAAAGGTTTGACTAGTCACAGCAATCCTAATAAACATTGCCCAAATTTTAAATGTGATTATTAACTTTTGTGAAATTAAAAATGAAATCCCCGACAGATATGTCCTAGACTAAAATTCCTCAAATTTAAGATTTTTTTAAAAATACTTTAAATAAGAAAGGTGTCCTAGATACTTTTGTCCGCGTTTTTCTGTCCGAGATTTGTGTTTTTTTTTGTTTTACCTATAGTTTACAATTACTTTTTTTGCACGGAAATTTAGATTTTTTATTTATTTTTATAACATTTGCTTTTAAAATCGGTGGTAAATATTAAATAATTAATATGATCGATATCAGATCGGTTTTATATGTATATGAGAAAAATATCAAATCGGTAAAAAAAAAATTGCTGATCGGCACAGCCCTAATATAAATTAGAGTAGTTCAAAAGTTGCCGACAAAATTGTCCGAAATTTATGAGGTCCATTTATGAGGTAGGATAGCCCTGCATTCATAGTTAGCACGAATTGGCGGCGAAGCTTACAAAAATACAGCATATTTTGCGTACTTTACCACGAATTCTTGCTAACAATGAATGCGGGTTAATTACTCATACACAGTTAGCGTGAATTTGCGGGGGAGAATGCAAATTGCTTATTTTTTCTCCACAAATTCGCGCTAAATATGAAGAAGGAACAAGAATTACATCGAAATTCATTTCATTTTTTTAAAAAATAAATAAATAATTTAAGTTAAGTTCTCAGGTGCTCAAGGCTTTAAAGGAAAACTGTTTAACAATAGAAACAAATTTGTACAATGAGGATGCCAATATACCAAAGTTTTACTTTTAATATATATATATATTATATATAATATGAAAAATAAATTATTCATCTATATATAAATGAAGCAAACATGATACATAATTATTAAAAAAAATACCACCTTATCTGCCTTAGTTTTGATGAAATCCATGATAAATTTAAATTAAGATTATCATTATTTTTACTAAATGTCCTTTATATTAATATTTTTAATATAATTAGGGCTATATTTATTATTTTGTTTGATTCATGTGTTACTTTTTAAAATTGTTTTTAACTTTTATACTAGTCATTTTTATTAATATACATAAAAAACGAAAGAAAAAAATATTTATACTTGATAAATTAAATACTGATTTTTTTTTTAAATTTATATCAATTATTATTATACTGATATTATTATTTATAATGGTAAAGGTAAAATAAATAATGTTATTTTTTGATAGACAATGCTCGCTAACTAACACAACTAAAATATGCCCTTACAAAATGAAACTGGAAGAAATTGGGCCGTTTTATTATGTTGGCGAATCCACTAGAAACAGGGTCAGATTATTTTAGTATTTATTAAGCAAATTATTCCATAATTTTATAAACAGTTTTTTTTATTATTAAGTATACTTAGTCAATAAGGTTATAATATAGTTGATCAGGCAATAATACATCTGAAGCCTTGACGATTAAATTATTTTTCAAGTTTGGTATTGTTAAAAAGTCCATTTCTGCTAACTCTGAGCAAAATCTTTAGGCTTACATAATGTAGCCTTAATCGGGCCGTTAAAATTGACCCTAATCTGGCTTTTTAACAACACTATTCAAATTTACCGTTATAGTTTTTCTCTAATTTATATCAGAAAATAATTGTATAAGATTTTTTTTTAAAAAATGAAATTTTTATATTTTGAAATTTTTATTTTGTGTTACAAATATTTATTTCGTACAAAAATATTTTCCCAAGATTGTTGCAGTCGGTGACATGCTTAGTTATATAAGATACATTGAAAACGGATTATTGAACAAAACTGAAAGTATAATCGATTATATTTTTTTAAAAATAAATAGGATGGAAAATAATTTGCCAATTCATTAAAGCTGAAATAAATCATTTTAAAAGAGATAAAATGATTTTTTAAATAATAATTCTTAAATTATTATCGTAATTGGAAATTAGGGATCGCGATCGATCAGCTCTTAATTCACTAGTGATTTTGTATCTAAGCGTTCACTCTTAATTTAAGAAAATGTTAATTCCTTAAAAATGTATATAATTCGAAGGGTTTGCTAGATGAATTTACAAGAAATTTTTGCTTAATAAAACATATTTTTATATTATAGTTAAAGAGATATATTGGGAGATTATGAACCTCAAAAAACAAATGTCACTAGCCAAATTTTCTTTTTTATAACCCCTCCATTAATGAGTTTTATGGTTCATATAAATTATTTATTAATTTTATATTTAAAAAAAAAGATATTTATATTTTGATAAAATTGAGATTTTATAAATTTGGTCTTCCAAAGATATTCAATTATAAAATTGTGTATATATATATTTTATAAAGAATTTTCTTTGCATTTTGTATCACTTATTTAATATATTTATATTATTTTTAAAAATTTTCAATAAATAAATTATTTTTTCATTTTTACAAAGCTTTATAATTTTATGGAAATCGGATTATTAATTTTTAAATTATATCCAAATTTTATTCAATCATTATTCTTTTACAATAAAGTCGCAACATTTATACAAAAATAAATTGGAAAATTATTTTTTACCAAAACAATATATAGATAGTATCAATGACATATAATAATACCTAGACTGACGATTCATTCATTAAAAGTGTACATCAATACAAATCAGCTAGAGACGCCATCTTGGTTACTGTAATAAATATTAAAATTTTAAACGAGAGCCTAATTTTATATTATATCTGATGCAAACTTTATTAAAGAATTGCCTGTTCATCGAGATAATAAGAAAGTAAGTTATCAATTTAATATTAGTTTTTAACATGAAAATAATTATTATAAAGGTTACCAAAATGGCGGGTCCAGCTGATTTGCTTTTAACGACGCTTAAAAATGCATTTTAATGAATGAATCGTCAGTCTAGGTATTATTATATGTCATTGGATAGTATATACTAATGAGCGTGAACCTTAACAGTAGATACCTTGAGATTTTATGGTGGATATAACTTAACTTTAAGTAAGAATTCTACTATATACAACTGATGTCGATATATTCCCGCACTTGAAAATAGATTTTACATATAAGCCAAATGATGTTAGATAGTATATATTAAATATAATCAGTTATATCCAATTTTCTCTTTCTCCTACATCTATGAATAATTTATTGACGTAGTATTTCCTATTCTTTCACTCGATTTTTTAAAAGCCATAAAAAATGTTTAATCTGATTTTGCTAAAATAGGTTACATCATAAGATGCTTTCTTATAATTTATCAGGGACCCTTAGTGAACTGTAACGAACCGTTAAATCATTATAAATATCAGAACCGTAATCGAACCTATATAATTATTTTTTGAAGTAGTAAAAAGAACCTTTATAAAAAAAGGTTAAACCGTTCAGTTTTTATATTTTAGGAATCAAAAAAATTTGAATATCCAGGATTATATAAACTTGCTCTTGTAGTACTGACGGTTCCGAAACACAAGTTTCTGTAGAAAGGGCCTTTTCGAGGCTAAAATATGTGTTATCGTCACAACCAACAAATATGAATCCATTTATATTAGAAAATATATTACTTATAATATATTTAAAAATGAGTTATTTTGAATCTTATATATTTTTTTATATATAATTTATAGATTCTTATAATAAAAATAAATTAGACCATGGTGTTGCTTCAATAAAAAAAAAATTCTAACCGTAATGAACCTTTATAATTAGCTGAACCGAACCTTTGTAAATTTTTTCTTAAGAACCGTAACCAAAACGTAACCATTATAATATTTTTCATACGTAACCAAACTGAACCGTTATAAATAACGGTTCGGGTCCCTGTAATTTATACTGGCGACTGACTAACAAAATTTGAATTTTTATATGTACAAATGAATATTACATTTCTAAATCATAAGGAAAGTTCTTTATTCCTTTTTTCTATTTTTTATGGATAAATTTGTTACTAATTACTTTGAAATTTATTGATTTAAAAATTAATTGTCACATTTACGATTATTGAGTTAAAACTTGAAAATATATGGCCAATAACTTTTTTATTGTGTCCTCATGCTATTTGATGGCATCTTAATTTTAGTTTCAATGGATTTTTTTTTAGTTT
The DNA here is from genome assembly GCF_954871325.1 of Gordionus sp. m RMFG-2023. Classification (NCBI taxonomy): domain Eukaryota; kingdom Metazoa; phylum Nematomorpha; class Gordioida; order Chordodea; family Parachordodidae; genus Gordionus; species Gordionus sp. m RMFG-2023. The sequence goes on along the minus strand of NC_088777.1, from coordinate 5,786,720 downwards.
GTTTCATCTTTATTATTAATTTAATGCAACATTTTTCTTTTCCTTTCATACGTTAATAATCCTTTACTAAATATTTTAAAATTCGAGGGTTCTTAATTATATTTATTTTAAGTCATCAAAAGTGAAATATAAGCAGTGAAGGTCACGATCCACACATGGATCAGACCACGTTATTTAAATAATAGACCAGTCCAGACCTTAATCCTAAATAAAAAAAACCAGCCTTCCCTAGTTTAATCTTTGTTTTATTATTTTATTATATATAAAATTATTTTGTGTTAACAATATCAAAACAATCAATATTATAATATTTAATTTAAAATAAAATGTTTTTTTCGACAAACTTTTCGTTTTCATAGTATATTGCAAAATAAAAAAAATCACAAAAAGCTAAAATAACTCCAGAAATATTTATAATGAATAGTCAGGCAAACCAAATAACCCTAACCCTATTAAAAAACCTGACCCAGACGTGTCTGGACTACATTCCTCGAAAAAAGACCGGACTATTGACCTTCATTGAATATAAAGTTAGGTTATTTTAGAAATAGGGCTTGTTAGTGCTAACTAAGCTCGTTCTTTGTTTGGGTCGGATAATAGATCCGTTTGACCAGTCATACCCACGAAAAAAACTAAATATTAAAAAATATAAATTCTCATAAATTTATAACGCAAAAAGAATTATAATAGAAAAAAAAACACGACATTTTTTTTTCATGGTTTGTATTTAAAATTTTTCTAAAAAAATGCGATTTATTTTGATTATATAAAGTGAAATAGAAATAATTTGGCGACTAATTTTTTGCTTCCAATAAACATTTTCTTATATCCTCTAGCAAGGAACTGGCACCTATCCTAAATTTCGTTCTGTTCAACCATTCATTGCCCAGAATATCTACCACCATTGCTTTATACAAAGCAGCCTGAGGCACCGTTTTGACTCCTCCCGCTACCTTAAACCCGACCTATTGTTAGTTTTTTCGAAAATGAAATATATTATAATTATTATTTAGATTTATATTGTATGAATCTAATAAGTGGCTCTCGGTGTAATTAATCAGGAGATACATAATTAATAACTATTTCTATATAGTAGAATCCAACCAATAATGATATGTATTTTCTAGCAGGTAAGCTTAATTTTTTTAACAAGAAATTCCCAATATAAATATCTCTGTTTTAGCTAATATTATCTTAATTACAATATATAATTTTTTAAGATAACTTCTATTCCAGTATTATTATAAAAATCTTTGATCGCCTTAAGCATTGCGTAGGCTGTTGGTGGGTCAGTGCTCTTAGGTTCCTTCCCAGTTGACGATTTAACAAAATCAGTGCCTTATAATTAAATACATAAAAATGGTAAGATATCACGAAATTAGTAAATCTTTTATATACATATTTAAATTTTTTTCTCAAAATATATTTGGAGAAACCTGCCATCATAGCAATATATGAGGCTATGTAAATAAGCAAAGAATCTTGTATATCGCCAACACTGATGATCGTTTTCATGCATACCTTTTGGCCTAGCTTACTTCCTATACTTGTTATGCAATCCCTTTTAGCTTTGATTTCTTGGTAGAGTTCTTTTTATTTTTACATTTTTTTTATATTAAATCAAAAATATATAATCTAATCAATGGAGTGGGGTCTTTAAAAATAATATACTTCTTTATAAAAAAAATAAGTATATTCGAAACAGATAAAAGTATCGGAGATCGAAGATACTTTATATAAAAATTAGCTGATCATTAGTTTTATAAGTTAATAATATTCATCAAAAATAAAAATTTAACTCATGATCAATAAAAAATTTTAAACAAAAATATTTTCATTTGTATTTTCAAATCTCAATTCCTTCTTCCTTTATGGAAGGATATTCAACTTAATGAATTCTTTGTGGACTAAAGGGTTCACTGGGATTATAGGCTTACAAAGTCTAATATAGCTGTGATCTCGGTTTTAAGAATCTCAAATTACTCGATAAATATTTAGTCAAAATATATAAATTATATAAACTTTTATAGCCCTTAAAATTCACTTTGAAAATAAATATTAAATAGTTTAAAAATTCTTGAGCTTCTTCAATTTTTTGGACATCAATATAAATCCTTGTATAAGCTTAAAATATTCTTGAATCTGTATTTAATCAGGCTTGAAAAAATAAATAAATTTTAAATCTTGGCCAGATCAGGCTAAAAAATTATGTCTGCAAGTCTCTGTTATATTTAACTAGGGTTGGGATGAATTAATTAAATTTCTTTAAATCATGATCAATTTCATTTTTGCTAATTATAAACATTTGCTTAATTTTTATAATTTGTTTTATAGTATATATTCATTTTAATTAATATTAGGTCTATTATTATTTTAATTATTTAATATTATTATACTATAATTTGATTTAATCAAAAAATCGGGATTTGTCATAATATATTATTTGAGTTTTTTTATTCCCAAAATTATGAAAAACTAAAAAAAATTCCCATAGTAATTCTTACTTAAATATATGGGCAATAAACATTTCCAGTGTTCACCCAAAGTGGGGTAAATTCAAAATAACCTATTTGTTTTGCTAGAAATACAAAGACACTGAAGGATTTTTAAAAATATTTTTATATATTCTTAAAGAGAATTTTAAGGGCTACAAAATAATATATAATTTATAAATTTTTATAAAGTATTAAATTTTCAGAGTCTAACACTAGATCCACTTGAGTTAGAGCTTCTAAACTGATAATTACTTAATTTGGATATATAACCATCATATAAATTTCAGTCATTTTCAAGTAAGGCAGTCAAAAATCTCGTTTTTATTTAACTTGGAATGAATGACTTATTAAATGTATTGCCTAAAATAATGTGATAGATTTTTAGTAATACAACTACTAATTAATAAACAATACAACTACTAATTTATATTTCAATTTATTTCAAACATCAAATTTTTATTTATTAATTTTCGATAATTCTATCCTATTTTTATATATAATATCTATAAATAATATTTTATTAATTTATTACATTTCCTTCAAACATTTTAAAGTTAGATTTCTTCAATAAACCTCTTTGTAGGTTTACGGTTTCTTGATGAACAACGTAATGTGGTATTTGTATTTGTGTTTGCTTCATTCACTGGCACAACCATTTCTGTAACTTCCAAAGAACTTTCATGATTTGGGATAACTAAATGATTTCTTAACTGATCTGCATGCTTCCGTAATGTTTTCCCAGAAGATTCAACAATATAAGAATAAAGTCCTATTCTTTATTTAATTACTCCCTCTCTCCAACCATTAGTATTTTCATTATTTAACCATATAGGTTGTGAGATTTCAAATTATCTTTCCTTTAAATGTAAATCATGATGAAGGCTTTGTCTATCATTGGCCCTTACTATTTCGTGTTCGGCATTTGGTCGAATCGAATCCAGACTTGTTTTCAATTGCCTCCCAAACATAATTTTACCAGGAGATCTCCCTGTGGAGCTATGCTCTCCCAATCGGTAGGTTGTTAAAACCTGTGTCATAGCTTCTTCGGGATCGCTAATTAAATCTCTCGTCGCATAATACCAACCTTTCAAAGTTCGTCCTGTACGTTCAGCTTCCATTAGTTTTTGAATGATAGGGTGCTGAACGTCTATGACGTATGTTATTTGAATCACAATACCTACGGAATTCCCCAGATAAGAATTGTGGGTCCATTGTCTGACACAATGTACTTGGGTATTCCAAACCTAGCAAACCATTTTTTAGTCGTTTTATCATAGCATCAGCAGAGGTATTCTGCATTAAATCAACTTCTAACCATGGTCTATTTTTCTGGCATCCAGAACATATTTTGATAAAATTTTCTATATCAACATCACATCTGGGCCACCAACAATACAATCTAAAAATAGATTTCATAACATTTTCCCCAGGAGGTCCCCGGTGAATCATTCCTAACACTGCATTTCTTAATTTATTAGGTATAACCAATCTCCCATTCCATTCTATAATATCATGATTTCTTCCCATCGATCATAAAAATTAACTATTTCTTTATCTTTGTGACGATCAAAGTTTCGCCAAATTTGCTGAATATGTATTGCTACTTTTTTTAATATTAAATCTTGCTTCGACTCTTTTCGTAGAATATTTTCTGACAATTGCATATCATCCAAATTAATACTTCAAATATCCAAAGCATGTTTAGAATCTTGATTCTCTTCCGAAATTTCTTGGTGTTTATTAATCAAATCTTGAATTCTAGAATCTAGTGTTATGCAACATTTTTGACAAAATTGCATACTTGTTTAATCATAACCTGACGAGGCATTTCTAAATTGAATGCTATAATCCATGGTAATCCGAAAAGAGGCACCCCAGTTGTATTCATTATTACCACTGATAGAGTCCTTGTCTGTGATCCAATCCTAACATTGACTTGGGTCTCGCCCTTAACGTCTAAAGGATGATCACCATATGCAGTCAATGCACTGGTTGGCCTAATTTTTGGTTGTCCAATACTTGTCCATATATCAATTCCTATCAATGATGCTTGTGCACCAGTGTCAAAATCAAATTCAACATCTAACCCATTTATCTCTGCAGTTAGTTTTGCTCGATTTTCTTGATTTTGTTGAATCTTCCAAATATTATGAATAGAATCACTTGATGACACTCTTATATAATTTAAATTCTTTGATTTATAGCAAATTGCAAAATGACCAATTTTTTTACATTTATTACATGCTGCATTTGTAGCTGGACATCTCACTTCTCAGTTATGAATAAAACCACATTTATAACATTTAAGTTTATTATAATCTTTATCATTATTATATTTGTATTTATTATTCTCTTTATCAAATGCATTCTAGCTTCCCATTGAGAAAAGTATCTATAGATTGAAGTATCCAACTCGAATTTATCAAATTTAATAGTAGATAAATCTGCTATTTTTTTTGAATCTCCATTTGAGGAATTATTTTCTCCATTTAAGGAATTATTTTCTCCATATATCATCGCCATTTGTAGTAATACAACTACTAATTTATAAACAATACGACTACTAATTTATATTTCAATTTATTTCAAACATCAAATTTTTATTTATTAATTTTTGAATATTCTATTCTATTTTTATATATAATATCTATAAATAATATTTTATTAATTTATTACAGATTTCTTTCAAATAAATATTTGATTTTTGTTGGATAAGTTTCATAAAAAAGATGTGCAAATTAATTTTATAACCTATTTTTATAAGATATTTAATTTCAAGAAAAATAGGGAAAGATTAATAAAGTGATATTATTTGAGCAGTAATGCAATAAAAATTATTTATAGTTAAAATATCTTACCCTGCCAATTCTTTTCAATTATATTAGCTCTGTCAACAACAATGTCAATTTCATGAGCACCATTAATGATAGAATTCTCAATTCCTTTAATCGATATATCTAAAGGCAATTTTCCATGAGGAAAACTAGTATCAACTAACATGGATATAAATTAATTTTTAATAATTTAAACCTGTGGTTATGGGAATATTTCCTTTTAAATTTTTACACAATAACACATATTTAGGATAGACACATACAGATGCAACTTGTATAATTAAAAATAAAATATATTTATATATTCAATAAAATATACCTGTAGTCTCTAAAGAAATTAATGGATGAGAAGCTGTTTGATACAATTCTAAAATTTTGGATGTGGTATCTATATCATTAAGAGATGTTAAATCTAAATATTCAGTAAATTCTACTAATTCTTTATGCTAATAAAATTTTGATATTTATTCATTAATTATTACAATTACGGTATTCTTGGAATTAATTTTTTCTTTGATATCCGATATTCTTTTTAAAGTGTCTGAAAAATAATTATCTGGAATTGAATTGATCCAGTTAAAATCTATAAAAATTTATTGAATTTTAAAGATATGTGTAAAATTTAATACCAATATCTTTCATGATCACTTTAAAAATCGAAAAGGTTTATCTTATAGAATATAATTATGTCAATCATTATTAGAATAAAATTATTAATGTTGTAAAATAAGAAAGATTTTAGGAATAATAAATATATGGAATTAATATATTTTTTATATTATTCCTACTTTATTATTACTAGTAGATAACCCGTCAAAAATGACGGGGAATGAGAATTTTATTCATTCTCTTACGTTAGATGTTACCTTTCATTTAAAAATCATATCCAATTTTTACCATTCGTATCAAGTCCAACCTTTTAAAACTAAAAGTATTTTTTGAGTCAAATATATTTAAATTACCTTTTACCCCATATGAAATTTTTTGCTAAAATATTACTGATTACCTAATGGCTAATATTTAATATTTATTATGAAAAAATCCCAAGCCAAAAATTTTTTTTTAACCCAATAACCATATTGTATATTAAAATTTTCCAAGCATCCAAGACCTTATTAATTTTTAAAAAATTTCTCAAGCCCATAAAAAAATAAATAAATACGTAGCAAAGACATGATGTCACGATAAGATAGTGAGGACATCGGAAAATTATAATATAGATATCTAAAAAAAAAGATAAACACAGCCATCTTCATATCAAATATCATGCGGTAGTCAACTCCGTCAAATAGATTTTAATGATATCATAAGACTTTTCAATACACCTCAGCTATAATAGTAAGTTTTTTTATACTTAGTGATTTGCAAAAACTCTGTAGACATTAATACTCTGGCCCGTAGCTAGGAAATATCAGTTTAAGGGGGTGGCTATTATTTATTTCTAGTTGTTTTTTTATTTGAATTAGACATTAGAAAAAATTTTGAAGGCTAAATTTAGGGAAAAAATATTAATGATTGCCCCAATGTAATAAAAATTTTAAATATATTTTAGTCATTAAAAAATTTCCCTCCTGTGAACATTACTTATTATTATATTATTATTGAAAATGAACATAAATACAAAAAATCCGACGGCATTGATATAAGGTCACCTTCCCTACTTTCTGTTAGTGCGTTCATATCCTCTCGCTTGTCCTGCGAGCCCACCATTCAAACACTAACAAAGCATCCTGACCCCTTACTCCTACAGGCAATTGATCTATGGATGTCCCTCTCATTCAGCGTCTACATGACAGGATTTTCACTGGATGCAAACCCCCTTCAAAAACCTTTGCCCACTACCATAAAAAATTCCCACCTCTTTATCATTATTTTCACCTATTTATTTATTGATACTCTTTTCAAAGAATTTATAAAGGATAACTTAAATTAATCTATCTCTACTACCAACTATCGATATTTTGTGAATATAAAGAATATATTTTTTAAATAATAAATTCAATTAAAACCTCCATTATTTACAATGAATTAATTATTATGGCATTATGAGATTGCTGAAATATCTAAACCTTTTAAATTACATTTAAAAGGATAGTTTATTTGGAAAACAATGTGTATGATTGTTTGCAATATATAGATTTGGTCAATGAATTGTATTATAATAATACTATAATAAAAGTATTAATTTTTACAGCAATAAATTTCGTCCTATTTCTTCTCAAACCCCCCAAAAAATTTATCCTAAACCCATTAAAGCAGCTTACCCCCTACCCCCTCAAAAAAACAGGATGCAAACTGTTCCTACCCCTCCCGCTCATGTAGACCCTGCTCTCATTAATCGATCCTCCATCGTCGGCATTACAGAAGGATTGGGATAAACCTCTAGTTGGCAACTGTGATGCATTCCTTAAATCGAGTAGCCAACTAGAGGACCATTCTGTACTCTTCTCCATTTCCGGTAGTGGATACGAATTTCTTGAGACCTTCCCATCCCGAAAACTTGACCAGCTCCTAAGCAATGATGAGCTACGTCACGCCATCAGTCCTAGACTGAATTGTGATATGGTAATACCTTATCACTGTATCCTCTGTCAAACGTCGGTCAACTCTAAAAGCCGTCACTCTCCACCAGGGTTGCCAGGTCAAAATTTTCAAATTGCGGGAGAAATTTGGAATTATGAGGGAGAAATATGAAAATTGCGATAGAAATATAAAAATTGATAAAAAAAATTTATTAGCAGCCTTCGGCCGGGATTTTGAATTGACTTAATACAAAGTCGGTAACTATTTTTAAAAATAAAATACGTCTCTATTTATTAGAATATATTAATTTATAAATAAAAACCAACGATCTTTTTTAAATATAAAAGAATGTAAACAAGATAAAATTTTATTTAAAAAAACGATTTAATTTTACAATTAAAAATATATTTTATGTGAATCCCGCAAAACGACCGCAATTGGAAATCTACCGTGTGTGTGTATAACATTATAGGGATAGGCTCTTAATTATCACGTATCACGTTTAAATACATAATAAGGTACTCCAAAAATAAGAAATAATACAGATGTAACTACAGTTGCGGCAATTTTAATCACTTATCTTGTTGTGCAACATTCACAGAGATACTTATAATCACAATGTTGGTAGAATATTTTCTCATAATATTTAACGACTCTAATATAAATGAAAACTATACTTGTAGAACAAAAATGAGCAAGGCTATCAATGTTTTAGGACCTAAATCCAGGAGGTAAATTCTTGACAATTTGAAAGATGGGCATACATATGCAATTCTAACAGATGCATCTAATAAGGGAAATATTGAAATATCTCCCTTGATCCTCCGCTATTTCAACAAAATTAAGGTCGTTTCAATAAAACTATTAAATTTTTTCCCCTCAAATAGTGAAAAATCCAAAGACATCGCTAACCATATAAAGGTAAATATAACAGATTCGAGATTATTAATAAATTGCATGTCAGCTTTCTGATCTAATAATGCCTCAGTGAATTTGGTAGAAACAAAGTGTATTTACAGAATTGAGTCAGCACAATGTTGGTTGCGATATGTTCCTAATACCCGTCATCGATAGAATTTTAAAATTTTATAAACCTTTAAAAATATATTTCTTAAATAAAGATTATAAAAGTTGTCCTAACATTTTGAAAATTTATTTTCAATAATAAATGGCAGAGGTATATTTAGGATTGATTTCACATGTAGGAAATCTACTACATGTTGTTAATGTGCAGTTGTAATCAGAAGAATCTTAACAAAGATTCACAAAATTATGCTGCAGATGAATTCATCTTTACAGTTAAAATTTGACAATATATTTTATGGCGCCATTGATAAAACTATATTAAAATGTTTAAATATTTTAAAAATACCGATAGACATTGATGTCTTGTTTGAGGAGATTGTAATGCTCTCTATTTTTGATTTACAATGTAAAAATATATATATTTTATGCAAATGTATAAATAAGATTTTACAAAATATAAAAAAATATTGAAAATTAAATAGTTATAATGTTAATTATATTTTATTTGAGATTTAAATAATAGAACTAAACGTTTACCGTCGTTATTGAGATATTTATAAATTTCTGGCATGACATATTATAAATTTGTTTAACCATTAGCTCGGCCTCTAATGTTGTTAAAGCAATCCGATTTCTCTCCTTTTTCCAGGCAGTCCTCATCAGGCTAAAAATGCGCTTGGATGAGGCATTAGAATGAGGTAAGGTGAAGACATACTCGCATATTTTTTCCAAGCATGGGGATTTATTGTTATTACGAAAAAATTCAACCCATTTCTCCTCTACTTTTAGTCCATCTAACTTTAAATATTCTGGCTAATTATAAAAAATAGAGAGAATTACAATCTCCTCAAACAAGATATCAATGTTTTTCAGTATTTTTAATATATTTATCAATTTACAAAAACTATCAATTGATGGTTTCTCCAAGGTCATATTGCATTTGTAAATAGAGTTATTAAAATCAAATTTTGATTGCAAATATTCTGAAATTGTCTTAATAAAAATATTTGCTTCATTTAAAAATACATTAATTAGAGTAATATTTGAACATTTTAATATGATATTTTTAGCAATAGCTAAAATTTATTATCAACTTTTATGTAGAGATGAACAGAGCTGTAGCATGATTTTGTGAATCTTTATTAATAAAGAATATTAACAGCATGAAGTAGATTTCCTACATGTGTAACTAATCCAATGATATATATCATTGAACTAATCCCAAATGCGGGAGATTTCCAATTGCGGTAGTTTTGCAGGAAAGAAATGTCTGTGTGTAAACTAAAAAATTGCTGGAGTCTCCCGCTGATGGGAGGAGACATGGTAACCCTGCTCAACACTGCAAGCGCTGTAAAGGCAGATTTATTAGGCATTCAAAATGCAATACAATTGCCAGGGTCTTAAAATCCGCCGGCATCGCATCAACCCTCGAACCAATTGGCCTTTACAATTCCGATGGTAAGCGGCCCGATATTTCGACTATGATCCCTTGAAAGAGGGGGAAATTCCTAACTTGGGATTTCTCATGCATCGATCCTCTTGCCCTTTCCAATATAAATAGAGATGCCATACTAGATGCCAAGGCGAATAAACTAGCTCAATATTCGCCATCTCTTCCCGCTAATTATACATTCCTACCATTAATCGCCACTACTTTAACGTCGTTCGGCTCTCATGCCCTAAACTTCTTTAAAGAGCTAGGAAAACGGATCTCTGCTAGGAACGAGGATCCCAACACCTACGCCAACGATTAGCCATAAACATAGTAAAATATAATTATTTTATTTTTTCAATATCCGAAACCCCGTAATTAAACATCCTATGCATAGTATAGACTTTGGCCATTTTGTTGCCTATTATAATGTTAGCGCTAAAACGGAACTTGAATCTCTTAAAAAAAATAGCAAGATTTAATGACATTATATAATTGTGATTTACTAATATTATTTTTTTTTTACTATTATTATAAATTATCTTGATATAAATTGTCGATATAACGAAATTATAACAAATGGACATTATGTGAAAGTTAAATATCTATTAATTAATAAAACCTTATAAGTTAAAAAATTTTTTATTATGATGATATATGAACCAAGAGGAAATAATATTTTTCTAAAATATAATTTTAAAATCCTGATTATTTGATCAAAAAAATATAAAATAAAAATTTGGAAAACTATAGGGGAAATTTAGAATTCCTTATGTAGCATCTCTATTAATGATCATTTTTCTTAATCCATAGATTTTAAGTTTTAAGAATTAAAAGAAGAGAAAAAGAATATAATTGGAAATAATTATATGGTATCGGAACTTTATATCTGAGAATTGATATTCCATCTCTCGTTTCATCAATGGATTCTAAAATTTTTCTTTCATTAAAAACATATCTATATTGGGGTAACTCGGCGGGCATATATAGGTGAAAACCTTTGTGTATATTGGCGAAAACCGTATTTAAATTGGGGAAACCACTGCATATATCGGTAAAAGTCATCGTGTACGAGTTATTAATTTAAAGCTTGTAAATTTGACCGGATTTACACTGTGTAAATTAAGAATGTACGGGTAAATTAGGAATAGTACGGCTCAACTTAAAGGATGCTGTGTTCAATGATTCATGCGGGTCCATGTGTGGTAAGGATGAAGCAATGGGGGCAATAATATGCGTGGTGGTCTGGAATGAGCAAAGAGTTAAGATATAAGCCGGAGCTGCGTGATGTGAATTTAATGAGTACGCCAAATATAGACAAAAAAAAGTGCATGGCCGATTGCTATACAGCTGTGAAAGCGCATTCACATTGATTTTATTAATTTTGGAAATAAGATATATATACACTTGTAGTAGATGCTTATTCAAAGTGGGCTGGAGTATGAAGAGGTAAAAGGATTGACGACTCAAGTAATAGTAAAAACATAAAAAATCCATAGGCCCGGTTCGGGATGGCCAGAATAATATAACTAGAGTCAAACCTTAAGTAGAAACTTGAAGATATTTTGTACTTAAACTCGGGCAGAGGATATCACCTAAGCTCGGCCAGGAGAAAATAGTGGCTCTGGTCAAAAATTGGTTTTGAAGATTGAAAGATGAGGAAGGAGTGTATTATAATAATTGTCGGAAGGGGGAAGAACAAATACCTGCAGTTCCTTGGGCGTCGAACTAGGATTTTATTGAAACAAACATCAAATAAGAAGGGGGAGGCAAATGAAACATCGGAATTAGCGGTAATACAAACGATTTGGCCTCGAATTTTTGGAGTACCAGAAAATGGAAGTCTGGGTGTGATAATTGAAAATATTGGATGAAAAATGATTTATATAAATTAGACAAAGGACCAGTTGCGAAAGAGGATGAAAGGTAGTTAAGAGGGAGTTTTGAAGCATTTAAGGATAAATAAGGACGTGTTTTTTTCAAAAAAGGTGAATGTATGTAAGCTATACTTTTGTGGGAGTTTTTTGACAGGTTTAGTTCTTCGTGAATGGCTTATATTTTATAAAAACTACCGAGTCATAATTTTGTATAAAATCTAGAATAAATCTAATGCAGCTAAGAAAGATTTGGGGTCATAATAAATAAACCGTTTACGAGATATTACTAACTATAATATATGTCCGATGCCTTATAGACCATGCGAAAGCACTGAAGGATGAATGCCTAAAACTCGATTCCCTATGTCAAACATATGCATCTCAATATTTTTTTTATTATATATACAATAGGTGTTTGAGAGACAAATTATAACAATAATATTTTAGATATATAAAAGAAACGATTATATTTTAAAATATTAACATCAAATCCAAACGTGTCTATTGTATCGTCTGCAATCTTCCCCGCTCATGTATACATCTTTAAACTCGTCTGGAACCGGGGCTAAAACATCATGGCTTCCTTCGATACTTTTTGTGGGTTTGATTTCGTGAATAACGCTGACTTCCCCAGTCTCTAGGTTAATCCTAGTGTTCATGACGTCAGAGTCCGATACGGGAATTCCATTTGGAAACCGTAATGGGATTATTCTTATTAAATGTTTTACCTGCCATAGCTTTTTGCATATATCACTGGTATTTTTCATAACTACCCTCTGGGAGTACTTGAAGAAACATAATTTTATAGTAAAAAAAATTAATGTATTTATTTTTATTAATAAGATTTTGAAATGTGCATGTTTGTTAACTTCATAGGCTATTTTATTTAAAAATATATTTACATGAACGTTTTAGAGAATAAAAAAGAAAAAATTATATTTATAATATAAAGGAGTACTTTAATCAAAATTTATGAAAATAAATATTTCTCCTTAAAAAAAAACTAGTTAACAATTTATGATAAAAATTTTTTAGTTTAAATGAATTTATTTTGTAATTATTTTTTTTTAAAATTAATTGAATAATATAATTTAATCAATTAATCATTATTTATTGTTAGTTTACGAATGTCATTAATCTAATCTATTAAAATTTATAAACAAATATAGAAAAATATCAACAAATTTTATGCATAAATTGTGTTAATTAATTATTTTTGAATTTTTTTTTAAGATTAAAACTAGAAGCATCAAAATTTTACCTTAATTATAGCCACCAGAATCAATTGACAGTTTTCTATTATAATAATGCAATTTTTGCCTAATTTATAAAAATTTATATTAGGTTTCCATACATTTTGAAGCAATAATAACCCCTTATATCTCAAATTGTTCCTTACATTTTGAACATTAATTAATAGTTTGCTTTTTGTTACATACACTACTACATAGTTGTCAAATTTAGTTCTCTTATATTTTATTTGTAACCAACTATATCACAAATTTTGGTTAAATTTTCAATCATCTAAATTAATTTTATTCTAGGAAATTTGTTTATATATTAAAATTTAATAAATCTTACAAAATATGTATATATTAAGCTAGAACTAACAAACTATTTTATTATTATGTTCAATAATAATTAAAATATTCGAATGTCTCTAGTTTTCAAGTTAATAATTTAATGAATTTAATAAAGCTTACAAAATATGTATATATTAAGCTAGAACTAACAAACTATTTTATTATTATGTTCAATAATAATTAAAATATTCGAATGTCTCTAGTTTTCAAGTTAATATTTTAATGAATTTAATAAAGCTTACAAAATATGTATATATTAAGCTAGAACTAACAAACTATTTTATTATTATGTTCAATAATAATTAAAATATTCGAATGTCTCTAGTTTTCAAGTTAATAATTTAATGAAATTTTAATATGCTAAAGTAAATGTGATATTATGTTGAATAAATGATATTTTATCAAAGCCTTAATTTTTTAAAATTAATATTTATATAAGAGATCTACAGACCAAGCTTTGAGTAGATCTAAAATGACATTAAATCTAGCCAAGCACCCAAGATTAATTAGTAAGATAATTAAAATCTGCACCAGGTCAGACTTATAAACTATCTAAAACTTGGGCATGGGCTAAAAAAAATTATTTGAGTTGGTAAAATAGAAAATAAATCCAAGCCAGCTTTGAAAATTTTTACAATAAGGGTTTCTGATTTATATTATATATATAATTTCTCTTATTATCCTATATGCATCATATGTACATATAATTCTTAGTTAAAAATGAATTGATATTTTCTATAAACATAAATAGTTACTTTAATATTTTTATCTAATCCCACTTCTTTCAAAGCTTTTAGCTCATAATGAGGAAGGTAATAAGGTGGTTTAACTTTATAAACAAGCATTAACTTAAATGGCATAACTCCTGGTGATAATTCGTGTCCTTAACAGAAGAATATGTATATTTAATCTATATATCAAACCTGCATTGTCTAAAATATTTTGTGGAATTTGAGGCCGATAAATACTAGCGTTAGGTTTCTTAAATAGAGCTGCGGTTTTAGTTATGTTTCTTATAACATGTGCTGTTTTCGTAAACTTATTTAACATATTGAAATATGAATGTATGCTAAATTATATTATATAAGGTAATATAAGTTTTAAGTGATAGCTCTATTATAGAATCATTTTTATTTAGTTATATTAAATATGATCTATTAAGTATTTTAATTTGAACATTTGAGTAAGTATACAAGTTACTACTGAAAAAGTCTCTGAGAGATCTAACCTAGTGTTGCTAAAAAGCCCGATTTAAGTCGATTTTTAGAGACGCCTCAATTAAGATTATTAACTAAAATAATGTTATGTAAGTCCGATGATTTTGCTATAGATGGTAGAAAGGTTTTGGCTTCTACTTGCAAATCTTCACCCAAAGCCTATGCACTAAATTAAGTATCTACATATCGCAGAAGTTTACCCAATTAAGGTTTATGCTTCAAAGATCCAAGTTTACAAAAATTTCAAATTAATTATAGCGCGAGTTCTAATTTTGAAATAATACTTGATTTTACCAGAATCATATTTCTACATGTATAGAGCAACCTACCATATAATTTTCAGACAATTTTATCATATAACTGTCTCGTTCGCTATATTAATAGACTTTCCTTTCTAACCATAAACCATTACTAATAATGGCTGATCGTTGTCGAGGAACAGTATCAAGGAATTATGAAAGAAATAACGAGGAACATTATTGAGGAACATTATGAAAGTTTTATTATATATTATTATTATTATTGTTTTTTTATCGAAAAGGAAAAAATTAATATTATTATTTTATCGAAAAGGAAAAAATTAATATTATTATTGTTTTTTTATCGAAAAGGAAAAAATTATTATTATTATCGTTTTTTTTATCGAAAAGGAAAAAAACTATTTATTATTATTATTTTTGTTTTGTGATGAATAACGATGATGGGGTAGAAAGTGAATATATAATGGAAGCAAAAGAAAAAAATTGATTATGATATGTTTTATTTTGTAAATTTTAATTGATGTATGTTGCGTGAAAGAAATAATAAAAGGAAATAAAAAACCTACCGTAAGTAAAAATAGAAAAAAACAAAATATATTTATATATATATAAAACAAAAAAGGATAATAGTAAGAAACCATTTCCAATATAGGAGGATTAAGACGATTTAAATAATCGTAAAGAAAATATATCCATTATATTTAATATTACCACATTTTTATAGCCATATAATATCTTTTTTAAACTCAAAGCACTCTTAGCAATAATATTTGATGAAACTACTAATCCTCAATAAAAGTTATGTCTAACTTAATGGAGTTAGCTAACAGCAATCAATAATGACTAGACAACTTTATTGAAAATTTTTTACAAAAGATATTTCAATTAATAAAAAAATGTAATGTAAAAATATTATGTATAAAAAATACTTTTTTTTATTTACAACGTATTGAAAAAGAGTTATGTTTTAAATTTATTTTGATGATGGCGATGGTTAAAAAAATGTAATTATTTTATATCATCAATGATTCTATATTATTAATAATATATTTAGTCAACGTGTATATTTATGTTGGTACCTTTTATCACTTAAGAACATAAGTGAAATTACGTAATTGTTAAAATAAGTATATTAATTCAATTTATAAATTTTTATCGAAAATTGTAAAAGAAATAATATTTTTTTAAGTTAGTATTCAATTGTGTTGATATTTAAAATATAATTTAACTTAAAGATAAAATTTTAAGTAATTTGTATTAAATAGCGATTATTTTTAAAATGGAATAAAAGATTAAGGTCAAAAAAAAAATTTGAAGCACATATTTATTTACAAGAGTTAAATAATAAATATATTCAAATGCTAGAACAAGTTATGCAGTAAGCTATTTTTCTAAATTATACATCATCTTCCAATCTTAGTAATTTACTAGAAGAGTTGGATATTCAATAATTAAACTTCTAAAATAATTAAATACAATTAAAGTTTTGAGTTTCTACAATCTATCACCACCTTGGTCTATATTATTGAATCATCGAATCGCTTATTTGGAACAGTCAAATGCTCATCAGGGATAGAAATAAGGCTTTTAGACATTTGAGGAGTGCTAAATCGATCGTGAGAAAACTTTGACGAATTTCCGTTCTCATTTTTCTCATGATTAATATGTCCTGGGTCGAGATGTATCATCTCTAAATGGTTTTTATTACCTGATTCGTAACTATCCCTATCTTCTTTAAAAGAAGAATTCATTAAAGTATGTTCTGCATCGATCTTATCTAACTCGGCGCGACTTAGGTGATCGACTATACCGGCTCCTATACCATCGCCCAACACATTTACAGACGTTCTTATGCGATCTCTTATATTTTTAAATATTTATTAAATTTGGGAATTAGAATGTACATTAAATTAAACCTAATTCAAAACTATGTTAAAAATCATTAAAAATATATCTATAGGCACCACTGACCGAACTTACATCATCATCCAAATTTTATTTATATATATACTTATAAATACTTACAGTAACCAATCCACAGCAACTATTAGACTAATGTCTTTAGTCGGTAGTCCTACGGATGATAAAACTAATAACATAGTAACCAAACCTGCACTCGGTACACTTGCCGCGCCTATACTTGCTATGGTTGCTGTTAAGCTATAAAGATATTTGAATATAAATTTTTAGGATTTTTTTTGCATTAAACGATATTTATCCTTATTTTTCCGCTAAACACGAAGAAAAATTAGTAGGCAATATGTATTGTAAACAAATATAAAACAATGGTATGTAAGATTAAAAATAATTTTGAAAAATTTAAACCTAACTGTAATAATTTGTGCGGCATTTAGTTTAATCCCATTTATTTGAGCTATAAACAATGCCGCTACTGCTTCATAAAGAGCCGTTCCATCCATATTTATAGTGGCGCCAACGGGTAACACAAATCTGGTGACTCTTTTATCTACTTTGTTAATTTCTTCCAGACATTTAAAAGTTATGGGTAAAGTTGCAGAGCTTTATTAAAGTATATATATATTTTATTTTTTAATTTAATATTATGATGTCTATAAACATCAGTATACTCTTTGCTAAATCTGCTAGTTTTTTTAAACTCACTTAAAAAATTTCGCATTTCTGTAGTAATAATTCGTAGTTATCAATTATTACATTTGCATTCTCTGTTTTCCGAAGCTATGAGGATATTATTTAAGGGTCTGTTAGCCAGAATAATAATTATTTCAAAGTAAAGGGCTTTTCAAAGAGTTGTTTCCATAAAATTATCATTAATGATTACACTCTACTAAATTGAAATAGAGCAAAAAAATATTTTTACAGATGCGAATTATTTAAAAAAATACAACTATAAATATTAAGTAACATTAAATGGGGACAGAGTAAATCAAGATTTAAAAAATAAAAACACAATATAAATAAAAGGTTTTTTTAAAATTAAAATAGCACTTAAATCCAATTTGAGGGGAAATTGCCTTTATTACAGCTGGTTTATTTAAATTTCTATTCGTCTATTTACAAGCATATGACCTGTCAAATTAGACAAGTAAATTTAATAAAAAAGGATTACATTCTATGAGTTGAGCGATTATTAAAACGTTTATGAGTAACCAAGGTTAACTTTATCGCAGTGATGGATTCTCGATAGAAATAACATATTCATGGTTATACTTATATCATAATTAGTTTTCATATATTGTTTTAAAATCAAAATCAAAACCATTATTTGTTTTTTATATATTTTTTTAAGATGTCTTTAATAATTTATTTAATTATATTTTTAAATCACCTTTTTAAATGCAATTTCTTAAAAATCGATTATAACTTAAATAATTAATGAAATCATAAAAGAATACCATATAAATTAATAAGGAACATCCATAAATAGAAAGGGCTGAAATTTTGTATAATTACCAAATTGATAGTTAAAGGGAGTGATATAGCTTATTCCTCAGATTACTACTGTGAGGAGTACATATTATATACCCCTATGTCATTTCGATAACGTTCTTCCTTGTTTACTTTGGTTATTGGGGGTTGGAGACAAGACACAGGAGGTACAAACAATGAAAAAAAAATATAATTAAACAATCCCTTGGCGAAATATCCTAAAACTTTAACAATTTCATGATAATATTTGATTGAGTACTAATTTATATGTATATTATTTATTATGTATAACCTTGAAGAAGTTCCCAAGGCGGTGACCCAGGCTTGCAACATTCCTCTCATGAAAATGTAAGGATTTTTTCTGGTCAAACCAAAATACAATAAAGGTAAAACTATCAAAGCATGTATGGCCAGACCGGTTATAACGGTTACCATATACATTCCCAACTGTTCCACTAATTGTGCTATGTTTTCAATGGACAGAATTTTACCGGCTATCAAACACATAATACCTAAAGGTGAGTACCTATTAACCAATATATATAGAATAATTTAAATATGCTTTTGAACAATTTTAAATATAATTTTGATTATCTTTATTTCTTTTAAATATTTTTTAAGTTTAAATATTTTTTAAGTTTAAATATTGTACATAATATATATATATTTTTTTACTTACCACATAATCAAGTAAACGAGTCTCATGATGATATCATTTAACACGTTAACAAATTCTATCATGATGCCAGCCTTTTCTCCCATCTGTCCTACTATTATACCGAAAGCGGTTGAAAATGTTATGATTCCTTGAAAACAAACACATATGGAATAGAACAGGTTAATACTTTAATCGTAAAATTTTTTATTAAAGGCATACTAAACTCAAAAAAAAAATGAAGAAATATATACGCATTTTACTTAAACCTATTAATCTTTTTAGTATCGAACTTTACCCTCTCCGCACTTATAAAATGAAACGGACCAATCAAATGGGACCTCACGCAATCCTTTTGTTGGATTGTTCCAAAATTTTAAATCGGACCGGATCTGGCTCGCAGGTCGGCATATTAATTTTATTAAAATGTTTTGTTTTCCTAATTTATTTTCCTCCAGCGTTTATAATTTATCCGCTTTCGTTTGAAATATAGTATACTTTTTTTTTCAATATAGTCCAATAAAAAAAACAAAATTTGGATCAATTGGTCTTATAATAAAATTTTGAAAAATAATGGATATGTAACTACGATTGGATGTGTCCTACTAAAGTTTTTTTTTCTCTAATCTGGCCTGATTTAAAACAAATAAGTGGGATGCATGTCTCTCTAATAAATAACTGTATTTCAAGGACATAAGGACATAGATAATCAAGTATAAATAAAAATTTATATCTCAGCGAGGGATATAACCTAGAACATTCATATTGTTATTGTATTCCAATCCCCTCTGTAAAACAACGTGAGAGTTTGAATGATTCGATGCGTTTCCTGACAAAATTGGAAGAGTGTGTGAAGGGTTGCTCGCGATAACTTGAGGAGTATTGACTGTTACATTTTTATAGACCGTGCCTATACTTTGAAAACAGGATTTGATCAAGTTTTCGGGAAACATATTTCTATCGAAAATAGAAAATAGGAAGGATTAAAATATAAATATAGCAATGGATGCGACTTTATACACATTTTGGTCCACTAAAGTTATCATATATTTATTTTCCCCTTTTTCTTTTATTAATTTATACTTCGATATTCTCTGTAAAGCATTATAAAAAAAAACACAAATCAAAAACTATGTAAATAATAATAGATATATATATATTATAATAATAATAGGCATATATATATTATTTTAAAGTATCGCAATTATATATGGATTCACAAAAAAATGTATAAGATTAGAACTCAACCGATACTAAATGTCAAACATTAATGTTGGAAGATTCTTGACAAAATTCTTTAAATTTAAGTAGGGGAGACCGGGGTAAAACGATAGGCATTTTGCATATTTACTATAAAAATTTTAAACAAGAGTCAAACACAACAAATTATAGATCAATGTGTAGCCCCATCCCTCTTCTATAAGATAAAAAAAAGTGTAGCCCTCTATCTATAATATTTTAGGAGCTATGATTTGTTATGTAAAACTACTCATTTTCGCCATGCACTAGGGTAAAGTGGTTAAAATAATATCTGACACATATTTATTGTTTTATTTAACAAATATTACAAATTTAAGATTTATTTATGATTTTTAATTAAAAACTAATCGATACAATAAGGACATGTAAAATAATTATCATAATTAGCACATTTAGAATGTGCCCATTCAAGGCACATTGTACATTTTAGCCATTCATCGCCCTCGCGACTATTTTTATAGTTTTTATTACAAATAACACATAAACAATTATTTTTTGATATCTTTTTTTTCTCTGAATTAATAATTTTTTTTATAAGGTGTAGATGTTAATATTTCTGAATTCTTTTTTTTAGATATTTTATCCGATGAAATATTGAATAATTTTGGAATAGGTATTATAGATGAAGGATTGAATACTTTATTATAATTTTTTGAGCATGATGGTAACATATCATGATAGGGTTCATCAATATCATCTGGAACATTTTCGTTCAATAATATAGATAAATCACTATCATTATTTTGAGTCACTGTAATATTTTCATCATTATTTTCAAATTCAATATTTGAGCTAGCATTTGAATTATTACAGCAGATATAATCTTGTTCTGTAAATATATTTGGGTTTAAAGGAAATATGCCACATGCTAAGAACCCATTTAATATATTATTTGGTGTCACTGCCCTTGGTATTTCATTTTTTAACACTCCTGGAATATCATAAATCTGAAATTGTTGCCCCACATGATTTCTCATCCATGTGTCAATAGCTCCATTATAAAACTTTTTCAATGGCCCATAAACTGCTTTGTCTAATGGTTGGAGTTTATGCGAGCAATGTGGTGGAAGTGTTAGAATAACAATCCCATTGGAGCGACAATAGTTTATAACGGAAATTGAACAATGAGAGCTATGGTTATCTAAGATTAATAAGACATTTTTCTCATTGGATGCACTAGAATATTTTTTAAAGTGTTCCAAAAAAGATAAAAATTCCTCCTCTTGCATGCAACCCGATGTGTTTCCCACACCCTTAGATCCAATAGGCCCATCACGAATAAAGTGATCTTTGTATCGTTTTCTTGGAAAAATAAAAATGGTGGAATGCTATGGCATTGATGGCTAAACATATTGTAACTAACGTTCCTCTTTCTCCTGACGTTATAGAGCCGACTTGTTTGGCACCCTTCTGTGCTATAATTTTTGCAGGAGTTTGAACGGTGGTGAAACCACTTTCATCTGCATTCCATATATTATGTGGTTCAAAGTTATAAGAATTATATAGCTTAATTAAATTTTCAAAAAATTTATTGACATTTGTGGATTGAAGCCATATGCTCTTGCTAGACTAGTAGCTTCAGGGGTACGAATCGAAAGTTGGGAATGTCGTTTTCTAAACCCCATAAACCAGTTCTCTCCAGCCATACCATTAGTTGTCCAGCTTTCTGGGAAAGATTTGCCATATTCTTTAGCAAGCTGATATGCAAATCCTCTTATCTTGTTTATTTATAAAATAAAACTATTTCATTTTAATAATTAACAATACCAGTTCCATAGAGTTAAAATGATATATAATTAATTAAATAAATTGAATTAATTTCATAATTTTAATAATGCTCAATTGGTAACTTTAATATTAAATATCAATATTTATTTGATTATAATAAATGAATGAATGAAAAATTTAATGTGAATAATTTATATTTTAACCGTTTTACCCATAACAGCTTTACCCCTAGGTGACATATATTATATATATCGTTATTGCGTGACTTCTAATATAGCTAAAGATGTCAGATAAATTTTATTTTATAGTTAATACATTAAGAAACATGTGTGCCAAATTTTGAATTCTGAGGATATGTAAATTTTACTAAAAGCAAAATATACTAGAGATTGATTTTTATATTTTTTGGGTAAAAAACAGTTTTTTGACAAAATTTATAAAACCAGGTAAGTTTTTTAAAAGATGAACATAGGTAAGAAATTAGATATAAAAATACATCTTCACACCAAATTTAAGGTCTTTATACTCAATGGATAAAAAGTTATTCGCGTTAACATTGTTACCCCGTCAATCGCTTTACCCCGGTCTCCCCTAATATTCGACTAAATGTTCTATATATTATAAGTCAATTATTTTTTATTATATTACGAGAATATCACCTGATGAGATCCATAAAGGCGTCTAAAGAAGATGGAGGTTCAGTTGTTTCCTCCTCGGTGGCCAAATGTTTTTTAATATCAGGATTGCCGGGATGTATTATAACAACTAAGATTATTCCCAGAACGACCGCCATTATTGTCGTAGATATGTAGTAAACCAATGCTCGATAACCTACTTTGCCACTTGATTTGGCATCCAGTTGAGATAGGCCTTAATAGTTAATTCATATAAAGAAACATTTTGTTTGGCAGAAATGAAATGGGAAAAATTATAATGAGTATTTTTGATTATATTATTCAGTCACAGTTAATAAAATAATTTCGCTTTGAAACTATTCAAAAAAAAACAGTCAAGATATATTATGAAATTATATAATATTACAATATTATTCTATTTCCAATAAGGATCAAGGTTTATTATGTCTAACAAACTCAATATAAATATTCTTAAAACTGAGATTGTGGTATTCTTATGAAATAAGACTTTCAGGGAATAGTCATTTTAAACAAAAAAAAGGTGAAAACCAATTATTATTTTAATAAAAATGTAATATAGCCAAAGGCCTACAATTAGTGGACTTAAAGATCTCCAACAAATTTTATGGGGATATTGCCCCACCCCCTTCCACTAGCAAAATTCTGAATACACCAGTGGTAGGTGTATCTAGAAGAATTTATTATTAGCTTAAAATGATTTTTACGAGAACAGGAAAATTTCCGAAGGGGGGGAGTTTTACTATGACTATAGTTAATGGGATGAACGTTTCTCGGAATATACCATTTATCATGGTAATTCGCTCTTTTATTTGTTCATATATGATTCCAAACTATTTAAAATTATAACAAAACATTTAAAAAATATTTAATAAAAAAATTTCAACGCAAAAAAAATAAATATAAATGATATTTTTTACCCGAAATCAGACTAGAAATTATGAGAGGTAAAATAATCATTTTCAACATTCCCATCAGCAAATCTCCTGGGAATGTTATTAATGTTATAGTCAGTAGATTTGGCTTGAATCCGCGAACAATTACACCTAGCAGTAGGCCAGCGAAAACAGCGGCAATGGTTAACACTAACAAGACATTTTTATTGAGCCATTCTACCAACTTAAATATATGATTAATATTAATTTTATAAATTTTATAATGAGTAATATCTTTTAACCATAATATTATATAGTTAGTTAGAGGGAAATGATAAAATATGAAAGAATGATTCCTTTTCTAAAAGCAATTTAAAAATTTCTTAAAATGATGTTTTGAGGGCTTCCAATGTTCTTTTGTCCTGTAAAAACTTTTGTCTTATTACTAATTTTTAATATAGGAATCGAAGGGAATGCATCATTGGGGAGCTTTTTTTCATGTGAACGTGGCATAGTTTGTAAGATATATGTTGATTTGTGAAAAAATAAAAAAATATATGTTTTAGACGAGATGCATAAAGACAATTTTTCTTAGTGTCACTACTATAAAATCTATTTATTGCCATACCAATAATTGCATTTTGGGGGCAGACTCTTCATAGAAATTTCTGGTCCTCCCCAAACCAAATTTCATTAAATTATTTGTTTTCGTTTAATACCCTTTACTTACATTCAAAGGTGATTTATAATTTAAACATATAGAGGTAAATAAATATTATATAAGTTATTCTAAATAATATAACTTATTTCAGCTATTTATTAGAAACCTAATTTCGTATTATAATATCAGCTGCTTAATCACGATTTATTCTTAAAATTAAGGGACAAAGTATTAGCATATTAGAAAAAGAATATAATCGAAATATGCATTTTTTTAAAAAAATGTCTACCCCCCTCCTTCCTACTCTCCAGTAAACACCAATCAAAAGTTACGGCATATTAGAATTGATGAGCAGAATATATTCAATTAAGTATGTTGAAAATAATTATACTTCCATTATACGATTTCATCAAATAACTAGCAAATTTCTGATTCAACCATTAATTTTTGACTTGCTATTTTATTAAATATTATAATACTAGAAAATAATATAAAAATATAATCGTTTTATCTCTAATATCCACATAATTTGACAACTTCAAAATGTTATCAGAATTGTCTCTTTAGATTGAGTTTAAGACATGTTTTAAAATCTGCAAAGGTTAAAAAAATATTTTTAAAAGTTGAAAAAAACCTATATAATTTATAAAATAACGAAATATTATTTAAATTAAGAAAATTTTATGTTTTATGAAATGGGGGAAAGCAAAGATCTAATTAATCATGACTGAACTGAATATCTGAGGTCAAATGTGATATCTTATACATAAAATATCCAGTGGATAAAATGTTCAGCCAAGAAAATATCTGAACGGACTAAAAATCACAACGTTCCAAATTCCTAGCGGATTAAATTTTAGGTGGCCTAAATGTCCTGGCAGTATAAATATCAGCCGAAGCCCATATTTATTTTTCGAGGGTTCTATATATACTTAATTATAAATTTTTACTAAAAACAAGTGACGCCATTTAAATAGCCAAAACTCTGACTTAAAATAAAAAGTATCAAACTTAAATGTACAACTTTTTTTGATTGTCAAAATTTTATTGCTAGAATGAATTTGAAATTAAACTGGAGGTATTTTAACATTATCTTAAAAACGAAAGTATACTTAATATTAACATTCCTTAAACTCCATGCTTAAAAGATTATTTTTTACGATACTAAACATGGTTATGTTCCTCAATATCAGTGCGGAAACTTGAAACGTAATTTATTTTTCGCTTCTACTATGAATCAATTTTGCCGACAAAAATTGACTGAAAAATATGTTTCAAGAAATCGTTATTTTTGAAAAATTAAACAGACTTTTTTTTAAAATTATTGAATATAAATCAAGAAATATAACTAACACGTGATTAGTTAGTTGTAGTTACTAGTTATAATTTTTAAAATGTAACTGTGACTAGGAACCGATAGGAAAATAAAAAAAAGTATAATATTTTACATTTGCAAACTTTACCATTTTATTATGGACATAATTTTGGCTGCTAAAAAGAAAAGGAGAGAGGGGGGGGGGCTTTTCTAGAGATAGCTTAGCAATTGTGCCTTTTTTCAAAAATGTAAATAGAAAAGGATAAAAAGAACACGATTAAGATATTTTTTACAACTGAATTGTAAATTTGCTTTTATTTAATAAAAAATTTATTACCATATTTTTTAAAAATATAAGCATTTCAGATGAAATTTAATTTGAATATTTTAACAAAAATAATTGTTAAATAACTTTTGTTTTAATTTTTTTTTTTAAATTGCATCTTTTAAGAATCAACATTTGCGCATCACCCCTCATTCAAAATTAGCGCGAATTTGTGATTAATTATACAGAACACGTTATATATGTAATTCACCGCCGCTATTTGGCGCTAACTGTGAATGAAGGGTTGCCCTGACTGTTAGCACTAATTCGTAGTTTGGTGTATTTTTATAAACTTCCGCACGAATTGGCGCTAACTATGATTGCAGGGTCAGTGATACATATATCCATGTTATTTTAGTAATTAATAGATTATTTAAAAAAAATAAAATAAAATTTTTATTTATGTTATCTTAACCTTGGAAGTATTATTAAAAGATTTGTTGACCTTAGAAAATTTTTGCATTGAATTGAGGTCAAATTCACCGCCATTATTTTGGACCATATCTTTATCGATCATTTTATATTTTGAGGTAGTATTTCGATAATCTTCTTCCACAGGATTTAGATGAATCAGCTTCGAGTCAGTTGGTTAAAGACTTTTCCCGTCGTGTAGGATGGATTTTAAACTTTTCCAAAATGATTCCAATTTCGTGATTTATATTGATATTTGTGTTTTTTAGTTAAATAAGGCGCTTTAAAGATATTTTTTTAAAAAATAAAAAATATTATTTATTATTTGAAGACAGTTAGAAAAATATGAATGACGTATTATTCAAGGAAAATAAATATTATTTAGTTTAGTAAATTTTTATGAGAAATATGATACTTCAGGGTATATCAAATTTTTGAAATTATTCAATTTTATCTATTTTTTATTTTTATTTTTAAAAATATTACAAAATACAAATTTGATAGGTAGCACCTTAGAGTAGTAAGCATCATTAACCTAAAATTTTATTATTCTATTTAAAAAAATATAATATATGATTATGCAAAATTAAAACATTTTAAGAATCAAAATAGTAAATGATTTTAAAAAAATATATATTATATAGCGTCAATGTGTTTTTTTACCGTTAATGTGTTAGTTTTTTTAATTATAATAATATTTTTACCGCGTTTTTTAGAACTTAAATATCCTCTTTTACCGGATTTCCAACATATCTCAAACATCTATACTTTATGAATTCCGGACTGTTGTAATTGTGGTAATATGCAAATTTACTAGATTAAGAAAAAATCCAGAGAGGCAAATTATTTAACAAAATTACGAAGCCGAAAGATATTCAAATCTACTCAAGAAAAAAGAGAATTAAATCTCGGTACAAACTGAGACTATGCAAATGTTGATTAAAGAAAAAGGATATATAATGGAGAAATTATGATGCGAAAAAGATGATTAAATTATTATTTTTAACTTAAATTTACTTTTTAATTTTATTTTTTTATATTAATTTTAATTTTTCTTTTATTTTGATTATGTATTTCATTTTGTATTTAATTATATTTATTATTATTTACTTAATAAAGGATTCAACTATAATTTTAGTATATATTTCTTTTTATATTTAGGTTTTGATTTCCAATGTCAAATCTCGCTTTCTTGACAGTATTTATCCACATTGGTGTTGGAGAGCGGAGGAGACAGGGCAATTACAACACGGACAATTTTTACCATTAACCATTGTGTCATTTAAAATTTATATTTAAAAAAAATCCATGGAAAAACTATCTAAATTATATTATGTTCAAATGTTCCTAGGGAAAATATTTTTAAAATTACAGAATAGGTTTTTTTTAAACTTGTTATAATACAATATTTGGTAAAATCAGATTTTTAAATTTATAAAACAAGCTCAAAATATGCTTTAAGTTAAAAAAAAACACATTACACTTTAAGAAAAACATGATTGTATTCCCAAAAATGAAGAATAATTGAAAATTTTAAAAGTATCTAATATATATAATCTCCATAATCAAAACATGATCGTTTTCGTATCTTCCTATATTTAAAATTTAAGGAGACTATATAGTGTAATGTAATTTTATTGCTCTCTACGAGAGTCGAACCAGAAACCTCCCGTTTCAAAGTCGTATGTTTTAAGCATGCACCAACTTGAATATAATTAAATTATAATTATATATATAAATTAATAGCTGATATTTTTAAAATTTTACCGTTTATTACCATACTAGCTGACGGGATTGAAGGACAATTATTTAGTTTAACTGTATGGTACTAAAAATACTTTATTAATATATTTTATAGAAGGAGAAAAAGAGGTAAAATTGTTGCAATGTATACCGTGAGCATGTATTATAAATATCAAAATTTAAATTTGTGATGGAAATCATATTGGATAAAATTTAAAATAGAGATGCTTTAAGATTTTTGAATTTTAAATATGGGTATTGGCCTGAATTTTTTTTTTTGAAAACATAACCAGGCCTGATAAAAAAACCAAGTCCCATGTAACTTTCATAAAATTTTGCCATTTATTTATATTGTAATTTAATAAAAATGTCTTAAATTTAATTTTATATTTAGAATAAAATTTAGATTTGTGATAGAAATCATATTGTGTAAAATATAAAATAGAAATGCTTGAAAATTTTTTAATTTTAAATATGGGCTAGACGTTGGCCTGAAAATTTTATTTTGCAGAAATCGCCAGGCCTGATTAAAAAACCAAGCCCATGCCACCATATCCTGATTTTATTTTTAAATGAATTATGACTTTTATATATTTTATTTCAGTTCTCAACTAACAAATATGGTTTTCAGAGATTTACCTATCTCCAGGCTTGGGAAAAAATTACAAAATTATTGGGTTAGCCAGGTTTGAGAAAAAAATTTCAGTCCAATATCTGGTCCATATTAAAAATTAAGAAATTTTTAAGCATATCTATTTTAAATGTTACCCAATATGATTTCTATCATAAATTAAAATTTTATTCTAAATATAAAATTAAATTTAAGATATTGTTATTAAATTACAATAGAAATAAATGGAATATGAAATTAAATTTAAGACATTGTTATAAAATTACAATATAAATAGGTGGCAAATTTTGTAGAAAGTTGCATGGGACTTTATTTTTTGATCAGGCCTGGCTATGTCTGCAAAAAAAAATTTCAGGCCAATGTCTATCCCATATTTAAAATTTAAAAATTTCCAAGCATCTCTATTTTAAATTTTATTCAATATGATTTCTATCACAAATTTAAATTTTATTCTAAATATAAAATTAAATTTAAGACATTATTATTAAATTACAATAGAAATAAATGGCAAAATTTTGGGAAAGTTGCATGGGACGTGGTTTTTTGATCAGGCCTAGCTGTGTCTGCAAAACAAAATTTTGAGGCAATATCTAGCCCATATTTAAAATTCAAAAATTTTGAAGCATTTCTATTTTTAATTTTACCCAATATGATTCCTATCACAAATTTAAATTTTGATATTTCTAATACCCTTAATGCTCACGGGTTACATTGCAACAATTTTACCTCTTTTTCTCCTAAATTTTAATATAAAGCAAATTTAGTATACCATATACACAAATTAACTAATTACCCCTCAACCCCGTCATTCTTGACGGGTTATTAGCTAGTATTTGTATATTCTGCTGTTAACCCAATCGGTGTAATGTTGATATCTCCGACTTCTTTTTACCTATTTAATTTATTCCTGATTACTCTATTATTATATAGAATAGGATATGGCTTTGAATGAAATTGCTTATCATTTGTTTCGTAATCATTTTGCGAGAAAAGAAAGCTATTTAAAAATAAATTACTTAAAATATAATATTTTAGGCTAATAATATATTTTTCTTTATATAAAATATTTCTTCCAATAAAATCAAAAAAATTTTACATGAATTTTATATTTATATCTATTTTATAAATTATATGTTCATATTCTGTTGTAAATTAAACCGTTATTTTTGTTGTATAAAAAATATACACATAAATTTTTTAAAATGCTCTATCTTGCGGAAATTTTCTTATTACTTTATTTTCTTATTATTTATTATTATTATAAATATTGTTTAATATATGTTAACGTTTGCAGGAAGTAAGGAAGATAAGACAAATTTTTTATTTAATAAATATATTTTAACATGTTTAACTACAATATATGACTAAAAAAACTATAATAATTTTATCCTTTATATATATAAGCAAAACTATTAAATAATTAAATGAAACTATTAAGTTAAGTTAAATGAAACTATTAAGTTAAGTTAATATAAATGATGTTAAATGAATATAACATATATTATTTTTCGCTATATAATAACCAGTGTAATAAAATAATAATCCATGTTCAAAATTCACCCTCTACAGGAACCCCGCCTAGGTTCTCTTTAAATGTAAATTTTTAGTGTTCAAGGAGTTTCCTATCTATTTTGATCATAAAATCTGTCAGAGTTTTGTCTTGAAAAATGTGGCATCTTATCTTGTCTTGCTCCCTCAAAACTTTTTAGATCAGAGTGTGTGTTTTCTTTGATAACAATCTTATGTATATATGTTTCAATGCCAGTTTCGTCTAATTCTTTGTTTATCTTTAAATTGTCATCTGGTAAATTATAAGGTATCCGTGCTGTTGCAAAAAATAATCGATAGTGATGTGTTGTTTGTTTGGTTCAGTAGTTATTTGGTTTCTTCATCATTTTGGCTTATTTGCAGCTTGTTATTCTGATTGTCTAATCGTTTGCTTGACCATCATCTCGTTGTTTATTATCATTTGTATTTACTTTTCACTTGATATTATAATCATGATCAATTTAACTCGAATGAAATAATTTCGGAATAATAGAAATAATGGGATAAAAATAATTAATAGGAATCATTTATGGAATAAGAATCATCATTTGGGATATAGAATCTTGGAATATTTTGAATTTTAGCGTTTTATATAATAAATTTTTTTTATTAATATCATATTTCAATTATTTATATTTTTTAAATTTTACTCCCTTATTTTTTAAATCAAATAATAACTCAAAATTACTGTTTTCTTTTATCTTCCATAAAAATAATGTTTTAAAGTAGTCATTATTACTTACACATGTTTTGTCTTTTAAACATAATTTAGATTTCATTGTATTTTAAATTTTAAATTTGGAAAATTCGTCCATTT
Organism: Gordionus sp. m RMFG-2023; assembly: GCF_954871325.1. Taxonomy (NCBI): domain Eukaryota; kingdom Metazoa; phylum Nematomorpha; class Gordioida; order Chordodea; family Parachordodidae; genus Gordionus; species Gordionus sp. m RMFG-2023. Next base: position 5,755,443 of record NC_088777.1, on the reverse strand, counting down.
TATCATTAATTATATAAGGTAAATGTTTATTTGTATTGTCTATTCTTTTGATTTTTTTATATTTGTAGTGTCAAGCTTTAATGATTTGGATTCTATTTTTTTAAAATTTTTGTATATGGGAATTTTATCTATTTCATTTTCATTAATTTTTTCAATACTAAGATTTATAACATTATTTTTACAGTCATAATACTCTTTTAAAATTTCACCATGTGATCTTATGGGTATATATATATTTTCCTAATTATTTCAAATGATATTATGTCAACAAAAATTTCCTTTAATTTATAAGTATTAATTATATGTTTATCAATATTTTTATTTATAAGAATTATGTCATTAATTTTATATATCCATTTGAGCCTTTGCAGCAAAGCATCTGGAGATTCAAACTTCTCATCTGTCGACATGGCTCTAATTAGGCTAAAGATATTATCTGGTAAATTAACAGTTAGTAGCATAGCCTCACGACTACTGTTGAGCTTACTGTCTTTAAAAAAATTCTCAGCCTCAGCAATATAAGACTGCATGTTGCCACTATACTCCGGAAAAGTTAATATCATATTGTTTATTTTATAAATATTTTAGAGATTTTATAATTAAAATTTTAATAAATTTTTTTTTTACTTTTTCAAATTAATTATTTCTTACATGTTTTTTTTTAGAATGAAATCAGAACTTTTTCAACAATTTGATTAGGTACCAGTAGCTAAAATTATATTGTATATTTAGAATATTTTGTGAGTCATCATAGCCCAATTTTAATAAGTTCATCTAGTTTGATAGCTACTTTAACAATTGTCCTCGTTGTTGATTCATCCATTTGATCTAAATTCTATTTTATATAAAATAAATAAATTTAAAAGATAAAATTGTAAATTCCGCTGCCACCATGTTAAGGTTTGCAGGGAGTAAGGAAGATAAGACAAATTTTTTATTTAATAAATATATTTTAAAATGTTTAACTACAATATATGATTAAAAAAAACTATAATTTTATCCTTTATATATATAAGCATAACTATTAAATAAATTAAATGAAACTATTAAGTTAAGTTAAATGAAACTATTAAATTAAGTTAATATAAATGGTGTTAAATGAATGTAACATATAAAATTTTTCGCTATATAATAACCATTATAATAAAATAATAATCCATGTTCAACAATATATAAATATATATAATTGTTTACATTCATTTACAGTGAAACGAGTGTTAAAAATCAACTAACAATAAAAGGGGATAAACATAATAAAGTTTTATTTTAATTTAATACATATTGAAATTAAATATGGACAAGTAATCAAGATTAATCGTTGTGTTGGAAATTTAATTAAAAATAAATAAATGTGTAAGACTTTTATTAATTTTTTAAATTTTTCTTAAATAAGTAAAAAAATATTTATTAATTTTTTAAATTTTTCTTAAATAAGTAAAAAAATATTTATTAATTTTTTAAATTTTTCTTAAATATTAAAAAAAATATTTAATATAGAATCTTTATTATCCAATAGTAATATTAATTTTTCCAATTTAAATGAAAACTCCCAATCTTCGCCGAGAATTCAAAGACCAAAAAGAATACACAAATATTGGAATAAAGAAAAAATAGATATAGTTACTAAAATGTTATCAATGCCAGAAAGAGAACAGATGAAAATTAAAGACATTGCAAAATACGTCGAAATGTCTACAGCATCAGTTCATAAATTTAGACGGGACACATTCCCAGATATAAATGGAGAACCTTTAAAAGAATATAATATTCAAAAAAGAGGAAGTGAAAAAAAAGATAATTCCATAATTGAAAGACTCATCATAAATTTATTGATGGATAATAATACTCTTACTATCCAGCAGATAATAGAAAATTTACCTCCTGGTAGTCCAAGAACGAAAACAACAATTAGCAAATATATCAAAAATTTAGGTTGGTCGAAAAAAAGAGCTGGCAAGGAGCCTGATAGAAGAAACACTCCTGGGGCAATCAATATTCGTCAAATCTATTGTGTAAAGATCTTAAATACCCCAAGAGAAAAATTATATTTCTTAGATGAAACTGGAATAAACTTGCACGTTGTACTACGCCTGGGCACCATACAATGTCCGTCCAGTAATAAAAATTCCATCCTCTAAGGGTAAAAATGTAAGCATACTTTGTACAATTGGAATTGGAGGGGTAATTCATTATAAAATAATCGAAGGAGCTTATAATGGGTTGTTATTCCGTGATTTTATGACAGAGCTTATCAGTGTACCACCAGATGCAATTATTATAATGGATAATGCATCTATCCATAGAAGCCATCTTATCGATGCATATAAAGATAGGATTGAATATCTACCACCATATTCACCTCAGCTAAATCCCATCGAAAATTTTTTTGGAGTCTTGAAAAATAAATATCGACAATAAACCCCCGCCCTAATTCAAGAGATGAAATTATTGGGAATATTATTCAGCTCTTACAAGGATTTATTTCTTATGATTTTACTAACTTTTACAATCACATGCAAAACTATTTGGAGTTGGGTTATCGCGGGCAACTGATTAATTAGGTAATCCTTTTAATTGATTTGAATTAATAATTATAATATTAACTCTTTTAATTTCTAAATAGGTACCATCATCAAATTCGTGGAACAATTTGATAAATTATAATAATATTTTTTATGTATTAATTATTTTATCGAAGTTATTATAAAAATATATAGTATTATCATATTTTTATCGAAATAAATTGGTGCAAAATTTCAAAATAGATTACATTTAAGAAATTCTAAAATATTTTCAAATATCAAAAAAACTTTTTACAAAAAATGATTTAGAATTTTAGATAAAATTTAAACAAAAATCTTACTTGAACATTCTCAAAGAAGATCAAAAAAAATTTCCATTTTTTATTACAAATTTATATTTAATTTACAATATAATTTCTTTTGATTAATTTAAAAACGATTATTCTTGTTAATTAATTGCTTGTCCATATTTAATTTCAATATGTATTAAATTAAAATAAAACTTTATTATGTTTATCCCCTTTTATTGTTAGTTGATTTTTAACACTCGTTTCACTGTATATATATGAATTTTTAAACAATAGTTAATTATTTTTATATTACAGTATTAATATGATTTGTTGTAACACATGTCAACAATGCGAATAAACATTCTTATATGGTGTTCAAACTTAATTATTGAAAAAACTTGTTGAGAAAATTAAATTTTTTTTTATTAATTATAAAAGTTTGAAAACTTAATGAAGACAATTTTTCAAAATTTGAACAGGAACGAATATAGCTTTTTTAATATTTTGGACATAGGTTTAAAAGAGAAAATGAGTATTTAAAAAATCTACTATAAAAATAATTAATTAATATTTTTACTTTTAAAGTATTATTCCATATTTTAATTTTATTTGTTAAGATTTTTTTATGATCAATTCGAGACGCCAAAATTAAAAAACACTATTTATTTATTCTTATATATATATATCAGAGACCTGCAGGCCCGGCCCTATACCCGGCCCGACAAAACCCGGCCCGGGCCGGGCCGTATTTTAAATTTTTTAAATATACCCGGGCCGGGCCGGGCCTAAAAATTTTTTTTTAAAATATATCCGGGCCGGGCCTAAAAAAAATTTTTTTAAAATATATCCGGGCCGGGCCTAAGATTGTTAAATCCGGGCCGGGCCTTAATATTTTTTATAAAAATTTTTACATTATGAGTTAATGTTTATAAGGTTATATTATATTATAGTTATGATTAATATAATATTGGGTGATGGTTAACACACCACCCACAGATCATCTAATTATTAATTTCCTGCAAATTACAAAGTATTAATATATTTTTTTATAATTCATATCTAAATTTTTACAACATATTTTACCAAAACAATCAAATAAAGGAATATCTTAAATAAACCCCAATATTCAAGTATTAATAATATATATTTTTTATAATTCATATCTAAATTTTTTGAATATTTACCAAAACAATCAAATAAAGGAATATCATGGCACAAAATACTAATAATATAATTAATAAAATTAAAAATAATATTTATTCTTTTAGAAATACAAATAATAATTTAAAATCTGAAATATGGGCTAAATTTAACATCATCATAGATGAAAATAAAAAAAACATTGTCTACGTACAATGTAAAAATTGTTCAAGTATATTATCTTATAATTATAAACATGGTACATCACATTTAATAAGACATAAATGTGATGGTAAATCCATGAAAATTAATAAAAAATTTTTACACCTGAAAAACCATTTATTTTTATTTTATAAATTAAATAGTAAATTAAATACAATATATTATATTCTCAAATATTTTCCATTTTTATAAATTAAATATTAGTTTTATTTTTTTTAAATGCAATATAAAATATAGTATATGCTCAAAATATTATTACCATTTTTATGAATATTAGTTTTATTTTTATAAATGCAAAAAATATAGTATATGCTCAAAATATCCATTTTTATAAATAACAGTTTTATAATTTTTATAAATTCAATATAATATTCTCAAAATATTAGCTTTTTCATGTATTTTTTAAATAATAAGCGATAATACTCGCTGAAAAATATGGTAAAATACCTCATGGGTGAATTTTTGTATATACCAGGTCGAATATAATTTTAAAAAATTCCGAGCCGGGCCTGAAATTTTTTTTAAAAAATATCCGGGCCGGGCCTTAAATTTTTAAATCCGGGCCGGGCTGGGCCGTAAAAATTTTTTTTAAAATTTATCCGGGCTGGGCCTTAAATCTTTAAATCCGGGCCGGGCCGGGCCGTAAAAAAATTTTTAAAAAAATATCCGGGCCGGGCCGGGCCTAAAAAATTTAAAACCGGGCCGGGCCGTGCAAATGGTGCCTCTGCAGGTCTCTGATATATATAAAATATTATACAATACAAATCAATTATAAATTCAATCATTTAAAGGAATGCATCGAATTCCATCTTCAATGAATTTTGTGGTGTGAGAATAAAAATTTGAAAAATTATATGTAAAATAGCTCCTCAAAATACGCGTAACAGTAGCAATAACTTCTATTCTGTTAATTGGTTTAGGATAATTTGATCGGTATTGATTTTTAAGAACTCCGAAAAAATTTTCGATCGGATTTAATTGTGGAGAATAAGGTGGTAAAAATATGATATTTGGATAATTTTCACTAATTATCCTCGCTCGATGTATAGGAGCATTATCCATTATAAGAAATGAATTCGATGGTAAAATTGTATATAAGTCATCGAGGAATATTTTAAATTTTATGGCAGTTTGTGGGAATGGTTAATAAATATTTATATAAAATTCTTAAATTAGGGAAAGCAGAAAAATTTTAAAGTAAACGATATGGTAAAATAAATGAATAGTTTTTCCAATCTAAATCGTAAGTCCCTGAATTATCATCATCATCAGAAGAAGCTAAATAATGTATTGGTAAAAATATTTTAATTAAATAAATTTACAATTCTCAGAATCTGACAAATCTTTAGATTCTTGAACCTCTAGGTTATGAGTAATAATTACATTCCCCATTTTGGCCATCTTATAAATATTTCTAATCTTCAACATTTCTTCGAAAATTTGACTTGAATTTAAATTGGCCCCATCTATAATTGTGAATTTTTTCATTCCACTTATTCCTATTGTGCATAGGACTGATATATTTTTACCTTTAGAGGGAGGTAACTTAACAGATGGCTTTTTCCTAAGGGTGCCCACCCATAGTGTGAAATAATGTGAGTGTTAAAGCCTACCTCGTCCAGGAAGAATATATTTTCAAAAGAAATATTTTTCCTTTTTTCACAATATTCCTTTCGATTTTGAATGACATCTGGGGCGTTTCTCCTATCGGGTTCTTTTCCAACCCTTTTCCGACTTCAACCCATTAATTTTATACTTTTCGATATTGCCGACTCGCTCATTTTTAGATTGAGCGGTAATTGTTCTATAATATTTTTTATGGTGTAGCCGTTATTATTATCTAATAGCTTGTAGTTCTGCGTTATCCTTCTTTTTCCGTCCTCGTTGTTTCATTATATAATCTTTTAATGGGTCGTCGTAATATTCAGGGAAGGTTTCCCGCTTGAAGCGATAAACTGAACCAAGGGATAAATTAAGGTCTTGGGCAATTGTCTTTGCTTTGGGCTGATCATCAATTGGCTTGCTCAGCCATATTTTAGCCAATTCAATTTTTTCATGACTCCAGTTACCCTTTTTTTTCCTCATAGGAATAGGATCAAAATTTGATTGTTCTTGAATATTCGAATTTTGATATCGATTTGTAATGTCAGAAAGACATCTACGGGAATTTGCTTTGGTATCTATTTGTTATTTCAGATAACCCCCCAAGAGAATATGAAGTTTCATTAAATGTATCTAAAATTATGTATATAAAGTTAGTAAATAATCAAATATAATATTAACAAACCTGAAACTGGAGAAAGATTTAAAATACTAGCGATAGTAAAATTTGACATTTAAAAGAAATAGAAATACAGATTTTAATCTGAAAAAAATTATTAGAAATTTAAAATTAAAATTGTCGAAAATTTATAAAAGTAAACATAATAAAGTTTTAAATCAAGTTAAATTACAAGTTTTTAAAAATAACAATGTTTTTCGCAACATGTTCTTTGAATTAAAATTTTTTTAAAAAGGATCTATTTTTCTCAACAAGTTTTTTCAATAATTATGGAAAGTTTGAACACCATATAAGAATGTTTATTCACATTGTTGACATGTGTTACAACAAATCATATTAATACTGTATATCTGTTGTGATTGTGGTGATAATTGGATGTTATAATTATTTTTTTTGTCCTGGATTATTTTTATATATTTATTTTATAATTAGTTTGGCGTTTGAATTTATTTTTAGTAGAATAGTTTTATTTATATATGTCGTATTGGGATATGGAATCATGTGGGATTCGGAATCCCCACGTTTTATTCGGGATCTTTTTTTTTTAAATATTTAAAAAATATACCGAATCCCCATGAAAAAAAATAAATATTATAATTACTTTTTCTTCTCTTTTTTTGCAGCTGGCACCATATAATTAAAAGGCCAAAATAAGGGATTTAAAAAGAGAATTTAAAAAAAAGTAAAATTAAGGCATATAATAAATGAAAAGACATTTTTGGTTTAATATTAAAATATATTACTTTTTTTTCTCTTTTTTTGCAGCTGGCACCATATAATTAAAAGGCCAAAATAAGGGATTTAAAAAGAGAATTTAAAAAAAAGTAAATAGTATAAAATTAAGGCATATAATGAATGAAAAGGGATGAGGTTAAGACATTTTTGTTTTAAAAAATATATTTATAAAAAATCCGAATTATTGCAACAATTATTCATGCAATATGGCATTTCGTTGAACATCTAAACAGGGACCCGAACGGTTATTTATAACGGTTCAGTTTGGTTAAGGTTCAGTATATAAATAATTATAATGGTTACGTTTTGAGAAGAAATTTATAAAGGTTCGGTTTGGTTCAGCTAATTATAAAGGTTAGTAAAAATTCATTACGGTTAGAAATTTTTTTTTTATTGAAGCAATACCATCTTCTAATTAATTTTTATTATAAGCATCTGTGAATTATATATAAAAAAAATATATAAGATTCAAAATAACTCTAAATATATTATTTGAACTTATAAGTAATATATTTTCAAGTATAAATGGATTCCTTTTTGTTTGTTGTGACGATAACACAAATTTTAGCCCCGATAAAGCCCTTTCTACAGAAACTTGTGTTGAGGGAACCGCCAGTACTATAAGAGCACGTTTATATAATTTGGATATTCAAATTATTTCCATTTCTAAAATATAAAAACTGAACCGGTTTAACCGTCTTTTATAAAGGTTCTTTTTACTCCTTCAAAAAATAATTATATCGGTTAGGTTACGGTTATGGTTCAGATATTTATAACAAAAATAAAATTTTTTTAAAAAAATATTAAAGGGGAATCGGAATCTTTTTTTAAAAAAAAACAATTAAAATATATTTTTTTGCCACCTGGCTGGCACCAGAAAATTTTATTTTTTAGAGATATTTAATATGTATTACTTTTATGCTTTAAATCATTTAAGTACTCGAAAAAAGGGTTTTAATATAAATTATATGTAAAAAAATAAATATGGCAATGAAAATATTCACGCCCATTCACGCTTACCACTAAAAAATTTTCGACCCGACCCGCCCGCTCACGAAAGGCAGTATTTGTTTCACGCCCGAAAATTCGCGGTGTTTTTAAATTTCTCAAAACTTTAATGCTATAATTTTTTACACTTTTCTATTTATTTCTTTAATTCCATTAATCCATAATAACAAAAAATAAATACACATTATAAATCCAAATTTTTACTTAGAAAAAGAAGAATGTCTATTTTTTTTTATTTCAATTGTGTACGCCTTTCCTCTAATATGCGATTGGCTACAGAAAATAACCTTTCACTAGAAGCCGAATTTGCCAGGGCTGACAATATTTTACTCTCTAATTTTCAAGGAAATAAATTTTCCTGCTTCCAAAACTTCAAAATATTGTATTATATTAGCAGTTGATGCCTCTAATGAAGGTATAGGAGGAGTTTTATTACAGATGACCGATAATGTTGGCTATTGTTATTTGTTTTATTTTAATTTTATTTTGATAATATTGTTATTGGTATAATTTTTAAAAAAATGATAAAACACTAAAATATTAAAACTATATAAAAATATATAAAATTATTAAATAAAAATATATATTGGTTCTTAGCCTTTTTTTTAAAAAACATTTGAATAATCTCAATCTCGATAACGTTGGATTACAACATTAAAGATAGAGCCTATCTTAGGTTGGAGTTACATTAAGAATATAGGTCCTAATTATAATTGGTGATCTTTGTTTGAAACTGTCCTTGTGAACAACTGTGAATGAAGAAATATTACAAAGGGAGAATTATAAGACTGAGTTACCTAGATAAAACAATGCACTGAAAAGAACACCAGAATTTTTGATTAGATACAGAGGCAATATATAAGAGAATAATTTACCAAAGATTTTAATTTTAAACAAACATATAATTAAGAATAAAGTAGAACTGGAGGAGATTGTTGAAAGTAATTTCTGTCTTGAAATAAATAATATTTTAAATCAGTACAAGAATATTTTTAAAGAGGATTTAGGTATTCTATGTACAAGTAGATAAAAAATTATTAGAATAGTACCAGGTTAAATTTTGTGGCTTAAGAAGATTCCCGTCTTCCTAAATAAATCATTAAAAGAAGGAATAATAAGACCAATAGTTCATAGCGTCTGGGCGACACTGTTAGTCCTCATAAGAAAACCGGATAATAGCTCGAGATTATATATAGATAATAGAACATCATTACTGTGGATAATAACAGTGAAATATCCTTTACCAAGAATAGAGCAATTATTGGCTAATCTAAAAGGAGCGACATTTTTCTCCAAGATAGATTTTTCTAATGCTTATTTACAGGTTAAGGTGAATGAAAATGCAAATAAAATTTTAATAATTATAACATACAGAGAGTTGATGCATTATTTAGACGATGTTTTGATATCAGGTATAACAGAACATAAGCATAATACCAGATTAATTAAAGTGTTAAACATAATATTAGAAAATTGTTTAAGATCTAATATTTAAAAAAAGTATTTTTGGAGTAAAGGAAATAATGTATTTAGGACATATAATAAAAGAAAATAAAATTTCTACGATTGCAAAGAATATAGATAGGATTGTGAGCATGAGAGCACCGAGGAATTACAAGCGTTTTTAAGAGCTGTTAATTATTATCATCGTTTCATACAGAATTTTTCTGATATAGCTAAACCGTTGTATAAGTTATTGAAGAAAAATTTGAATGGGTAGTAATACATAATGAAAGTTTTGAAATATTAAAGATAAAAATGGTAGAAAATCTATTTTGAATTGTTTTAATGAAACATTAGATATTATATTGGCAATGGATGTATATCATGAAGGTATAGGGGTAGCTTTGTTACAAATTGTTGATAATGCAGAGAAATTTTATTTTTGTTTAGACTGTTTACTGAAAAAAAATTATTTAACAATAAAAAAATAAGCTTCGCAGTCAGGTTTGGTTTAACTAAGTGTAGAGAGTATTTATTAGGTCGAAAGTTTTCATTTTATACGGATCATAAATCGTTGGTAGATTTGTTCAAAAAAGACAATAAACAATTGATGATTTCACCGAGATTGCAAAAAATGGTTAATATTGGTTGGTAATTTCGATTTTGAAATAAGAATCAAAGTGGGTAAACAAAATTGTCTACTGATATATTATCGAGACTGTTTAATAAAGAAATTGAAAACAAAAATATAGAACTCGTAATTAATAGTTTAGAAAATATTAGCGAAGAATATGAATTAAATATTAATGTTATAAAAGCTTTGAAGATGGATGCAATTAGATAAGATATCCAAGCAAGATGGAAAATTAATGAGAATTAGAGCTTGTTTGAAAAGAGATATAGAATAGAAAAGTGTAGACAAAGCGTAACAAAAAGAGTGAATTAAATATAGAAGACAATTGTTTAATGAGAGGATATCATTTAGTGATACCAAATATATTAAGAAAAGACATTTTAGCAGCGGTACATGCCGGACATTAAGGCATATAAAGATTGAACAATAAAGCACGTGAGTATATTTGGTGGCCCAAAATGAATAGTGAGATAGAAGAGATAGAAGAAGTAGCTAAAATTTGTGTTACATGTAATATGTGTGGTAATGTACCAGCAAGAAATAAGGAAGATAAATGAGACGAACATTCCATGTGAAAGAATGCACGTAGATTTTTTAGAGTATGGAGAGAAAAAATATTTTAACATGGTAGATGCTGGTTCAAAATAGAGAAATTGTCAACAGGTGTCAGGTTTTATCAACAAAAGTAGCTTTAGATGTAAAGTATTATGTAGGTAAATATGGGTTAATGAAAACATTCGTATCAGATGGAAGTCCAGCGTTCAAGGGAAGAGTTTGCAAATTTTGTGATAGATGGAATATTGAACATTTATTTTCGCCATCACATTATCCAAGAATGGGCAAGCTGAACAAATGGCAGATATAGTTAAAGGTTGGTTAAAAAAAGAAAAATAAGAAGAAGGAAAATAGTGGTTATCATTGTTAGCATACAAAAACACTAAGACTATCAAAGGAAATTCGCCAGCAGAGTTGTTTTTATGTAGGAGAAAACAAAAACTGAATTGGAATTTTTGAAAAGAAAAGTAAAGTAAAAAGAGACTATAGGTTGTGAAATATTTAAAATTAGAAATTTAGTTTGGATACTGCTGTTTGATGGTCCAATTAAATGGGAAAAAGGTGTAGTAAGGAAATATATAGAAAAAAAGTAGGGGTAGAAATTGAAGGACAAGCAGGAACCTGGTCAAAACATATTAAACAGTTAAGACCAAGATGTGTAGGGCAAAAATAACAACGTGTTTGAAATTTATAGAGTTCTGGTAGTACGCTTTAGGGAGTTCATTAGCTATATTAAAAAAATTTTTTTAACAAATAAGCTCCTAATAAGTCTAACAATATTTTGAACAATATACAAAGATTAATTATAGTTTTGTTTTGACTGCTCGTTACTAGATATTTTAAAAAAGGTTCCTGGTTCGGTTTTTTAAATTAATTTTAATTTATCGGTTCCGAAAATCCCAGGTTCCATTTTTTTCGTTTCTAATCTGACACAATGTCCCTAACTAATTTGTCAGAATCGAGCTAGGGAACTTTCGATTAAAAGCACATTCGTTTTTTAGATTATACAACCCAGAGCCTGAACACTGATTTTAAGTCTCTATATGTCGTAGAAGTTTATCACCTTCAAGGTTATAGACCCAGGTTTTTTTTAGCAAATTTCAAAATATCTATAGCGCGCCTTTTCTAATTTTAACACTTGATATTACCGCAATCATATTCCAGCATGCATAGAGCAACTCACCCTGTTTAAATTTCAAACAATTTTGTCATATAATTGTCTATTTCGTTATATCAATAGACTTTCCCTTCTATCCATAATTCATTACTTAATAATGGCTGATTATATAGAAAATATATCCGTTATATATAATATTATGGCATTTTTATAACTATATATTATCCCTTTTTTTAAATTCAAAGCTCTTAGTAATAGTATTTAATGAAACTACTAATCCTCAATATAAGTTATGTCTAACTTATGGAATATTACAGATTGTATTTATATTTAATTGAAGTCACTTAGCTAACAACAAACAATAATGACGAAACAACTTTATTTGTAAAATTTTTATCAAAGATATTTAAGTTAATAAATATATGTAATGTGAAAATATTATATCAAAAATAATTTTTTTTTATTTACAGCGTATTGAAGTAGATTAATGTATTAGAATTTTTTTGATAATGGCGATGGTAAAAAAAGTAATTTGTTCATCTCATCAATGATTCTATATTTAATATTATATTTAGGTAACGTGTATGTTTATGTGGCTACTTTTTAACATTTAGGAACAAAAATGAAATCACAATATTATTATTTAGAAATAATTGTGAAAATATGTATATTAAAATTTATAAATTTTTATCACAAATTATTTGAAGAGATAAGATTATTTTTAGTTATTCAGGTTGGATGATATTTAGAAATAAAACTTAACTTGAATATAAAGTTTTATTTGTAATTTGTATAAAATAGAGATTATTTTTAAAATGGAATAAAAAATTAAGCTCAAAAAATAAATATTTGAAGCACATATTTATATTAAAAAAATGAATTATGATAATTTAAAAGAGTTAAATAATAATACATATTCAAATGCTTGCCCAAGTAATACAGTGTTAATATCCAAACATATACATCATCTTACCTATTTTTGTAATTATACTAGAAAAGTAGGATATATATATAGTTTATTTAATAATTAAACATCTAAAGGGCTAAATCGATAGTGAGAAAACTTTGACAATTTTCGGTTCTCATTTTTCCTATGATTAATATGTCCTGGGTCGAGATGTGTCATCTCTAAATGGTTTTTATTATCTGATTAGTAACCCTATCTTCTTTAAAAGAAGAATTCATTAAAGCATGTTCTGCATCGATCTTATCTAACTCGGCGCGACTTAGGTGATCCACTATACCGGCTCCTATACCATCGCCCAACACATTTACAGACGTTCTTATGCGATCTCTTATATTTTTAAATATTCATTAAATTTGGGAATTAGAATGTACATTCATTGATTTATGTATAAATAAATTAAATTTTCCCCTAAACTAAACCTAACCCAAAACTATGTTAAAAATAATTGATTAAAAATATATTATAAAAGCATTACTGACAGAGCTTACATTATCATCCAAATTTTATTTATTTATATACTTATAAATACTTACAGAAGCCAATCAACAGCAACTATAAGATTAATGTCTTTAGTCGGAAGTCCCACGGATGTTAAAACTAATAACATAATAACTAAACCTGCACTTGGTATACTAGGGCCGCCTATACTTGCTATCGTTGCTGTTAAGCTATAAAGATATTGAAATATAAATTTTTAGGATTTTTTTGCATTAAACGATATTTATCCCTATTTTCCTGCTAAACACGAAGAAAAAATAGCAGGCAACATATAGTAAACAAATATAAAATTATGGTTTGTAAGATAATAATTTAAACCCAACTGTAATAATTTGTCCGGCATTTAATTTAATCCCATTGGTTTGTAAGATAATAATTTAAACCCAACTGTAATAATTTGTCCGGCATTTAATTTAATCCCATTTATTTGAGCTATAAACAATGCCGCTACCGCTTCATAAAGAGCTGTTCCATCCATATTTATAGTGGCACCAACGGGTAACATAAATCTGGTAACTCTTTTATCTACTTTGTTAATTTCTTCCAGACATTTTAAAGTTATGGGTAAGGTTGCAGAGCTTTATATTATATATATATATTATTTTTAATTAATATTATGATGTCTATAAACATTAGTATACTCTTTGCTAAATCTGCTAGTCTTTCAAATCTCATTTATGAAGTTTCTAATTTATGTTATAATATAAATTGTAGCATCATCTATTTCCAAGAGTTACGAAGGTTATTATTTTAGGGTCTGCCAGCCAGAATATTAATTATCTCAAAATAAAGGGCTTTTCAAATAAGCTTCCATAAAATTAACACCAATAATTACACTCTACTAGGTTGAAATAGATCAAAAGAAATATTTTACAGATATGGAATAAATTTTTAAAACACAACTATAAATATTATGTAACATCAAATGGGGGTAGGGTAAAAACTTTAAAAAAAATGGAAACACAAAATAAATAAAATACATTTTTTTTTATAAAAATAGAAACTTACTTGAATCTAATTAGAGGGAAAATTGCCGTTAAAACAACTGATTTATTTAAATTCCTATTCGTCTATTTATAAGTATATGACCTGTCAGATTTGACAAGTAATTTAATTAAAAAAGGGTTTAAATTTTATTAAAAAGCAATCTAAACCCTAATTAATATCTCTCAAACCTTTTAAATAACACAAATCCATCTCTCTAACCAGTAGAGTCACCAGGGGTGGGGGGCGCAGGGCCTCGAGTTTTCTGAAAAATTTGTATAGCTTCCTGAAGCAAAAAGAAATTTTTTTATTGGCTCCCTAATATCCCTTGAACTAAAAGTAAATTTTTTTGATAACCCCCTGAACTATTACTTTTATAATTCTATTAGGTATTATATATATGATTTATTTATTTGAAAATTAATAAAACTATCTAAATTTTTACTAAATGAGTGCTATTATAATTATTAAATTAGATTAATACATATATAAATTATATTTTCACTTTATCAGCTTGCACAATCAAATTCTGTGTTAAAAATGGAGTATCAATCATAATGTCTAAATATCCATTTAGCATCAATTGACGCGTAATTGATTTTTATTATTATTTAAATTATTTTATAACCCTAATTAAATAAATAAAATCATTTATTAATTCAAAATTAACAAATTCAAGTAATTAGCCGAGTTCAAAATCACTAATCCATTGTTAAATTTAATTACCATGCCTCTTTCTAAAAATATTTCCAAGGTCCAAACAAGAATAAGAAATTTATTTATAAAAAGTAGACATATAGTTGATAATCCTCTATTAATTGGTTACAAAATATTAGATAAAATGCCATTTTTACAGACATATTTGAATGTTATAGAATATATTAAAGTTAATATTTTAATAAACTTTACTAATCGATGCTTTTGATAATAAATATAAGTAACAATTTGCATTCAATTTTTTAACGCCATCTATTTATTTTAATAAAATACTATTAAAAATTAAACATCTTATTATTTATCCCTCACATAATCCTTATTAGATATCTTTTTTGCTTCTCTTTTTACGTATTTTTAGGAAAGCTATTTTTTTCTTATTTGGAAAACAGTTTTGATTTTGATATTATTATGAACTACTATAATTTTAAGATATAATATACAAACTAGAGGTGGTGCGACAATAATATGTAAAATTTTAATTGCTCTAATCATATCACGCTGGTCCTTATCTTATAGTTACAAAATGATTCATTTCTAATATGGCATCCTTACAGTGTAAAAAAGTCAAGACTTCAATATATATGCGTAATTATTTCTTCTAGATTTTTAGTGTTTTTGTTTTATCAATTTATATAACATAACAAATTGGGATATGAGTTTACATCGTGAGTGTCATGGCAATGACTGCAAAATAGCCAAAATCTATTATTTGTGTGGCTATTATAATTTAAGATTATTATTTCTGCTGCTGATAGCATTGATGTATATTTTAGATGAGCAATAACAGTAAACTGTCTAGTCATATATCATTAAAAATTTTAAGATAATATTTTAGAAATTTAATATCTCACAATAATTTACTCGATTGCTTATCTAGTTTCCATAATGATATCTAAGAGGAAGCTCTAACCTCCATGTAGTATATGATTTGAATTAGTAGTTTATATTCTCTTCTTCAAGAATTATTGATTTGGTTAGGCCTACAAATTTTTCCTCATTAGTCCATTCTATAAAACATTGTCTAAAATGGTAACACAACGTTATAATAGTTTTATAAGAAGAATTATATTGCTGTGGTTTTTGAAAACCAGTATCAATTGAGCCAGTGTATAAATTAATTAACCTTTTTTTACTCACTTGTAATTCTTGGGACGTAAAATTTTTTATATTCATAACGAAAATATTAATTTATTGTAATAAATGGGTAAATATATTTTATTAAAGAAATGTTATCTTTAGAAATGTCTTGTATTGTTTTGCTCTAATTATTTGTATGCATAATAAATGACAAAATATGAAATTCAAAATAATTGTTCAGAGTTTCCAAATTTCAATTAAAAAGTATAATATATTAATATAAAACCCGGCCGAAGGCCCTCTTTTGCCTGGCCTTTGGCCCGCAAAATAGGGTGTATGGGGGTTTTAACCCCCTGAGATTGTAAAGGCTAGTGACACTCTTCTAACCATTAATCGTCCTGCTCCTTAGCCTTATTTCATATATTTGTTTAATATTAAATATATTTCATCCAATTAAAAAATTTCCGTTAATTGAACATTCATTAAGTTGAGTGGTTATCAAAGCATTTATGAGTAATCAAGGTTAACCTTATTCATGTGATGGATTTTCTATAGATAACATATCCATGTTTATAATTATCCTTGAGCCATAATAAATTTTAATATATATATTTTTTAAAAAAAGTCACGATTTGATCTTATATTGTTTTTTAAAGTTTCATTAGTAATTTAATTCATTTTATTTTTAAATCACGTATTAAATGTGATTTATTAAAAATATATCCATTCAGACATAAATAATTAATGAAATCATAAGAAACCAGATAAATTAAAAAGAACATCTATAAATGGAAAGGACTGATATTTTGTTTATATACAAAATTGGCAACACTAATACTTTTTGGAATGGACATTGTAAAAAATTATGAATTTTATTTTTCTCATTCATCTATATAAATCAAGATTCTTGTACGTAATTCAATAATATAAAATTTTTTAATATACTTATCTTATAGTTAAAAAAATGACATAGCTTATTCCTCAAATTACTACTATGAGGAGTGATGCACTTCCATAAGATATACTCCAATGTCATTACTTTAATGCACTTTCCTCCTTGTTTACTTTAGTTATTGGGGTTGGAGACAAGACAAAGGAGGTACAAACAAATTACAAAAGAATATAATTTAATAACCCCTTGGCAAACTATCTCAAGACTTTAACAATTTCATAAAAAATGATTGAGTACTAATTTATATGCATATTATTTATTATATATAACCTTGAAGAAGTTCCCAAGGCGGTGACCCAGGCTTGCAACATTCCTCTCATAAAAATGTAAGGATTTTTTCTGGTCAGTCCAAAATACACTAAAGGTAAAACTATCAAAGCGTGTATGGCCAGACCGGTTATAACGGTTATTATATACATTCCCAACTGTTCCATCAATTGTGCTATGTTTTCAATGAACAGAATTTTACCAGCTATCAAACACATGATACCGAAAGGTGAATACCTAAATTAACCGATATATAAATATATATATAATTAAAAATTTTTTAGTTTAGATAATGTACACAATATATTTTTTTTGCTTACCACATGATCAAATAAACGAGTCTCATGATGATATCATTTAACACGTTGACAAATTCTATCATGATGCCAGCCTTTTCTCCCATTTGTCCTATTATTATACCGAGAGCGGTTGAAAATGTTACGATTCCTGAAAACAAACACATATGTAATAGAACAGGTAAGAAAATACTTTAATCGTAAAAAGATTCATTAAAGGCATACTAAACTCAAAAACACAAATGAAGTAATATTTTAATAATTTATTTGTAGCAATAACATTTACCCTCTCCGCACTTATAAAACGAAACGGAACCAATCCGATGAGACCTCAGACAATTCTTTTATTGGATCGTGATTCTAAAAGATTATAAATCAGAACCAAATCAATTCGTAAATTCGGCAAAAAATTATTTTAAAAATTTCCTCCGTCGTTTATAAATTATCAGCCTTTTTTTGAATATAGTGTTTTTTTCATTAAAGTCCAATAAAAATAGAATTATGGATCAATTTACCTCGGTCTTTTAATAAAAATTTGGGAAAAATCGATATATTACTATACGATTGAATATGTCCCACAAAAATGTCTCGGACACATGTCCTTTTCAATAAATAACTGTATTTTAAGGACATAGATATTCAAGTATAAATAAAAATTTATATCTGGGTGAGGAATATAACCTAGAACATTCATATTGTTATTGTATTCCAATCCCCTTTGTAAAACAAGGTGATAATTTGATTGATTCGATGCGTTTCCCGCCGAAATTGGAAAAGTGAGTGAAGGGTTACTCTCAATAACTTGAGGCGTATTGACTGATACGTTTCTATAGACAGTGCCTATACTTTGAAAACAGGATTGGATCAAGTTTTCGGGAAACATATTTCTATCGAAAATAGAAAATAGGAACGATTAAAATATAAATATAGCAATGAAGGCGACTAAAAATATGATGTTTTTTTTCCTTTTGTTTAAATTTATAAGCCAATATTCTCTGTAAATACACAAATCTATACAATAATTATAGATATATATTTTTAAAATGCATCACAATTTTATATGGATTTTTAAAAAAATGTATAAGATTATAACTCAACCGTTTCTAAATGTCAAGCATTATATGTATCTGACAAAATCCTTTAAATTTAACTAATATTCAACAAAATGTTCCATATATTATATATCAATTATTTTTTATTACATTACGATAATATCACCTGATGAGATCCAGAAAAGCGTCTAAAGAAGATGGAGGTATAGTAGTTTCCTCCTCGGTGGCCAAATATTTTTTAATATCAGGATTGCCGGGATGTATTATAACAACTAAGATTATTCCCAGAACGGTCGCCATTATTGTCGTGGATATGTAGTAAACCAATGCTCGATAACCTACTTTGCCACCTGATTTGGCATCCAGTTGGGATAGGCCTTAATAATTAATTCATATAAGTAAAAATTCCTCCCCCCCCCCACCCAAGCCAAAAAATGCAGATGCCGGATTATATTTTTCAAAAATATTGAAATGGGAAAAATCATAATAAGATTTACTGATTAAATTATTTAGCACATTTTGAAAAAATAAATACTTTCACTTTAAAACTATTCTGAGAAAACATTCAAAATATATAATTCATCTTCCAATAAGAATCAAGGTTAATTTTGTCTAACGAACTCAATACCATTATTCTTAAAACAAGGATAGACTTTCAGGAGAAGGTATAGGACAAGGACAGATAAACATTATATTATAGTAAATTTTCTAAACCATTAATAAACAGGCGAATATTAGGTTTAAAAAAGGTTAAAGCTTTACCATTATATTTTTATTGAATTGACATGTCGTGGCCAAAATTTTGCTGGGAGAAAAAAAAACATTCAGCAAAAAAAAGTGAAAACCAAATATTATTTTTATAAAAATCTAATAATAGCCAAAGGCCTGCGATAAGTGGACTTAAAGATCTATAACAAAATTTATGGGGGAAAAATGCACCAAATAGTACTTACCCCCCCCCCCCCCTTCTCATTGCAAAATCCTGGTCCGCAGTGGTAGGTATATACGGGGATATTTATATAAGCATAATATTTACGAGAACAAGCAATTTTCTGAAGTGGGGATTTCCCCTTGACCCCTACATTCTGGCTACTATGATTATAGCTAATGGGATAAAGGTTTCTCGGATCAACAATCAATATTAATTCTATAAATACCATTTGTTCAAATATTATTTATTATAACAAAACTTTTAAAAAATATTAATTAAAAACTTGAACGTAAAAAAATAAATATAAATGATATTTTTACCCGAAATCAGGCTAGAAATTAGGAGAGGTAAAATAATCATTTTCAACATTCCCATCAGCAAATCCCCTGGGAATGTTATTAACGTTATAGTTAGTTGATTTGGCTTGAATCCGCGAACAATTACACCTAGTAAAAGGCCAGCGAAAACAGCGGCCATAGTTAACACTAACAAGACGTTTTTCTCGATCCATTCTAGCAACTTAAATATATTATATTAATTTTTTAAATTTTATAATGAGTAATATCTTTTAATTATATTATTATATAGTTAGTTATAAGGAAATAATAAAATATGTTAAAAAATCCTTTTCTAAAAGCAATTTAAAAATTTCTTAAAATGGTGTTTTGAGGGTTTCCAATTAACTTTTGTCTTTAGAGTAATAATTTGCTAAGTTATTTGCTTAACTTCAATTTTTAAAAGAAGTGAATGCATCACTGGGAGGAGCGGGGGGCTTTTTCCTATGTAGACTTGGCATAGTTTGTAAACTGTAATATATTTACAGGTTTTATTTTATTTAATATTTTGGGCTTCTAAAAAAAACTAACATTAAAAAACCTTAAATTCACTTAAATTAGTATAAAAAAGATTTTATAAATTTTTAGTATAAATACAATTTTTTTTAGTGGCACTACTATGAAATCATTTTATTCAGGGCCTTACTTATGGATGCACTAGGAGGCAGGCTCTTCATATAAATTTCTGGTCCTCCCCTAACGAAATTTTATCTAATTATTTGTTTTATACCCTTTACTTATATTCAAAGGTGAGTTGTCATTTAAATATAGGTAAATAAATATTCAGTAGCGTCACTAGGAGAGGGGGCACGCAGGGGCTATTGACTTCTGAAAATTTTGAATAGCCCATTTTTTTTTCATACTGGCTTCCTAATATCCTCTTGAACTAAAAAGATATTTTTTGATAGCCCCCTAAACGATTTCTTTTATAATTCTATTAAGTATTATATATAGATTTGTTTTTATTATTTAAAAATTAATTAGACTATTTAATTTTTTACTAAATGAGTGTTATTTTAATTATTAGATTAGATTAATACATATAAGTTATATTTTATTATTTAAATTATTTTTTAACCCTAATTAAATAAATATAATCATTTATTAATTAAAATTAACAAGTTTAATATTGTAATTAGACAAGTTTAAACACTTAACAACTATATTATAATATTTTTAAATTTAATTACTATGCCTCTTCCTTAAAATATTTCCAAGGTCCAAATAAGTATAAGAGATTTCTTTATAAAAAATTAAGTAGGACATATAGTTAATAATCCTTTATTATATATTAGTTATAAAATATTAGATAAAACGCCACTTTAACAGAAGTATTTGACAGTTATAGATGCATTTTTTTTAGAGATAGCTTAGCAATTGTTCCTTTTTTTAAAAATATGCAATTAGAAAAGGATAAAAAAGAAAACCATTAAGATATTTTTACAACTGAATTGCAAATTTGCATTTATTTTATAAAAAAATTGCTATACTATTTTAAAAATATAAGCATTTTTAGATGAAATTTAATTTGAATATTTTAATAAAAAATAATTATGAAATAACTTTTATTTTAATTTTTTTAAAAATTCCATCCTTATAAGAATCAACATTTGCGCATCACCCGTCATTCATATTTAGTGTGAATTCGCAAATTTGTATTCTCCGTCACGAATTAGCGGTAACTGTGAATGAGAGGTTACCCTGACTGTCGAATTGGTGGCGAAGCATATAAAATATGCTGTATTTTGGTGTATTTTATTTATGCTCATCCCACGAATTCGCGCTAACTATGAATGCAGGGTCAGTGATACTTATAACCAGAGTTGGGCTGTACCGCGAATACTTGTATCTAAGATATCCTTTTGTATCTTGTACTCAGTAACTTATTGACATTTTTAATAAGATACTAGTATCTGTATCTAAGATTCTTTATTTTGAAAAGAATCTTGTATCTTTTTCATTTTTAAAAAGATACAGATTCTTTTTAATATTCATGTTTAAAACATTTACATATCACACAATCTAACTTTATTTTCTCCTTGAAATCTTGTATTATTTTCTTTATTTTTTCCTGCTATATTTTAAATATATTGATAACCAAAATTAGTTGGAAATTATACAGATCACAAAGATAGATTAAAAATAACAACACCAAAACTAAATAAGTAAAGGTTATATTTTATATGTAATATTTTTTAATTGTAGAATGTTTAACATTTATAGTAGTGAAGATGAAATTATGGAGATATGTTCTCCTGGATCAAATCTGAATCTTAAAATTCTAGATATAAAATTTTATAAAGTAATTCATGTGAAAAAGGACAAGGTACAAGCCGAATGTCAAAATTCACAATTAAAAAAGTTATTAAAGGGTGAACAAACTCCTCTACAAACTTTGTTAAACATATTAAAGTATATTATACATTTTTATTTTATAATTATTAACATAATAATACCTATACTTAAGTCCTTCTTAGATAATTATTATTAAAATTTTTTATAGAAGATGGTTGATTATCAAATTAAAATCATTTTGGATATATAATTTTTAGAGGTGTACCGATACCGCTTTTTAAAGGTCAATCCTATCCGATATTCAATTGATATCCCAATTACCGATTCGATATCATATCTAATTTCTTTTTGATATTTAAACAAGATACTAGTATCTGTATCTAAGATTCATTTTTTTATAAAGAATCTGTATCTATATTCTTTTTCGAGGACCTGCCCAGCTCTGCATATAACCATGTTATTTTAAAAAAATAATTAAATTATTATTTATGTTATCTTACCTTGGAAGTATTATTAGATGATTTGTTGACCTTAGGAAATTTTTGCATCAAATTGAGGTCAAATTCAGAGCCAATATCTTCGACCATCTCTTCATCAGTCTTTTTATATTTTCAGGTTTCTTCCACAGGATTTAGATGGATCAGCTTCGAGCCAGTTATTACATGAAAATAGGGATTAAATAGATCAGAATGAGAATTAACTTTTGTGATATTACCATCTTTAACTTTAAGATCATTGATAGATATGTATAGGAGGGATTTAAAAGGGGCTTAAAGATTTATTTTCAAATAAAATATTAATTATTATTTAAAGACAGTTAGCAGAATATGAATGACATATTATTAAAGGAAAATAAATATTATTTAGTGTAATTTTCATGAAAAATGTGATACTTCAGGGTATATCAAATTTTTAAAATTATTCATTCTTATTTAATTTTTTTTTATTACCAAGTATTACAAAAAAGAATTAATATAATGATATCATTTTGTAAGTAAAATTTATTTATTCTATTAAATAAAAAATATATGTGACTATACAAAATTTAAAAATTTTAAGAATCAAAATAGTAAACGATTTAAACTTAAGGATCAATGTATTTTTTTTCTGTTAAAGTGTTATTTTTTTTAACTAATAATAATTTTACCGCGTTTTTTAGAACTTAAATATCCTATTTTACCGAAAATGTATTCCAGCATGTTTAAAACACTTATTTTATAAATTCCGGACAATTTTTACCTTTAACCTTTGTTTTAACATTTATATAAAAAAATCCATAGAAAAACTATATAAATTATATTATTTTCAAAGGTTCATTAGCAAAATTTTTTAAAAATCACAGAATAGGTATTTTTAAACTTGCTATAATAAATATTTGGTAAAATCAGATTTTTTTTCTAATTTCGAAATATTACTTGATTTTACCAGAATCATATTTTATAGTATGTATAGAGCAACCCACCCTGTTTTATTTTCAGGCAATTTTGTTATATAACTGTCTCGTTCATTATATTAATAAACTTTCTTTTCTATCCATAACTCATTACTAATAATGGCTGATTGTATAGAAAATATATCCGTTATATTTAATATTACAGCATTTTTATAACTATATATTATCATTTTTTTTTAAACTCATAGCGCTCTTAGTAATAGTATTTGATGAAACTACTAATCCTCAATATAAGTTATGTAAAACTTATGGAATATTACAGATTGTATTAAAAATTTAATTGAAGTCACTTAGCTAACAACAAACAAAAATGACTAAACAACTTTATTTGTAAAATTTTTACAAAAGATATATCAATTAATAAAAATATGTATTGTAAAAATATTATATATATAAAATACTTTTTTTATTTACAATGTATTGAAAAAGATTAATGTATTAAAATCGTTTTGATGATAGCGATGGTTAAAATTTTTTTCACCAATGATTCTATACTATTAATAATATATTTAGGCAACGTGTATATTTATGTTGGTACCTTTTATCACTTAGGGAACAAAAATATTACGATATTATAACTTAGAAATAAATGTGAAAATAGGTATATAATTCAATTTATAAATTTTTATCACAAATTGTTAAAGAGATTAATATTATTTTAAGTTAGTTATTTTATTCAGTTGAGATGATATTTAAAAATAAAATTTAACTTGAATATAAAATTTAAGTTTGTAATTTGTATTAAATAGCGATTATTCATAAAATGGAATAAAAAAATTAAGCTCAAAAAAAAAATATTTGAAGCACATATTTATATTTAAAAAAAATGAATTATAATAATTTACAAGAGTTAAATAATAATATATATTCAAATGCTTGCACAAGTAATACAGTAAGTTAATTTCCAAACATGTACATCATCTTTCCTATCTTTGTAATTATACTAGAGTGTGTATTCAATAATTAAACATCTAAAATAATTGAACACAATAAAAGTATTGAGTGTTTCTACACTCTATCACCACCATGATCTATATATTGAATCATAGAATCGCTTTTATTTGGAACAGTCAAATGCCCATCAGGAATAGAAATAAGGCTTTTAGACCCTCGAGGAGTGCTAAATCGATAGTGAGAAAACTTTGACAATTTTCGGTTCTCATTTTTCCCATGATTAATATGTCCTGGATCGAGATGCGTCATCTCCAAATGGTTTTTATCACCTGATTCGTAACCATCCAAATCTTTAAAAGAAGAATTCATTAAAGCATGTTCAGCATCGATCTTATCTAGCTCGGCGCGACTCAGATGATCCACTATACCGGCTCCTATGCCATCGCCCAACACATTTATAGAGGTTCTTATGCGATCTCTTTAATATTTGAAATAGTTAATATATTTGGGAATTAGAATGTACCATTCATTGATTTATGTATAAATAAATTAAGTTTTACCCTAAATTAAGTTTTACCCTAAACTAAAACTTAACCCAAAACTATGTTAAAAATCATTGATAAAAATATATCTATAAAAGCACCACTGACAGAGTTTACATCATCATCCAAATTTTATTTATATACGCTTATAAATACTTACAGTAACCAATCCACAGCAACTATTAGACTAATGTCTTTAGTCGGAAGTCCCACGGATGTTAAAACTAATAACATAGTAACCAAACCAGCACTCGGTACACTTGCCGCGCCTATACTTGCTATGGTTGCTGTTAAGCTATAAAGATGTTTGAATTTAATTTTTTAGGATTAAGTGATATTTACCCCTATTTTTCATCTAAACACGGAGAAAAGATAGTAGAAAATATGTTAAAAAAACAAATATAAAATTATGGTATGTAAGATTAAAAATAATTTTGAAATATTTAAACCTAACTGTGATAATTTGTCCGGCATTTAGTTTAATCCCATTTATCTGAGCTATAAACAATGCCGCTACTGCTTCATACAGAGCCGTTCCATCCATATTTATAGTGGCGCCAACGGGTAACACAAATCTGGTGACTCTTTTATCTACTTTGTTAATTTCTTCCAGACATTTAAATGTTATGGGTAAAGTTGCAGAGCTTTATTAAAGTATATGTGTATTTCATTTTTAAATTTAATATTACGATGTCTATAAACATCTGTTTACTCTTTGCTAAGTCTGCTAGTCTTCCAAAACTTACTTATGAAATTTACCATTTACATTATAATTGGTAGCTATCAAGTATCACATTTGCCTTCTCTATTTCCCTGAGCTACGAGAATAATATTTAAGGGTCTGCCAGCCAGAATAGTAATTATCTCAAAATAAAGGTTTTTTAAAATAGTTGCTAATATAATATCAATAATTAAAATCTTACTAAATTGAGGGCCGGGTAAATCAAGATTTAATGAAAAACAGTTTTTTCAAAACAAAAAAAATATAAACACAAAATAAATAAAAGGGTTTCTTTAATAAAAATGTGGGTAAACTGATATTTTTAAATTTCTATTCGTCTATTTATAAGCACAAATGACCTGTCAGATTTGACAAGTAATTAAACAAAAAAAAGGCTTTTAATTTTAAAATACCAATCTAAACCCTAATTCATATCTCTCAGCCTTTAAACAACCCTAATCCATCTTTCTAACCCATAATCCTCCTGCTCCTTACTTCATATATTTGTTTAATATTAAAAACTTCCTTTAATTGAACATTCCTTGAGTTGAGCGATTATCAAAAACATTTATGAGCAACCAAGGTTAACTTTATCGCATTGATGGATTCTCAAAAAAATAACATATCCATGTTTATATAATTACTCTCGCACCATAATTAATTTTAATATTATTTCAAAAAAAAAGCCATGATTTGTTTTTATATATTTTCTTTTAAGATGCCATTAATAATTTATTTAATTTTATTTTTAAATCACTTTTTAAAAGCGATTTTCTTAAAAAAATAAATCGATTCTGACTTAAATAATTAATGAAATCCTATAAGAAGATACCATATAAAATTTAAAAAAAACCATAAATTAGAAAGGACTGAAATTTTGTATAATTACCAAATTGGCAACACTAATACTTTTTGGATGGACATAGTAAAAAAAATTATAAATTTTATTTTTCTCATTCATCTTGTATGTAATTTTAATAATATAAATTTTTTTAATATACTTATCTTATAGTTAAAAGGAGTGATATAGCTTATTCCTCAAATTAATACTGTGAGGAGCAATGCACTCCCATAAGATGTATCCCTATGACATTTGTTTACCTTGGTTATTGGGGATGGAGACAAGACACAGGAGATAAAAGCAGTGACAAAAGAATATAATTAAACAACCCCTTGACGAAATATCCTGAAACTTTAACAATTTTATATTTAATATTTGATTGAGTTCTAATTTATAATGCATATTATTTATTATGTATAACCTTGAAGAAGTTCCCAAGGCGGTGACCCAGGCTTGCAACATTCCTCTCATAAAAATGTAAGGATTTTTTCTGGTCAGACCAAAATACACTAAAGGTAAAACTATCAAAGCGTGTATGGCCAGACCGGTTATAACGGTTATCATATACATTCCCAACTGTTCCACTAATTGTGCTATGTTTTCAATGGATAGAATTTTACCGGCTATCAAACACATGATACCGAAAGGTGAATACCTAAATTAACCGATATATTTATAAAATAATTTAAATATGCTTTTATTTATCCTTCTATTTTTAAAATAATTTTTAGAGTTTAGATATTGTATATAATATATATTTTTTTATCTTACCACATAATCAAGTAAACGAGTCTCATGATGATATCATTTAACACGTTAACAAATTCTATCATGATGCCAGCCTTTTCTCCCATTTGTCCCACTATTATACCGAAAGCGGTGGAAAATGTTATGATACCTGAAAGAAAACACATGTAGAATAGAAATAAAATAATACTTTGCCTAAATTTTTTTTATTAAAGGCATGCTAAACTCAAAAAAAAATGGAGAAATATTTACGCATTTTACGTAAACTCTTTTACAGGAACCAATCCGAAGATATCTAAGAAAATCCTTTGGTTGGATTGATGATTTCAAAATTTTAATTTAAACCTGGCCTGGCTGGCAGTTCGGCAAATATATTTTTTTTATTAAAATATTTTGTTTTCCTATTTTTTTTTAAGAATAAAACATGAAAATCTTTTCTTTTTTTCTGATTTTCTTCCAGCTTTTATAATTCATCCGCTATCGTTCGTAATATCGTATTCCAATAAGAATAAAATTAGGATTAATTAAACTCGGTCTTATAATAAAATTTTGAAAAATAATGGATATATAACTGCGATTGGATGTGTCCTACAAAAGTTTTTTTTCTCAGATCTGGCCGGAGTTAAAATAAGTCAGGGAGATGCATGGTCTCTCTAATAAATAACTGTATTTTAAGGACTTAGATAACCAAGTATAAACAAAAATTTATATCTCGGTGAGGGATATAACCTAGAACATTCATATTGTTATTGTATTCCAATCCCCTCTGTAAAACAACGTGATAATTTGATTGATTTGATGCGTTTTCTGCTGGAAGAGTGAGTGAAGGGTTGCTGGCAATAACTTGAGGTGTATTGATTGTTACATTCCTATAGACAGTGCCTATACTTTGAAAACAGGATTTGATCAAGTTTTCGGGAAACATATTTCTATCAAAAATATAAAATAGGAACGAATTAAAATACAAATATAGCAATAGATGAGACTTAATACACATTTTGATAAAAATAATCATATGATATTTATTTTTTTCCGCCTTATCTTTTATTTAAATTTATAATGCGATATTCTCTGTAAAGCATAACTTATAAAAAAAAACACAAATCAATACCTTGTAAATAATAATAGGCAATATATTATTTTTTTTAAAGTATAGCAATAAAATATAGATTCATAAAAAAAATGCACAAGATTTAACTCAACTGATTCTAAATGTCAACATTATATGTTGGAAGATTTCCGACACTTAAATTTAAATTCGACAAAATGTTCCATAACATTATAAGCAAATTTTTTTTAAAGTTATATTACAAGAATATCACCTGATGAGATCCAGAAAGGCGTCTAAAGAAGATGGCGGTACAGTTGTTTCCTCCTCGGTGGCCAAATGTTTTTTAATGTCGGGATTGCCGGGATGTATTATAACAACTAGGATTATTCCCAAAACGGCCGCCATTATTGTCGTAGATAGGTAGTAAGCCAATGCTCGATAACCTACTTTGCCACTCGATTTGGCATCCAGCTGGCATAAGCCTTAATAATTAAATTAGGAAAATATTTTTGTGGTAATCGTAAAGAAGGACTTATTGCAAGCCTTTTGCGTTGTATAAAGAATATCAGATATTTGAAAAAAAGATATTTAGGAATTTTTACTAAAAAAATAAGATTGGATAGCTCTGATTAGTTTTAATAATTATTAAATAAATAGCACGGAAATGTAGAAATTAAATTATACCGGTAATTTGCACTTAAATGAAAATGTAGATAGAGTATAAAAAGATATGTTAGATCTCCCCCAAAAATCTATATATGAGGGGGGGGGGAGGTGAAATGAGAATCTAAGAAATTTTAAAGCCTTTACTTACATCAATATGAAAGAGGGAATAAAATTATCGAGGCTCTGGGGACCTATGATTAAAAAATTCTTTTTTCTTTCTTTCTTTAAGAAAATCTTTAACATTTCATTTAATTACAAATATATCGCAATGCATTCGGCAAACTACAATACCCGATCAAGAATCTTCAAGTGATGAAAATTTATATATATATAATAACAAATTTTAATATTTTTAGGTAAAATTCATGTAATTTTTATTTTAATTTAAGGTAGATTCATACATTTTAGTTTAAACAATCCGCACTGCTGGTTAAAAAGATGGCGAATTTCGAAGGACTCAAAAATAAGAGGAAAAATTGACTGTATAATAGAAATTAGAATATTTTGTTAGCTAGCAGGTATTTAACAAAATAATAGAGATTGTATGTAATGAGAAGGAATTTGATCGTGTTTATCAAAAAATTGATTACGATAAATATAAAAGTGGTGAGATAGTATGGGCATCTTAATTAGCCATATAGGCGGGTGAAAAGGTTAGGATCAAAACATATCTGGATTTTACGATATTAAGAACAAAAAAAATGGATTAATGTAATAAGGAAATGGAAATATGGTGTTAAGTAGATAAATTAAACACTATAAAACAAATTTTATTTTTTAAACAAAAAAAGATTTTAATCTATTATATATTCTAAGGAAAAATTAATTAAATATTAAAATTTTACAATTTAGAACATATTTACGCAAGATGTAATACCAGATAAATTAAATATAATTTGTAAAAAATTTGTCTAAATTTTTCGAATGAAATCGTTGTTTAATTATATAATTTTTTTTGCGATAAAAACTTGAAATTTATTTTTTTTTTAAAGTTAAAAGGATTTAGAGTTTATAAATTTTATATATAAAAAAATAATACCATTATCGTAAAATTACGCTTTTATGTTTTATTCGTATTTTCCGTTTAAAAACAAAATTTTTCCAAAGTTTAACAAAATCCTTCCATATATTTTCGACAAATTCACAATTTTCTTCAATTTTTTAGATAGTATTTATATATTCCATATTCCTTTAGCGAACTTTTTAAAGAAAGATACTGCTCTTTCAACGATAAATTTGAGAGAGGAAAACTAAGTATATAATTTTTAAAAAACGTCACTAATTATGAACTTATAAAAAAAAGTGTAAAATTATATATAAAAAAAAGCCTCAATTATCAAAATATAAAAACCGTTTACGAGAGATATAAAAAGTTTTAAGGATGTGTCTTAGGTCATCTTAATTTAGATACTTAATTGCTTTTTAGTATAGGCTAAAAAGTATTTGATAAAGAACACTCTGTTTTGGTTTGTTTTAAATATTTGGTGGCATTGCTATTTTATCCTAGTTTTTTGTTTTTTTGGCTATTTAGCCGATACTTAAAAAGACGCATAAATAGACGGCTATTAAGTATTAAGCCGGCCTAAATATTATAATACATGCTCCTATAGGACAGCCTAGTTCTCATTATTTCTCTTTTTCTCAATATCGATACGATCTGATTTATATGAGTCACATGGGGGGGGAGTGAGATTTCAACCCTTTAGCAAATTTGAAATTCTCCCATAACACTTTTCGCTAACCCCGCCCCCTACCCTCCTATCACCTCTTCTCTCAAAAAATAACGCAATCAGAGCATAGTGCCTGCAAAAAATGGGATCTATAAATATTCCTAAAAATAATTGGTTAAAAAAAACACGCGAAAAGTTTAACTTTTCTTCTCCCAACTTATAAAAATCCTTGATACGCCTACACCATGATAAGAAGTTATTCATAAATTTTATTTTCGTTGGAGGAAACCATTCTTTTATAATCCGTTCACTTTCTTGAACAATTTGGATTATATAATTTTCTTTTTTTTATTCAACAGCTGAGATCTATTGGGATTTACTCTATTATTTTATGTATAATCAATAGCATATATAAGAAGTTGGTGGGGGGTGGGTGATAATTTTAATATTTGGTCATCTAAACAATAAAACCCTTCAAACCAAAATGTAAAATCATTGAGAAGGAATAAAATAAATATAATTTTACCGATTTATTTATAATTTATCTCTACTTTAATTAGATAATTTTGAGCCACCCCCCCACCCCCCCTCCACCATCTGAATTAAAATCTTATATATGCCTATGACTTGCATTAAGTGGTGGGGTAGATCAATAAAAGGTGAAAAATAAATATATTTTATTACTTTTATGTTGGAATAGTATGGAAATAATTTATAAAAATAGGCTGCTGATCATCAACAAAGCATCAAAATCAGCTGAAGGGACAAGTAGCGTTTTTTATAATTTAAACAAAAAATAAGACCAAGTCTGACGGGAGGATTACCTTGTTTTTAATAGTGTTGTTAAACGGCTCGATTCGAGCCGGTTTTTAAAAACGGCGAACTCAACACATTATTCAGAAAAATATTACCCAAGCCCGAATATTTTGCTCGTAGATGGCACAAAGGTTTGAACACCTTTTAGCGAAATCTCAAGGCACAGGCAATATTTTTCTGGCTAAAATATGCAGAGTGGTTAAATGTATCTAGATATAAAAATGGGGTATCTGTATCTAGATAGATTTTTGATTAAAATATCGGTATCTTGATATTATTTTAGACGATGTATCTGTATCTAGATCCATTTAAAAAGTATCTTTTAACAACTCTGAAAATATGGAGTAAGCCGCTTTGAGCTATTTAACAACACTAGTTTTTAACAATAGTTCCTTTTTCTATTAGACCAGTTATTACTACTCATGGATAGAAAATGATATGTTCTATTTTCTTAAATTTCTAGCCATAATAAAATCCTTTAAACTAATTCATTTAAAGTCTAGCCTCAAGAAATTCGGCTTGCAATCAATGAAAAATGTTATGTATAAAAAAATACATTTTTAATATTAAAAGCCTTTGTCAATATTAATTTAAGCAAATCTTACTGCGAAACATTACACATGGTAAGTTGTCAATTAAATATTATTGAATTACTATGATTAGAAACCATGGAAACAAAGTGTTATATTAACATTATTATTTATATATTTTTTTTTAAAAAGTCCAGCAAAAAAAATAAAATTGCGATAAAATGTGGTGACAAATTTATGTTATATAAATCAAGTTATAATATCTTTACCCGAAATCAAGCTGGAAATTATGAGTGGTAAAATAAGCATTTTCAGCATGCCCATCAGCAGATCCCCGGGGAATGTTATGAGATTTATGGTGACTAGATTTGGTTTGTATCTTCGAACAATCACACCTAGCAGAAGGCCAGCGATAACAGCGGCGATGGTTAGAACTAATAAAAGATTTTCCTTGAGCCATCGAAGCAACTTATAAGTTTATAAAATTAAATTTTTTTTTTATATAAAGAATTATAAATGTACGAGAATAATTATAAAATTAGTTAATTTTATATAAGGAAATTATAAGATAGGAAAATGAATGCTAAAAAATTACTATTTTTTTTTTAACCCAAAATACTATTTATTTTCTTCTTATATTAATATATATTTTTTTTAAAAAAATCCCCTTGTTTTTTAAGCAATATAAAATGAGTTTTTTTGCCCAGGGCTTTCCAAAATCTTTTATTCCAGGAGTAATCACATCTAGATATGTCCTTGTGGACCATAAAAAAATACATAAAATGCTTATTATAACGATCAAGCCTTTCCCTTTAAAAAAAAATGCGTTTTTTAAAATTGTTCTTTTGAAATATAGTTTATAAAAGATATTTGATTTTATACATAGAAACTAAACGCCATATAAACATATATCTTTCAAATTATAAAAATTAAATTCTATATTTAAATAAATTCGGGCCGGACTTAGATCACTAATATACATATCATTTTGGCTGTTAAAAAAAAATGATGAGTCTATTTATTAAAAGATAGAAAAACAATAAGGCTATATTGATTCTTTTCGGTATATTTTTGTTTTAGTAATAAATGGAAATGGGTAGTAAGAGAATGATGGTAAAAATTTATATTAAAAAAATATTTAATTTTATTTATAAAACATTAACTTAAATTGTAAATTAATATTTAGTTTAATAAATATTATTATTTGTGTTCTCTTACCTTGGAAGGGGCATTGGAAGATTTATCTATCTTAGCAATTTTTCCAAAGAATAAATGAATCCAATTGCGGTTAAATCCGTCACTTATACTTTCGGCAATTTCTTCATCATACCTTTTTCCTTTATAAGTAGGTTTTCTACCATCTTCTACCACATGATTCTGATTACTAATAATGTCCGTTATTCCATTAAAGGATTGGTTAAATGGAATTTCGAATTGATAATTCTCAACCTTTTCTGCCTTATTATCGTCTGTCATTATCCCTTGATTCTGGATATGATAGATTTTAAACGTTTCAAAAATGATTCGCCTTTCATCCGTATTATATCAATTTTTTTCTTAAAACCCTACGTATATAATATCCCAGATGTATTTCTTGTAATATTTACATAATAGTGTAATGATGAAGATGTCTAAATCAATTTTTTTTTGGCCATTATTCATTATTCATCATCCATCATTTTATTAAAATTATTAGAAATATATATGTATTTTTTTTTTTCAAACTTTTGTTAAATATCATATTTCAAAGAAGAGGAAAAAACAAATTTGTTTTATTTAAAAAAAAAATCTATTTTATAAATGGAATTTGAAATGATAAATCATAATAAACTTAAGTATATAAAAATAAAATTTAACGATAATAAAATAAAGTTTTATTTAATTACCGAAAGTGAATGAAAAAAATACGAAATTTGGTAAAAAATTTTTAAACACTAAAAACTTTTAAAGCTATAAAGTGTTCATATTATATAAATTAGCACGATCCTTTATTTAATATTCCTGCCAGTCAATGCTATAGTTAGAATTTAATTTCTAAGAAACAATTTTATTGGGGGGGGTCATTTATAGCCTTGCTATTCGGGCATGTGTGCTTCCATTGGATAAATATTTTTTGAATAATAATTTTTAAAAAATGAATATTATTTTAATATGTTTAATTCTCTTTAATTTCAATTTCTTTCGATTTTCTGAAATAGAGGTATCTAATCTGTCTGTGGATGGAATAAAATGTTTTTGGGGAATAGATATTAGCTCTTTTCCCGGTTATAATTTTTCGTCTCAATTATTGCTAATAACACTATTATAAATACGTGTTTAAAATATATAAAATGTAAATATGATCAAAGTTCCAGGCCAATGATGAAATGTTCTGCAATGGTAGGTAATGTGAATGTAGTTCAGTTAAATTTTAAATTACAGTTATCACAACATGCCTGCCTGCACTTCTCTCAATTTGAGTGACAATGACCCCAATAAAGTTTCTGAAATAAGCAACAAAAAAAAAGATAGAGATAACGAAATGTATTGATAATGCAATAAAACCTAGGCAAAAATTATAAGCAGGTAGAGCAAATGGATCCATGGAAATATAATAATCGAGGGCTCAATAATCATTTCTTATTATGATTTATCCTTATCTAACAATTAAAATAAGTGCATTATATCATTTATTTATGCTTCAATAAGCTGAGTGATTTGAAGAGTACACGGAATTATTTGTTGCTGATGAGATGTAATAGGTTTTATAGTAGTGAGGAGGCATGTATATTGAGCAGCAGCATTGACTAGATGTGGGAAATCTTACTTTTAAAGATGTCAGGATCGCTAATAGAATGTTTGCCCATAGCTGACGTTATGAAAATTGAAGGAGAAAGCTGCTAATAGTAGGGCATTTACTATAAGAAAGTCGGAGGGGATAAGCGGAACATGATTTTCCTGAAAATAATTTCCAAAAATTTTTTTTAGTATAAAATAACAAAAATAAATTGATCAATAAGAATTCCAGAATATTTTATTATTAAAAGTTATTTTTGCAATTTCTTTACATAAAAAAATCTCTCAAGTTGAAATTACAATTTATATTAAAAAATTAATCCTCAAAGATTGTTTTCTCAAATAATTTCTGAAGATTTTTTTTTTCGAACTCAATTAAAATTTTAAATTTAGCAACCCAATAATAAAGACACGCAAAACTTTTCACACAACACATTTTAGTGACATTTTTTTTATCGCGAATGTTTATTCAACTAAACATATTTTATAGATGAACCTTTGTAACGAATCCACATTTACATGCTATTCAGCGAAGACCATGTCAAAAAATTTTTTTATAGCTGTGAGAATTTTTTTCCGGGAGATTATTTTCCTAGGATTTTTTTTCTAGATTGGCAAAAGAATCGGGTGTAAATGACAAGTTGGAAGCTATGAAGAAAGCCGTGAAAGAATACTGAGTGAGAATGTATGCGGATGGGCAATAGGGTCGCCAAGACACAATGAGGCAGAGTGATGGAATTAGGAGGTAGAGAAAGAGAGGTGTTACAAACGATAGTATGATAGCGAGGATAGTGAATAAAGAAGTATATATAAGCAAACAAAGAAATGGCAAAATAATATAATAAAACGCGATATCGGGCTGCGCGGAAATAGAAAATATGTTTCGAATCGCAAAAGGAGAGTCGACAAAAAAGAGACAGAATAAGAAAGCGTTATAGAAGATGAAAGAGGAAATGCAGCGGGATTCTACAAGGGTGATAATAAAAATGTGTTCAGAGGTTCTGAAGACTTGGGAATAGAATGATTTACTAATTTATCAAATAGTTATACCAAGGAACTGAGGGAAAAGTTTTATAAAGGTTTATCAGGCTAGGAAGATACTTTAAATAAAATTCATTCCTCATAAAGTTTTTTTTATCATTTAAAATAATTTGTTTGAAAAATAATTTTTTTGGTATTTTAAGATGCTAGTTATTTTTTTAAAAAATGATGAAATTATTTAATCGTTTTTATGAAGTTTTTTTTAAAAAAAATAACGAAATAGTGGTGACATAGTTCAACCATATTCATGGTAAAAGTTGATCTAATGACATCGTCCTAGTTATGCGAGGCATGGTATGGAGCAAATAATTCAAAACTTAGTTTTATTCTTAAAGAGGGCCCGAATATTAAACATAATGTAGTCTGTTAATGAATCAACCGATGATGAACTGATTTGTCAGTTGGTTTGATTTCAGCTACCTTGGTTTTTGAGTAAATTCTTAATTTGGGACTTCACATGGGTCTCTTCCTTTCCTCCACAAACCTGTTAATTTGAGACTCGATTGATGTTGTCGCGACAAAAAAAATAAACAAATATAGAGGGATAGGTTCTAAATCGCTAAAACAAAAATCGTTAAAAATTGGGAACCTGGCTTTTATCTCTTAGAAAATTTTTAAAGTAAATTTGAAATTAATATTAATAGATACTAGGAGACTAAACACTATTATTAATAGATACTAGGGGACTAAACACTTGTATTTAAATAGTGTTTAGTCCCCTAGTATCTATTAATATTAATTTCAAATTTACTTTAAAAATTTTCTAGGAGATAAAAGCCAGGTTCCCAATTTTTAGCGATTTTTGTTTTAGCGATTAAGAACGGGAACCAATATAGACATATGGACAAGCGGAGTTTTTTTTTCAAAATTCAGGCGTAAAAATTAGGGCATTGCATTAGAGCCTAAATAATTTATTTTTTTCCCCCTAAAAAATTTTAGATATATTTATAATATTTTATTATGTCTATTATCATTGTTATTACAATTATTCTTTTTATCATGGTATTAAATTATAAATTCTAAATGTTAATTTATCGTTTAAATATTTATATATTAATTCGAATAAAATTATGATTAAGATTTTTTAAAAAAAATACAAATTAGTATTTTAAAAATGTAAATTATGTTTGTAATTTTTGGCACTTGTAACATGGGCGGACTGGCGAAACTTTGGCCTCGTGGGCAAATGATTACTAGCGGCCTAGGGGCTTTGTCCCCTATACCCCTATTTGAGGGTCTTCGGCCCACTTTTACCCGGCCTTCGGCCGTGACACCTTTATATGGCATATTCATATTTTACATGTTTTAACTATTTTTTATATATTTGGACAAAAATAAATCTAAAAATAGGTTAAACACAATATTATAATTAATACGGTTTTTAAGGGAAAAAAAAACTCGTTAAAGGATATCACATATTTTATTTTAAGAAATTGCAAATATAAAATCATACTAATGGCACATAAAAACATACTTATCGCAATTGCGCATATAATAAAATATGTATTTACACATATAGAATAATATTAATTATAAAATTATTACATATTGCACTATAAAATCTAAATATATTACATTACATCAAATTGCAAAGAGAATAAACCTTATTGTTCAAAAAAAAATCAGGCATATTTGCAAATAAAATGAATTAAACGAATATTATATAAAAATCTTTTACAAAGGGCTTTTAATAAAAATGCCTCCAAATTAATCGCATCCCATATTTGCCCTTCAGCTTTACTGTTGTTAAACGGCTCATTTTGGGCCGATTTTTAAAAACGGCTAACTCGATATTTTTATTAGGAAAAATATTATGCTAGTGATTAAGTGTATGCAATTGTGCGCAGAGTTGGGCAAAAAGTTATAAAAAGCGTTACATTACTTATCTAATAATATAAATATTTATTCATTACAATACATTTGCTTTGCCCATTCCCCTATTGCCCCTATTTTGATATGTGAATTAGATTATAGGACCAAACAGGAGACGAAAATGATGTTTTATTTAAAAAAAAAATTATTACTTTATTGAATTTTATAAATATGAATAATCTTTAATTTTTATTAAATTAGACAATAAAATATTAATAAATTCGTTTGAGGTTACTTAATGCTTTTTTATTTTAGACTTTACAGAAAAATGAATCAATAAAATTCTTTCTATTTTCATTCATTCTTTACTTTAAATAATGTAAGGAACAGCCTATTCGTATCAGTTACATGTTCTAAATAAAGGTACCTTAACCGTTAGGATATTTAAAAGTGACGGTTGACTTTTATGAAGTAACAGCCCAACCCTGGTTATGTGCATATCATAGCATCAAATAATCTCATAGTCACACATTACGAATTAATTACACTTGGTTGGGTTTATTATTTATCTTGTATTATTTCGACGTTTATTAATCTCCTCATAATCACAAATTAGATCATCAGTATTTTCATAGTCTGACTTTTTATATCTTCGTAATATATATGGGCAAATGAAGACAATTCATGTCTTAATTTGTCACTGAATATATTTTCTACTTTTTCTTTCAAGACTTTTCAGGAAATACCTTAGATATTTATTTTTATCAAAATTCTTTCAATACAAATATTATACTTACATAAGCTCTTTATTCAGCAAAAATCTTTCTGTTAACCTTTGATAAATTGTAGATCGAAATTTTAAAAATATAGAGATTAATCGGATATTCTGGCGTTCATCTTTGTATTCATCGCTATGCATCCTCCTTGTTAGACCTATTCTAGTTTTTAATATTTCATCTATGTATCCAGATGTAATCTGACAGCTATAAATCAGAAATATTTTCATTTAAATTTTTTAGCCATTTTTATGGCTTAATTTTAAAGTGAAGGGTTATAAAAGATACAGAAGAGTTGGCATCTTCGATCATTTTCCAAGCTGATAAATCTTCTAAATTTTTAGTTTAAAGATATAATGAGAGCGTTCCCATTATTTCAAAAAATAAATTTAGCGTTTTAAATTTTACTTATTTTCAATTAACGATTTAGCTATCAATAAGGGTGGCTTTTGCCTTATAGAGATTGGGAGTAGCTACTACCATTTTAAATTATCCCTAAATCCTTTTTTTTAATATCAAATTTCTAATTTTATTTAGAACAGCATTATATTAACGGTTGTCTTTGACATAAAATTACTAAAAAACTTCTTACCTCGAATTTTGATTTATTCGGAAAGTTTCAGCTTTTCTTTTCTACGTTTGCTCCTGAAAATAGCTTTTTCTAAATGCTAAGTATTTTATCATTTTCTAGGGAAATTCCCGGTAATTTAGATTTTATTTCCAAGATTTTCAAGTGTTTCATTGTTACCTAATCCTTTTGTAAATTAGTTTTTACTTTAAAACTTTAATATCTCAAATTATTTGTTCTATTACATTGGATATCATTGCGAATCTCTCGAATTTTTATCCATTCATTATTTTAATGCTAATTGAAAATTCTATTTCTATGAAATAATAAATATAAAAATATAAATTAATCAAAACTTGACTTTTATTTAAACGATGCTTTTATTTTTACGAGAAAATGGGGAAAAAAACCCATTTAATAATAGCATCTAAATGATAATCCTCAAAAAATTGCATTGATATGATGATATTATAAATGCCAAAAAATGATTAATTTATAATATATAAAATAAAGTATATGAATATGATAAGAGAAATTCATAACTTATATATTATAAAAAGAAATTAATATACATTATATATTTTTTTTCTGATCGGTCTACATCATTTTCTCGTGACCTCGTGGGCAAAATACTCACTTAATGGCCAGACAGCCCCTGACTTATAATGTAGAAACATTCCCGTTTTAATAGGAAATGACCATTTTTATATCATTTTTTTTATATATTATATTTTATTCAATTATAAAGAATAAAATAAATAAAATACGATTGAAATTGAATATCATGATAAAAAAATAACGTTAGTAATCTAATAATTAATAATTTAATAGAATTAAAGTAATAATATGAGTAAAGAAACAGACATTGAAAACAGCTATCATTTATTTTTAAAACAAAGGATTGATTGGCTCCTGGAGAAAGAGGCTTTAGATGAAGTTAATGTAATTTGACTTGAGCCATAAAAGTGTTCTTTAGAATTTTCAAAATTAAAAATGAATATTTATATTTCAAATTTCGCGATTCATTGGAAGAAAAAAAAAATCATATTTGCATAAATCTTAAATAAATAAATCATTTACTAAAATGAGAAATAATTTTTGTATATCACTATATAAAATTAGAAATTTTTAGAAATTATATGTTTTTGTAAGATGTTTGTGAAAATGTGTGCGAGATATGCAATATTTTCGCTTAAGATCCGAGTAACTTTTTCTTCCATCTTGCATCTTAAAGGGTTAATGGTTTATCGCATAAAATAAAAAATACCCTTTATTATTCTTTATTATAAACAATTTTTTTAAATATCAGGATTTTGGGATAAAAAAGATGAGGGGTAATCCTTCTTTAACTTTACAATTATGAATATGAATGAATAGGAAAAAAAAGAGTTTAATCAAATCCCCTTTAAATAAAAATATGCTCACTATTTCTTCCCCAATAATGACTTATAAGGGGTTCATATTGAAAAGGCTTACAATTTACGATTTATATTTCGATTCAAATTAGTGTTGTCAAAGGGCTCGTTTTGAGCCGATTTTTAAAAATGGCTAACTCAATACTCCATCCAGAAATATATTACGCAGGCCTGAAGATTTTGCTCATAGAAGGAACAAAGGTCTATACATATATTATCGAAATCTCGAAGGCCTAGGCAAATATTTTTAAAAGTATTGTTTAAGTAGGAATGATATTGAAAATTTCTTTTAAAAAAAAAATGAAAAATAAATGAGGGGCAAAGTTATTTGCTATTTTTCTAAAAAAAAATAAATCTATTTTCTGCTATTCGAAATAGGTCTGTAATGGGGGGGGGGATTTTAGCCAATCCCGCTCACTCCTCCCGCCTTATGTTTAAATATTATTTTAATGGCTGGTTCGGCTCTTTATTTATTTATTTAAATGTATTTTTTAATTAAACATACATAAATATAATGAGCAATATTGTGAAATAAAACTTTTAATAAATTGAAGTCTGTTCTCATTTCGCCTGAAAAAATATCAAAAATTCGCCCGCCCCACGCCCGCCCATTATTTTAAACATTTTTTTAACTCGCCCGCCACCCGCTCAATGTTAAAAATATTTTAAAAAACCCGACCATGCCCATTCAAAGTATGGGTGCGGTGCGACCTCTAATTTAAAATTCAATTTTTGTTGCGTTTAAACGCAGTGGCAAATACGCGTAAATTTGAAGAACGCTTTATCATAACTCATTTATAAGAGTAAATTGAATAGATAAATTATTAAAAATATTTTATTATACTACATTTTATTTTTTATTTCTTTTTTTTTTAAAAAAAAAAGAAAATAGGTGATTTCAAATACAAAATATAATTCGGAAAAATATAAAAGATTATAAAAAAAAGAAAATAAAATCAATAAAAAAAAAGAATGTTTTAGGAGCAGGACAAGCAGCCTTTTAAATTTGTGATAGGTTAGGTATTATTAAAAAAATATATATTTCTAATCATAAAAATAAGAATATTTTTAATGTTATTTATATTATACCTACCAAACCAATAAAAGGTTTTATTTGTATAAAAATAAGTCAAAAAGAAATGCATTTGTTTTACCAAAATGACATTTTTTTAAAATTTTTTTTATAAGTTTGCCTTAACGAGCTTTGTAGATCAATATTCCCAGGATAGAAATAAAAATAGTGAAAAACAAATTTAGGGCCGGGAAATTTAAATTTATATTTGTCATATGGGGTTAGGGTTATTAAAAAAAAACATTTTTATTTTGCTCATAGTCATAGATGTCAGAAAGGTTTAGAAACTCTATTTGCTAAATCCCGAGACTTATCCTCCCAAAAATCTGAATTGGGCAGTTTTTAAAAATTAACCCGAATTAAGCTTAACCTTTCTGACATCTATGAGTAAAATCTTGAGGCTTGCATAAAATTATTTTAGCTAAAATCTTAATGGGGTGGTTTTTAAAAATCGATCTAAATTAATAAGGCTTTTATAACAACCTCTAGGTTTTAGTTTTAAAAATTTTTTTTTTATTATTCCATTTAATAAATTATAAAAACAAAGAATTCAAAAATATCGAAGTGTCTAAGAATTTGTTTATGAATCCTGCATCACTATTAGCGTGAAATTCGCTGCGAAGTGGGCCAAAATGTCAAAATTTACAGGGCAAATATTGGTAAAAAAAATGCCTATCACTCCGAATTCGTGCTAGCTGTGATGGCAGGGGTAACGCCTGGTTTATAGTAAGCGCGTTATTCATGCGTAGCCGTATAATGTTAATTTACGCATCACTCTTGAGCGACATCGCGGTATTCCTCGCGCTTACTATAAACGAAGGCCTTAAATGTCGTATGCGGTATTTGGAATCCATGGGGATTAAGGAATAACGCAATTTTAAATTACTTAATAAGTGGTAATTTTTTTTTAATTTTAAAAATTTTCGGGGAACAATATTTATTTTGTTTTAATTCAAAACCGGTTTACAGCCCGTAGCGACCCGTGACCGGATTTTACTTATAGGTTTCTTACAAAATCCAAAATGATTGACATCATATTGATGTTTGACATGTATAACATATAATATTGACATAATAAGATATTATAAAAAACTTAGATATATAATCTCTGAATCTACATTTAAACATTACTTGATTGGCATTGGATATATAAGTTATATATATATATATAATGTAAAAATACACAATTACAACAATAAGGATATCTCAAATTCAGAATATTTATTTTTTACACTTCTCTCTATTTTAAATATTTATACGCATTCATTTTAAGTATTAAACAGTAACTTCGATATTTTGATTATGTTTATCTATATTATCACTATAAAATATTATGATATGATATGAAAATGAAAAATAAATATTTCCCACCTTTTTTTAAAATTTTTTTAGAAAAAAAATTCTTATCAAATATTTATATATTTTATAATCGTGATATTCAAGAAATAGGAAGGAAATATAATATTAATATTTTTGGCCACGTTCAGGTGGTCTATATTCCATCTATGATGTATAATACTGCAACGGTCGGGTGGCGGGAAAGCTAAAAATTTGTTTACAAAGCGAGTGAGAGAGAGTGGAGTTAAAAATATTTTACAAACAAAAACATTGCTAATTTTATAATTTTAAGTTTGAAGTAAAAAAAAAAAATACATAAATATAAGCATAAATAAAGAGCCAAACCAACAAACAATACTATAATGTTTTTAACATTTGGCAGGCTGGTTAAACAATTTATATCAGGTTAATTGAGCGTGAACGGGTTAATTTAAAAATAAATCCATGGACGGGCGGGCGAACGGATTATATTTAGACAATGTAAGTCTCGGTTAAATATCCGCGCATTGCTGACCTCTCTGATAAAGTTACCGCTGACCCGGCGTTGCGGGACTATAATCCGGACCCACGAGGTTTACATAATACAATTTTGGCTAAAATCTTAACCGGGGGCCTTTATAAAAATGGCCGAATCGGGTTTTTAGCTTTTTAACAACCCTATTAGAACCAAAAACCGCTACTGGAGGGTAGGTGTCACCATTTGCCGTATTTTGGTAATTCATTCCATTTATTAAATATCTGTTGTGGGTTTCCGGGAAATAATAAAAACGTTTATTCGATTTGATTTACAATTCGATTCAAAAATTAAATTCTCTTAGCATATTTTAGAAAATGTAAAGTAACTATTAAAATTTAAAAAGTGAATATTGTAAACGAGTTCCATGTGCCAAATTATTATCGAATAAGTCAGAATATTTGTAAATAATTTATAATATTTACAAATAAATTTGATATATTACGAATTATTTCGAATAACAATATAATTTCGAATGAT
Source organism: Gordionus sp. m RMFG-2023 (assembly GCF_954871325.1). Classification (NCBI taxonomy): domain Eukaryota; kingdom Metazoa; phylum Nematomorpha; class Gordioida; order Chordodea; family Parachordodidae; genus Gordionus; species Gordionus sp. m RMFG-2023. Next base: position 5,711,403 of record NC_088777.1, on the reverse strand, counting down.
ATATATGTGGTATTGGGATATTCGGAATACCGAGAGCGATTTAAAAAAATTTTAAGTTCGATTTAACCGGAAATGTATTCTATCATGGGTAGAGTACCCAAACTGTAAATTTCAAACAATTTTGTCATGAACTTTAGAAACTACTTCTAATTTATATTAATTTTTATATGGATTTTTCATATAAACTAAAAAAATACTAAAATGTATATCGCTGAAATTGGCTGAAATTTACAGGGTAAATACTCTACACATGCTGGAATACGATTCCTGTAAAATCAGATTTTTAAAATCCAAAAATCGCCTTTAGTAAATGATTAAAAATTGAGAGATTCCGAATCCCCACAAATTCCGATACCCCATACGACATATATATTAAAAAAAAATTTTCAAATATAAAAAATATTTTAGAATATTTATATATATTTTTGAATAATAACAATAATTTCAAATTATACAAGCGAAGGAAATCATATAGACTTCTGTCATTTTTAGAAAATATGATATAAAAATTTGATAATTACAATTGATGATACTAAGGTTGATGATTGTTTAATAAAATGATGCAAAAATTAGGTGTGCTCTTTTACTTGAAAATAAAAAAAAATAAAATTGTGATCCAATGCAATCTCTTTGAAAAATTAATTTACAACAGATTTTTATTTATTGTAAAAAATTTGTTTAACACTTTTTTTAAAATTAAATTTCATCTATTCAATTAAAAAAATTTTATAAGGGTTATGATAGAGTTAGTCAAAAATAAAACTCAAATTTTCAAAAAAAAAATTCCATTCCATAAAATATATCTAGCCCAAGATACCCATATTTATTTTGAAATTATAGAATTTTTAAAAACTTTGAGCTAATCAAAGTTGATTAAAAATCCTCGATAACTCAAATAGCACTCAGCAAAAGTAAACTAATTCAATAATTATTAAACTTATCCATTTTTATTTTACCATAAAGCTATATCAATTTTCAGTATTAAATTTCATTATAAAAAAAAATATAAAATGGCTGTAACTATGCTCAAGAGAGGGCAAGATAAATAAAAAATAATTTGTTGATGATGAGGAAAATAAAATGGTTAAATATCTAATTTCATGAAATAAATCTTTTTATGGTTTATCTGTTAAAAGGTAATTTAAAAAAAAAATTTAGCTTAGATTTTTACCTCATCCCCATTCAGGAAGCAGCTTCTATTAAAACAGCAGAATTCTAAAATTTTAAAAAATACATTGTTAAAATAATTAATAAAAGATGTTTGTTATTATATGTAAATAGGACCAAAAATTTTTATAATTTTGAAGATTGGTTTCAACGCAGAGTATGTAAAGGTTTAAGCGCACGGATCTTTTACCAAAAAAAAAAGATCGCTATTTTATTTGTTACAATTGTTAAATAGAATATTACATAAATAAAGCATATATGAAAATCGGAATAAAATTTTTTTTGTGTCTTCTCTCTTAGGAAGCGTAATAAATCACTTGGCACTAGCCCCTCGATGAGACTAACTGTTGTATTAGGATGATAAAGATTCATTATATTTTAAAGGATTATAATTAATTTATATATATTTACGAACCTGTTGTTAGCCATGTATTTTGTTTATTTTTGTGGAAAAAGAAAAGTACAGTGGCAACAAAGGAAAAAGATGTTTATTTTTGTTTTAAAAAAAGGAGAAATTTATGTATATACTATTCACTTATTATTTTTGTGGAAATTTATGAATAAAGAAATATTGTAGAAGAAAAGATTCATTAATTAATAATTAAAAGAAGAAAGGAAGAAAAGATATATAATTAATATTTAAGAAGTGAAAGAGGTAAAAGATCCAAAATTAATACTTAAAAAAGGAAAAAATATAACTTTACGTTCTACTTTACTTTCATTTTAATTTACTTTCATTTTAAAGATATATATATATATATATATACTTTACGTTCTACTTTCTTTCATTTTAATTTACTTTCATTTTAATCACTGGTTTGGGGTTACTAGGTTCAAAAAATAACTTTCAACTAAGAAAAAAAAAATTATTAAATATTTTTAAAAAAAATATAACAGTGTATATTTTATAAGTAAGTGTTTAAGGTATCAATTAGTATTTTGCAAGATATCTCATACCATCTTATGGATCTATGATGATTTTGACAAAAAAATTGTGCCAAATAGCCCTGGTCTCCCCTATATATTTCATCTATTCATTTTTTTTAAATTTGTAATAAATAGAATAAAATAGATAAGACATAATTAAATTATTCGATTATTTTCGAAATATTTAAATTTAACGCATTACAAATAAATATTTTTGAGTTTGAGATATATTTCCTTAATTCCGTTTATAAAAGTTTAGTCACTGTGGGGTAAGCTGGTCCAGTGGGGGGGGGTGACTCGGTCTAAAAAAAATATAATTGATTTTTGTAGGTATCAATTTATAAAATGTGTGGATAATTTTTTTCTTCCTTCCTATATTTTGTTGATAATTATTTTTTATCTTTTACCTTTTCTGGTGGTAAGCTCCTTCAATATCTCTCTCAACTATATTATTCCTGCTATCTTATTTTTCTAATTTATATCTCTTCATATTGGCTCTAACTTTATGAGACAATATGAAGAAATGGTTCATAGGACAAGTATCCTAGCATCCGCCTGTCCAAGCCTGTCGGTGACCGGGGGAGGGCATTTCTCAGAAATTCATCTTATCATATGTCTTTACACATCAGTTATCGAAAAAAATCCTATATATTTTACATTTCCTTACCAGGATTGAACCTGGTACCTTCTGCTTCCAAACATACATCATAAACCCACTAGGCCACCCCGGCGATATTTACAGGCTTGGACAGCCGGGTGCTAGGATACTTGTCTAATAAACAAATGAAAGCTCTTTTTGATTATAATTATAAGTTAAATAAATGATATCCTTTTTCAAAATATTTTGTCCATTTCAAAAAAAAAGAAGAAGAAGAAATTTAAATCAATTTATAAATATATAAAAACACTTACAGATTTTATTTTAGGATGGCGAAATTTTAAAGAATAATCAATGGGTCTTTTGCTATTTTCGTGAGCTTCCTTGTGTTTTGAATCTGGTGAATTTTTTGTAATCATAGGGGTTAGCGCGGAGGAATCCATTAATTATTTGTTTGAATTTTTGTTAGAAAAAAAGAATTTTAGAATACTTGGTCATTATCGTTCCCTGATTATGAAGGATGATATTTTTTTATCCCTTGCATCGCAAATATTTGAAATATTTATTTTGTATAAATAGTTCATTATAACCTATTTTTCTATTAAAAAGTAAAATTATATTAAAAAAATATAAAAATAAAATAATTATATAATTTTTTTTAAAAAATAGAAATTATGTATACTATTATTTACAATTCAATTTAAGAAAATTTTACTTGTTATTTTTTTTAAAAATATATATTTTTATAATGAGCCATAAATTATAATTAGATATAATTTAATATCTTGTTTATTATGAAATGAAAGAATCATATCAATATTTAAAATAAAGATAATAAAATATTTGTTTTTTTTTGAGTATTATTTTAGCTTATTCTGCAATGTATGGCTATTAACCCACGAGATATTATAATATTTAATAAAAATAATTTTTATAAAAGGTTTGAGTAAAATGATATTTACAAAAAAAAATAAAATAATAAATATAATATAACAACTGTATAGTGAAGATTTATAATTTATAAAAATTTTATTAATTGTAGACCTTAAAAATTAAAGAAAAACTCAAGCTAAATTAGCGATTTTTATCAACCAAGAATTATTAGTTATAGTATTTAATAAACTCAAGGTTTATCATTTCAGATAGTTTGCTTCACCCTTCAATAGTACGGTGAAAAAAAAGGAACTGAATGCTTCAAAAGGGGGTTTAATCAGAGACCTGCAGGCCCGGCCCTAAGCCCGGCCGTATTTAAAATTTTTTAAATATACACGGGCCGGGCCGGGCCTAAAAAAATTTTTTTAAAATATATCCGGGCCGGGCCTAAAATTTTTTTTTAAAATATATCCGGGCCGGGCCTAAGATTGTTAAACCGGCCGGGCCGGGCCTTAATATTTTTTATAAAAATTTTTACATTATGAGTTAATGGTTATAAGATTATATTATATTATAGTTATGATTAATATAATATTGGGTGATGGTTAACACACCTAACACCCACAGATCGATCTAATTATTAATTTCTTGTGAATTTATTTAAAGTATTAATATATTTTTTTATAATTCATATCTAAATTTTTACAATATATTTTACCAAAACAATCAAATAAAGGAATATCTTAAATAAGCCCCAATATTCAAGTATTAATAATAAATTTTTTATAATTCATATCTAAATTTTTAGAATATTTACCAAAACAATCAAATAAAGGAATATCATGGCACAAAATACTAATGATATAATTAATAAAATTAAAAATAATATTTATTCTTTTTAGAAATACAAATAATATTTTAAAATCTGAAATAGGGGCTAAATTTAACATCATCATAGATGAAAATAAAAAAAACATTGGCTACGTACAATGTAGGAATTGTTAAGTATATTATCTTATAATTATAAACATGGTACATCACATCTAAAATGACATAAATCTGATGGTAAATCCATGAAAATTAATAATTTTTTTTCACACCTGAAAAACCAACCTATAAATGTAATATAAAATATCTAAAAATTATAAAATAAATTATATTAATATTGTACAATTAGATTATATTTTCAAAATACTATTTATTATACATGCATTTTTTTAAATAGCGATTTATTTTTATTTTATAAATTAAATAGTAAATTAAATACAATATATTATATTCTCAAAATATTTTCCATTTTTATAAATTAAATATTTTTATTTTTTTTAAATGCAATATAAAATATAGTATATGCTCAAAATATTATTACCATTTTTATGAATATTAGTTTTATTTTTATAAATGCAAAAAATATAGTATATGCTCAAAATATCCATTTTTATAAATAACAGTTTTATAATTTTTATAAATTCAATATAATATTCTCAAAATATTAGCTTTTTTCATGTATTTTTTAAATAATAAGCGATAATACTCGCTGAAAAATATGGTAAAATACCTCATAGGTGAATTTTTGTATATACCAGGTCGAATATAATTTTAAAAAATTCCGAGCCGGGGCTTAAATCTTTAAATCCTTGGCCGGGCCGTAAAAAAATTTTTTAAAAAATATCCGGGCCGGGCCTAAAAAATTTAAAACCGGGCCGGGCCGTGCAAATGGTGCCTCTGCTAGTCTCTTGGTTTATTAAACCCCAATTTCAAATAAATATATTATATATCTCCATTTCTATTCATTATTTTGATTTTATATTTTGATATAAGATAGAACTAATCTTTATAAAATATTTATTTTAGTTTATTAGGCTTAGATAGAAAATAATTGAAGATAATTATAACGCCAAAATTTTCTAAAAAAGGTTATAAAAAGAAATTTTGGCTCTAAACTTTAAGCACACAAAAAAAATATTGAATTTTAAAAACAAGACCGTATAATTAATATTAATAAAAATAAAATAAAAAATTTTTAAAAATTAAGCAAACAGTCTAGTGAAGTCATGAAATGCTTATATCATAAAATGTACTTAAACAAAATAAATAACATTTGAATTCTATATTCCAAGATATGTTTAATGAAAAACTGCCGAAAATTAGATCATAGTACGTATCGTTTTAAGTAATATCAATTATAGCATGCCTGGTGTACTATAAATCCCTCAGGAATATTGAAGGGTTAATCAGAATGTGAAATTGTGGGCGTCACCTCTAAAGGACAAGCATGCTCTCCCTTGACAATATATATTTATTCTCTTAAGATATCATTTATTTTTGTTTTTCTAATATATACTTTTAGTAACTAAAATTTTTGTTATATTTTTATTTTTTTCGAAATTTCAAACAAGTTTTAATACTCATACCAACATTTAGGATTAATTTATTTGTTTATTTGCAAATCGAATACCAACAGGAGGGGAAGGGCAAAAAGACTTTAAGTAAGTGTACATTATGCAACTTGAGACAATTATAAACTAGATATCGGCAATACCAATTGTAATTAGAGTCTAGATAATAAAAATATAAGTCAATATTTAGTACTTCATCTGGGAATTAATATTCTTTTAATCAAACACAGAGCTTTTGATTACCACGGGCTCTCTAATTATTCAAAACGTAAATTTATTTCTAAATATTAACATGGCTTTCTTTCTTTCTTTCTATCTTTCCTTCCTTCCTTCCTTCCTTCCTTCTTTAAGCATTAGAAACTCAAGTCGTTTCACATAACACAGTTTCTATTCATTATACTGATATCTTAAGAATATTATATACTAAATAGAACCACATCTAAATAATTGTAGGTTTATAATAAATTTTAGTATGTCACAAAAGATATGGTGTAGGTACTAAGACTAATATGAGAAGGAATTATATATTTATTAATAAATATATTTCTCTTAATAAATGGGTTCGATGAATATACATTAGTTTAGGGTGATGCAATAACCATTTGTTGTGTGGCTAAATAATAAAAATGTAAAAAAGAACACTGTGATTGTGGATACATTCAATCAAGACCCAAATTGCCATGAGTAGAGTAATAGTGTATTTTAACATTATAATTTTTATTAATGCCCTATTTTTGCTGTGGAATCCCTTTGATTAACAAACCATTGAAGTGACTAGATAAAAAATATACATAGATTATTTTTTAATGCTTATAATATTTGGTAAATTATATATAGCAATGGTCATCATATAGAAATTCTAAATAAATACCAAATTTTACAGTATATATATAAGTTGAATCACGTGGTCACCTCCGATATTCCAAATATCATCTGAACTACCAAGTTGAAAATTCAGGAAAAAATCTAGTCTTGCTGGATTTGAACGAATAATCGGATTTAGTGATATACACACTCACCGACTATGCTACAGACGCTATTGACCTTGAATTCATAGTGGCGCGATTGCGATCGCGATTTAACAGCTGATTGATTTTTAAAATCTGTTTATGAGATCAATTTTTATTTATTAATATTAATTTTATCTTTAACTCAAATTTTAATAATAATCTAAGAAATAATGATTTTAATAAAGAATAATTGATCTCATAAACAGATTTTAAAAATCAATCAGCTGTTAAATCGCGATCGCGCCACTATGAATTCAAGGTGAAGCGCAACAATTTTATTTTTGCATATAAGGATAAAATTACGAAACTATCCAATATTTTAATAAAGCAGATAAAAAAAAATCAAAATAAACGTTCGTACATCATTATCCTTAAATATTAATATTTCATATTTAAATAACAACGTTTCTAAACGGTTCGATTTGAGCCGACTCAATTTTTATCCAGAAAAATTAGGCAAGGCCTGAAGATTTTGCTAATAGATGGCACATAGGTCTAGGCATCTATTAGCGAAATCTCGAAGATAGGACAATATTTTTCTGGCCAACATATTGAGAGCGTTTTTTTAAAATAAGTTCAAAAACGAGCCGTTTAACAACATTAACAAATGGAATTCAATATAAATATAAAGTTAGCTCCACCAACTTGGCTCACTTTTATATTATATAATACATATATACACTTTTCTTTTATTTTACATGTCATAATCTATAATGTAAAATATGGTTGCAATTAAATTTTACATATGGTTTATGACTTTATTCTAAAAATATAAGAAATACAATTATTTTATCCAAAAAAAAGACATTTTAAAAGAAACAATGGATGATGAATCTTTTCTATAAAGTGCATATTATAAGATGCGTAAAACATAAATTAAATTGACAATATGGTTTGATAATTATGGAATAAAGGCCAGCACTTATTATTTTTATATTAATTATTTATTAATTCGTTTTTTCTGCAGAGTAAAGGCAGGGAGGGATACATTCCATTATTGTAAGGTAAAATTGAACGAGCCCAAACTCATTCCATGCTAAAAATTTTTCGTCCTACGCATAAGCGTTGTTTTTTTTAAATCAATAAACATGTAGAAACATAAATAAATATCAGAGATGCAGAGGTACCATTTGTAAGGCCCGGCACGGCCTGGATTCTTTTTAAAAAACTTGGAAAGAAGGAGAGAGTGGGTGGGGGGATATTTTTACTATCTTAAGATAATATTTACAAGAACAAGCAAAATTCCTAAGGAGGAGATTTCCCCTGCTCTACCCCGCCTACGCCTGTTTATACCGCTCCAGTCTAGATCTCCAGAAGGCGATTTTTTGGGTTAAGCATAAAATAATACAATTTTATCTCTTGCTTGCATCTTAAAAATTCTCTAAAATAGCTTTTGCATTAAATATTTATGATTATTTATATGAAAAACAATTTTTTTTATTTACTTATTTTTTTTTTGTTATCGCGAATAATTAAAATCTCCAGTATATTTATTGCTAAAATGTTTGAAAAACTTTGATAAGCATTATTTACATTTTTTATATTTGATTTATAATGGTAAAATTTAAAAAAATAATAGTGACAATTTTGTTAATATACTGTTAAAGTGTTTTTTTAAATGATGGAAATTTGAAATTTCGAATAAAATAATGACAGCCATTTTTTTTATCAATTATAATAATGACATTTTTTTTAAATATAAATTATCCCATTACACTATAGACACCATAATAGTTTACACGTAAATAACATTTTATCATTTTTTGTTAGTTTTATTTCGAACATAATGATTATCATCAACTTTTATATTTGGAGAAATATTTTAAATATAATCATTATATATTATTTTTTTTAAACTCATTATTTTATATATCATTAGATGTTACAAATAACGTAAATCTTTGTCATTATCATAATGGCGTAAATAGATAAACTCGGAAAGAAAGATAGTCAGAGGCTTTGATATGTAAGGAAGATCGGGGATGGTTGGGACATTTTTCGTTCATACCTGAATAAATTTAATAATATTAGACAAATATGAATAAGTAAACCATCTACTGTATCCCGCAAAAGTGTAGGTTATTTGGAATAATTAATATATATTACACAAATCATATGTGATATTTGGTTCACTCAAAAAATTGAGGTCTAAAGAAATAAATTAAAATCGGTATTCCAATGAGACTGGAGATTATGACACATTTATATAACAAATAAGTAATGGATTTTAGAGTGTCTAAAAAATTTATTTAATTATATAAATTATTTTATCTGTAAATAATGATAAATATATGACCGAGATTTCGTATATGAATTTATAGCTTTTCCATAATCTTCCGCACAAAAGATGTTCCTCTTCCTCTTTAACCCAATTTTGCATAACTTGTAAATGGTAATGAACAAAAATGGCGTGTTCCTACTATACTATGACCAACCATGACCGAAACTCACAAACTTTATAAACAGCATTTCAGAATCATATTAATTCCTGTTTATTTATTCTAAAAATTTGTCAACTTAAAAAAAAAATAAGGGTTTTAACTTTCCCAAAATTTATTTATTAAGATTTTAAACTTTTTATTTATAAATATAAAACGAAAAAGTTTGCAATTATTTTTTAATACTATTGGTATGCTAAAACACATTTTCATCTGTAAAAATTAAAATACTAAATATTTTTTTAGACAATAATGTATGACATAATTATCTAAGTTAGCCCTGGATCCAATGTACCCCGGTCTCCTCTACCTTTCTCCCCACAGCGATATCCTAACAAAATAAACTTTATATAAAAAAAATATATGCCAAAGAAGCAAACGCAAATTAAAGTAAGATAGAATATTACAAAAATGAGGTTTGTTAAGGGACAAGCAACTTTCTAGAAAATATTATCTAAATAGATTTAATAAGTAATTGGAAGAAAATTTTCTCTATAAACTTTCCTATATTGAATCAAAATCCAAGTAAGGTATAAGAAGATCTATTTTTGATTAAAAAAAATCACTCAAAAACAGGAATATCGGAAAGAAAATGAACATGATTCGGTATAAAACAAAATTCAATATGTTAAAATAGCATCTATAATAAAAAAAATGAAAGGGTCTGAATCGCGTGAGTGAAAAGGGGGGTCTAAAAACAATCTATTTAAAAATAAATGATGTCATGAATTCTGAGATATTTTAAATGTATTATCTGAACCCAACCCCCCCCCCCCCCCCCATTTACAGGTGTAGATATTTCGATAAAATTTGACCTCTATGAAACATTGCTAAATTTCTATCAAAAAATTGGTTTATTAGAACTTCCTCAACGAGGCTACACGCGAATAAAAACATAGTAATATTATTTAATTAATGCGAATTTTCAAATAGTATTTTATTGGCTAATATTAATCCACTAATATAATTACGATACAACCAAATAAAAAATCATTTATTTTTTTTGATATTACTTAATAGTAAAAATATAAAAAATGCCATTAGATAACTTATACTATATAAAAAAAATATTAAATAAATCCCCTCATTAATATAAATTGAAAATGATAGAAAATATATGGTCACATTAAAAAGTAAAAAGATACATCTTTTTTTTTTATATAATGATATAAAAAAAATATTTCAAATTATAAAAAGGAAGATCTTAAAAAAAATGGCAGGCAAAATATGAAAAAAAAATATATAATCTTTTAAAATAATCTTTAATATTAGATTTAAAAAGAAATTTTGTACATCATTTTTTTCAAATAGAAAAAAAAATAAATAACGATTTAGAAAAAAAATGAAATAATTGGAAATTATTAAAAAAATATTTGAAAAATAATTATTTTGATCCCCATAAATTGTCCATCTTTTTATTTAAGAGATTAAATTGTAGGAAAGGAAAGTGTATATAATTTCTCTTACACGTAACATATACAGGTTAATTTGAAAAATATAGCCTTTAATATATTTTTTTTTCTTCCTAAACTAAACATATTGGTTACTCTTTATAAAAAATTTATCATCTCTTGAAATCATTAACTACTTAAAATTTCTCAAAAAAAAACACTTTAACTGATAAAATTTTAAAACTTCTATAGCATATGTGTATAACGCAATACTAAGGAAGCTCAGCTCACGTAAGCATAAAGTTATATACACCAATAAATAAGTAATGTATTACAAGTTTCTCTTACAAAAATTTAATTAATTACACAGGCTTTCAATAAGAATTTTTATAAAATCTGCTAATTATTAAGTGTATCATGTCTTCTTTGGGATATGGAAACTGTGAGGATTCATAGTATCTTAATTATAGATCCTTTGTTAAGGGCGATTTTTAAATTTGTAAAATTTGATTCGACCGGAAATGTAATCCGGTGTATTTCCGTTTCCTGTAAACTTTTGAGCCGCACTTAACTTATATTCATTTATATATATTTCATATAAATTAATTTAATAACGCTAAATTTAATGGAGATTGTCTGAAATTTATAGGGTAGTTATTTTTACATTTGCTTAAGATACATTTCGGGTCAAACCGGATCTAATTTAAAAATCTTCCTCAATAAGGATATTAAGAGATTTCAGAATTTCCATATCCCACTTCGATATATTTAAATATATATTTCTCATTGTTGTAATGGAGTTAAAAAATAAATATAAAAGTAAAAATTATAGGATTTTCAACAATTTTTTTGCAAATTTTACTATTATTCTCTACCAATTCGAATCAGGTCAAAAAACCTTAATTTTCTTTGCCCCTTCTTTCCAACTGTATTCAATTTCACTCAAATCAAGCTAAGCTTAAATAATTTCGATTTATAGTAAAATATATATAAAATATGAATTTCTGAAATATTAGTAAAAATTTTTAATTATATATTTTTGAAGCTTACTTTAACAACAAGAATTTTATCGGTCATATGTTTTATATTATATTTTTTTATTTAAAAAATAAATAAATAATCAAACAATACTGTCTAAAATAGTTATAATACAATGATCATTATAATTTAATTTTTATAATATAATATATTTAAAATAAATAACCAAATTATTTTTATTTAGCAGAAAACCAAATTAAGTCATTTTAATTTATACGGTTAAAAAAAAATCCAAAAATAATTATTATACATTTATAAAATATAAAATATGTAATATAAAAATAAATACAAATAAAGCATTACTTATCCGGAGGAATAAAAAGCTAATGATATTTATTAAAAGATTTTTATAATAGAAAAAAAAAATATTAACATAAAATTTAACTAAACATTGTCTAAAGTCTAAACCAATCACTGATTCGTGATTTTGAATATTCATCCAAATTAAATTTTTATAAATGTATCTTTTTGGTTTTTCCATTTTTCGGCAATATGATACTTAATCAGCCAATTTTTTGAAAAATTTACATAATATTTTTTAAAATAAATTACCCTTATAGTCCCTTTAAAAATAAAATTTTTTCTTTAAAAAAAAATATTAAACCTCACCAATCGATATTTAGCAAAAAAAAAATGAATAAGTTCTAGAAAGAAAATATTGCCGGATCGGTTTTAAAAAAAATTATTTTTCGGCCGGTTTCCGAAAATTGTTTTAGCCGGGTTATTTAAATAACGGGTCAATTCCTTTCTCATTAAAATATTTTTTAAAAATTGTTTTAAATATATAACAGACAAAGGTAACCATGTGGTATATTCAAATAAAAAAAACCAAAAACTTGTAAAACTTGATTTTTGAGGTCAGTTTTTTATTTTGTTTTCACAAGATTTTATAAAGAGGACAAAATATTTTTGCATAATGATTTTTTAAAATATTTCATTATATATAATTAATTTGAATCTAAAATCTAAAAGTATCAGTATAATTTTAAATTGAGTGTTAATAAGATATGCATAGGGCCCGATTAAGGTTATAACAAAAATAAACATTATGTAAGCCTAAAGATTTTGTTCATATAGCTGGCAGAAATGCTTTGACATATATTTGGCAAAACTCGATGCTTACATAATATTATTTTAGCTAAAATCTTAATCGGGCCCTTTTAAAATAATTGACCGGAAATAGGGCTTTTTAACAACACTAGTGGAGACACCTTTAGTTTTATTATATCATAGCTCATATATTATTGTTTTTTACTTATATACTAACCCACCCAAAATATTAGAATCTTACCTATTCTTATTTACTCTAAACTTATTTATCCATCAAGAGGAAAATTTGCTTTCATTTTATCTATTTTTTTAGGATTGATTTGGGTAAATGGTTAAATGTTGGCTATTCTTAGCTCAATCATCAGGCGCTTGCCGGAAAAAAACCCGTTAACATTAAGACGTTTTAGTACATATTAACTTCATCCAAATTTGAAATGCTATCTTTTTAAGAAAAGCACAGAGGCCAAAGTGGCTAAATATATAATAATTACCCAACTATAGCTAAAACCCCCCTTAATTTTCTATTTCTGTAAAATAATTTCAAAAATTACTTTCATTGAAAAAGGTGCGCGAAAAAAATATACGAATAAACAGTATACAACAGTACTATAGAGTATAAACAAATTTAATTTTTCTTTCAAATTTTTTTTTACATAAAAATTATGCTATAAATTTTATAAAAGAAAAATTGAAAAACGAAATATTTCCCTTTTGCATGAGATTGGCTTTCGACCTTTCCTGTTTCCAAGTGCAATTATTTAATATTTTACTAAACAGGCCTTTAACCTTAGCACTTGAAAGTAAAATATCAAAATCGTTTTCAATTTCAACCATAACCAAATCTCCGAAATTGACACACATCCATTTGACTGCTTTTATACTCCGCTACTAAATGATGAAGTATCAAAGGTGCAGCCATGGACATTGAATTTCATATTTTATATATCACAAAAAGTGTATTTTTTTATATATACTTCGTTTGTTGAATTTATTATTATTATTATTATTGCTTTAGTTTTAAATCCATCTTTACTTAAATCAATTTTTTTAATTTATAATGTTTGCCTAACGGATTGAAGCATTATACTAAAAATGTATACTAGTTGAGCATTAAATATCAACCAATGACATACAATACCTAGACTGGCGATGCATTCATAACAATGCATTTGAAAGCGTCGTTGAATGCAAATCAGCTTGACCCGCCATTGTGGTAACCCATATAGCAATTATTCTCATGTTAAAAACTACTATTAAATTGATAACTAGCATCCTTATTATCTCGGTGATCAGGCAATTCTTTAATAAAGTTTGTGTCAGACATAGGAAAAAATTGGCCTCTCGTTTAAAATTTTTAATAATGATTATGGGTAATCAAAATGGCGTCCACAGCTGTTTCATTCAAATTTTTTAAACTTCTATATCTGAATATACCGAAAAGAAAAAATAATATCTGTAAAAAGGGTAAAATTATGAGATTCACAAATATTTTGAATTAGGGAAAAAAGAAACATTAATTATATTTAGAATTCATTGATTTTAATCACAATTTAGAATCCGATATTTAAGAGTGTTACAATTGGGAGATTTGGCATTGGGAACTTAAGAACCTAAATATAAAATAAAAAATATATACTAAAATATAATTATTAATCTTTATTAAATAAATAACTATAATCAAATTTTTAAGTAAAGGTTAAACAAATTTGTTTTAGTAATATAAATTTTAATTTTATTAACTAACTTCTTTTTTCTATCACAATCTATTTATACAAAAAATATCAAACAAAGTTAATTGAATATATTAAACAATCAATTTAAATAATATAAGATATTCAAATGATATAACGTTAATATATTTTACAAATAAATAAATATTCAAATTTAAAATATAAGACTAATCAACACTCCCCCTCTTCTACAAAGAACAAAGCTTCTTCTCAGCAGTCATCGAGAGCTTGTTGTCCTAGAAGTTTTTCCCGTTTCGATTGTACTCGGTTTCTTCTTGGTTAGCGCATAAGTCTCAAATGTTCTCGTAGCCTTGATTCTATCACGTAGGTTTGATAAAATCGTTTATTAGAGTTGCGTGAGTCCATACGTTTTCGTAGGCTTGAATCAATCGCATAGGTTTGATAAAATCATAAGCTTGATATCCTTATCGTAAGTTGTCCTTAGGAATCGTGAATCTGTCACATAGCTTGCTCGTTAAACTCAGTCATTATTATTATCAAATTTCTCAAAATTGTTATTACCATATTTCATAAATAATTAATGAATAATTAATCCAATCGAATATCAGAATATAAATATTTGGAATAAATCGGAATAAAATATGTAATTTGAAATAATTGATCAAATCGAATATATGAATAAGATTTTGAATTTCAGAATAATAAAATATGTAATAAGGGATGATAAATCATAATGATTATTATATTATTTTTTAGGTTTTTAAGTTAACATAGCGTTTTAGCGTTTTACCCTGAATTCATAGTGGCGCGATTGCGATTGCGATTTAGACGCGATAAATACAAAATACAGTAAATATGATATCGCATTCATAGTTACCGATCGCCCGCGATTTTTTCAAAACACAAATCATTTTGTGTTTATCGCGAAGATTTTGAAATATTGCTTCGTTAAATACACATTTTGGTGAATTTATCTTAAAATTTAAGATTTAGCGCTATTTTTAAATTATTTGAAATGAATTCAATGGTTACATTTTTTGATGATGTAAAATCAAAGAATCATCAAGTTAAAATTATGATTTAAATTAAAAAAATTTTTTTAGAAAATAGATAAAACAGCTTTTATAGTATCAGTTAAAGAATATGAATGTTTGTATAATAAACATAATAATTTATATAAAAATATTATATACAAGAATAATATTTGGGAATTATTAGCCCACCAGTATAATATGGCCAGTAATAATTTTGCATATATATTATATTTATAAACCTTTTTAGATTCATCTATCAAAGCTCTTTGGAAAAATCTAAGAGATTGTTTCATGAGAGAAAGACTAAAAATGACCAAACTTAAGAGTGGGTCACAGGCAGACCATCATATTTCATGGCCATACTACCAGGAAAGCTATTCCTGGTAGAAACTGTAACACCAAGGTTACAGTTATCCTCTTTAGATATGGGGGAAGGATCTATTCCAAAAGATGTAAATAATATCTTTAATGAAATTATTGGGGAGACAAATGAATGTAAAATATAACATTTGAATTGGTAATATATTTTTTATTTAGTTGATTGTATTGATAGTGATCTTATAATAGATACTATTATTCCTAAAGGACCTCCATCACAGCTTAGTAATGAGTGTGGTAATTATAAATTTTAAAAATATACATTATTTATATTTAAGAATCTATTTTTTCTGACTCTATTATTACATCTTGTAAATATCCTAAGAGAAGGAATAATGATATAGGTAATTTATATTTATTATTTACTTTATAGAAAATTTTAAAATAGATGAAATAAAAACTTTACTAAAATTAGAACATGAAAAAATGAAATTGGAATTAGAGATGACTAAAAATAGATATAATGAATATGCGATATGTCATGTAATGAGAGAGAAATTAGACAGATGCAGTATTCAAGAGAAGAAAGATCTTTCTGATCAAATGTATGATCTCATACGCAACTTTAATTAAATAAAATTATTTTGTATATATTTTTATTATGAAATAGATATTTTGTGTATATTTATATTATTTTAAATAGATATTTTGTATACATTCATATTATTTGAAATAAAATTATATACTATTGAACAGAGTTGGGCAGGTCCTCTGGAAAAAGAATCTAGATACAGATTCTTTGTGAAAAAATGAATTAGATACAGATACTAGTATCTTTTTCAAAATATCAAAAAGATACAAGATAAAAGATACTTGTATCTTTTGACTATTTAGAGTATCTTAAATATAAGATACTTTTAAATTATCATTACCAATTAAGTTAGAATAGTTTGTAAAATACAGTTTTTATTATTTATTTGTGAAGAACATAACATTACCATAATAAGAATGAATATTTGCAAGAATTAATAAAATATTTAATGATTTGATTATAATAATCAGGCATTTTAATATTAGTATTAGTCCATTCTTAGCATAGATAGGGAAGGGAGACTAGTATTGGAGTTGAAATATTAATTTGCAAAAGAGTATTTAAAATAAATTCATTATTTTATAAGATAATCAAATTTTTAAAATATTTATAATTAGACCTTTGCCATTTTGGCATACTTAACATTGTGCCAAAACTAAATAACCTTTCAATTGGAGCTGATGAAGGTATTGCAATATTATATTTATAAAAAATTTCTTTAATGGAAGGATAATAATTAAACATTTATTTTTATTATAATATATATAAAATACAAAACAAGATATTTATATAAAATACAAAATAAGATTTGATTAAATTTATAAATATCTATAATATGGGATTTTTATATAAATATAAACATAATAAATTTCTATAAAACTTTGAAATATATGTTGCTGATTTAATAGATTGTTGATTAAATAAGTGAATTAAAGTGGATGTAAAGTACATGTTTGTATTATATTTTCTGTTAGCTGTATTCATATGTTGGGTCACCAAAGTTTGCCATATAGCTTTGCAAGTGGTCCTAACAATTTTTTGGATTGTAGATATTCCCATTTTGAAGGAATAAGCTAAGGTAGGATATCTACAGCCTGTAGCTAAATATAAATAAAAAATATATTTAAATAATAAATTGCTTTATTTTTACCTTAAACAAACCATTAGCTTTTCTTCAACACTTATTGGATATTTTATAAAATTTGTGGATGTTGTAAGCAATATTGGTTTTACATGCTCAAGTATATAATAAAAGGTTTCCTAAATTAAAATGATTTATAGATAAAATAGAATAATATTACTTTGGTCATCCTCATATAATTGAAAAATTTAACCTTATTTTTTAAGAGTTTAGGAAAGAGAATGTAAAATTCGCCCTCTTTTCTTTTATTAATATTAAGATTGTTTAATCTCCTCCTCTTCAATATTATTTTGTATAAGAGAAATAATATAACGGCTCTCATTTTGTGAATTAATATAATCGCTTACTTAGCACTATGAATGTAAATCGCTGCGATCGATCCAGCTGATCAGTCGCTGCGAAATCGCGGCTTAAATCGCGATCGCAATCGCTCTCACTATGAATTCAGGGTTATATATTTTTAGTGTTTTATATTTTATTAGTAGCGTTTTAATATTTAATTAGTAGCGTTTTAATATTTAATTTATTTTTATTTATTTTCAATCTCCGAGGTTAAAATATGCAAATATAATGCACATTTCCCTCTTTTAAAAAAAATGTAAATTTCACACAATATTTTTCTAAAATAATGATGTTTAATTTTTTCATAACCTCTTGTCTTCAAAAGCTTTATTTCAAAAACATTTTTATCATATTAAGTATTACTTATAAGGGTTATGTAAATCTATCATGTGATTTAAACCTTTTAATTCATGTTTTATAATATATTTAAAATTAAAGTTTTATCTTCTTGTTTAGGATTTTTAATGGTTTATTTTTAATTATCTCTAAAATTTCATCTTTAGGTTTAGTTAATTTACAACAATTCAAATATGTCCATTATTTATTTACCTTTAAATTATTTTAATAAGTAAATTTACAACATGCCTTTATCCCGGCATAAAATTTTAATTTATGATAACTTTTCTTCTTACGTGGATTAGAATAATAAGTGATCATCATTGGTCTCACAATATATAATTCATAACCTAACGTCCAACTTCCATATTGGTTCTTTCTAGGTTGTCACATTAGGTTAGGTGCTGGTTATCATATTCCATTCCAACATCCAGAGCCAGGACACCATGAAGAAAGAAGCTTTTTGCATGAAAGTGCTAAGGTTTGATTCTAGTCATCTCCATAGATTAAGCAATCAACACAATAGGTAGTCATATAAATAGAGGCATCTCAATGGATTAAGCAATCGTCACAATAGGTAGTCATATAAATAGATTCATCTCAATGAATTAAGCAATCGTCACAATAGGTAGTCATATAAATAGAGTCATCTCAATGGATTAGCAATCGTCACAATAGGTAGTCACCACAATTTCGAATTTAATTTAATTTTAGGCAAATTTTATATATTTTCTTCTTTTTTTTTTCTTACAAAAACGTAACGGGGCATGAAAGAAACAAGAATAATTTAATTGTATTTTGTTTTAAGCGTATCAAAATATAAATTGGCGTAAAATTGTAAGTTTTAACATTTTGCGATCACGCAATTTACCTTTTGTTTATGTATAAGTATATGTCCTTCGAATTTTTTTTTTTTTTTTATATTTTTTTAAAAAAGAAAACGAAGAAACGTACCACCGTAACCGGGGCACCATTTTAAGTAAAGGGTTAAACAAATTTGTTTTAGTAATATAAATTTAAATTTTATTAACTAACTTCTTTTTCTATCACAATCTATTTATACAAAAAATATCAAACAAAGTTAATTGAATATATTAAACAATCAGTTTAAATAATATAAGATATTCAAATGATATAACGTTAATATATTTTACAAATAAATAAATATTCAAATTTAAAATATAAGAATAATCAACACAAATACAAAGTGAAAAACATAATCAAAATAAAAGAAAAATAAAATTATATATAAGAAAAATAAAAGTAAAAAATTAAAATCAAACAAAAAATAATGATTTTTCGCATCATAATTTCTCCATTATATATCCTTTTTCTTATCAACATTTACATAGTCTCAATTTGCATCGAGATTTATTTCTTTTTTCTTGAGTAGATTTGAATATCTTTCGGCTTCGTAATTTTGTTTAAAAGTAATTTGCCTAGCTTTCGTTTTTCTTAATCTAGTAAATTTGAATATTACCACAATTACAACAAAGAGTTAAGACTTAGCGGTCGTTTTAAGTTTTTATTTTACTTAATTTTTTTTTTCTCATAAGCTTTAACCTTTTTCTGGTGGTAATCTCTCTCCACTTTATTATTCATGCTATCTATCTCTTTTTATCTCTGATATCCCCCACCGGAATTTTCTTATCTATTCCAATTGGATCTTCCACCGGAGTATCGCTATCGAGACCATTGTATCTTGATCTTACACCGAAGTATCAATATAGACAGATATCCCACCGGATTTTTATCAATTCCATCTATCATCCTGAAAACTGATTGATAAATTAGTTAGTCCTAATCAGGCATTACATATATTAGCATAACATACCCAGATTTTTAGTGCTTCTATAATTTTGATTCTATTTAATAATTTTTTCTTATTTTGCCAATAATTCATTTTTCTTTAAATTATCTACCATAAAACATTAAAATGTACTAAATACGCCCATATTATATGATATAGATGTTAGTTAAAGTTAGCGCCTTTAGAAGATTGGATGACTTTACGCTTATGACAGGATATGATAGTTTTATTTGGTTTATAATACAGTTACTTTTTTATGGTTGAGAAATTGATTAAAAAATTAATAAACAAATCATTAAAATTAACGCATATTAGATACTTAGAACTTTTGTATTCTAAATTCTGACATGATACCAATTTTTGCAACTTTTTATTAGCAATATTTTTTTTATCTTAATTATTTGGCATGAATTTGTGTTTCCAAAAGCTTAAATTTTTTTTTTCGATTCATGAAAACCGATTGAGGAATTAATAAGTATTAGTCATGCTCTCATAGGCACTAATAAAGCGCGAAATATTGACATAGAAGATAGAATTAGTACTTTCAATTGCTCAACCAACTTTAAGGGAGATAAGATAAAAATTTATATACTTTAAATTTTTTTTTTTTTTTTAAATTCATTTTTAAAACTTATAAATTTAATTTACATAAAACCTAATTAAAAATATTATAATTTATAATTAAAAATAAAATTCTATAATTGAGTCCCCAAAAAGGAACCATAATTGTGTCTAAAAATTTCTATTTGAATTTTTTGTCGAATAAAAAGGAATTCTCTTGGTTCATTTGTGAAAAGTCGTATTTTATTAGCAAGATTTTTTAAAAACAAAAATGTTGAAGGCGAAAAATGCCCGTTAGTAGAAGGCACTACTGGAGTGAATAAAAAGTTTTTAAAATTTTTGTATTTGTTTATCTTTTTAATTTCAGCCTGTGTTATTAAATTGAAATTTATGTTTGAAGGGAATGATGAAACACACGTGTAGTCCCATATGAGTATAGCAAAATTAAAAAAAAAATAACCATTGAAAAATTAAAAATGTCTAATCAGAATATTTTTTCAAAGGTAAACGAGTATTTGGGCCCCAGGCTTTCAAATAAAATATTATAATTATATATCAAGATAATTATTCTTAAAAAAATTAATATTAAATCAATAATTCTCAAAATGTTTTAATAGACCTTTAAATTTATTAAGTGGCTTATCAGACAGAATATTCATAGGATACTTTTATATTTTATTTCTTAAGAAATTATGAAAGAAATTAAATAGACCCGATAGTTTTATTCGTATAAGTTCAAATATTCTTCGATATTAGTTTTTGTTTTAACAATTTTTAGAGATATTCTAATTCAAATTCCATCTAAAGTTCTAATCCTTATATCGGTTTATATCAAGTAAATTCATAAAATAACATTAATCCAGGGATTCAATCCAAGCCTGCTGAATATTTGAAGGTATTATGATTTATCCATAAAACCGAACTTTTAAAAAAGGATCTGTGAAATGCGTTGAATATTCTTGATATCCTAACTGTTCTAACTTAAAGATCATTTTTAATCCATTTTGAATGGACGATCAGTATAAGTTACCAATTATATAATATATAATTAAGAGACCTGAAGAAGTATCATTTTTAAAAAAAAATATTTTATTTATTTAAAATTTTTATAGCTAATAATGACGATTTAAAATATTTGGTTTTAAAAATATACGACTCGGCCCGGGTATATTTTAAAAAAAATTAAAATCCTGTCTCCTCTCCCCCTCCCCGGGGTACACTGGTCTCTGATAAAATTTAGAGTAATAAATAATATTTATTTGTTATAAATTAGATATATTTTAATATACAATTATAACAGAATAAGCGTTAGATGCCATATATGATCAATTTTTTTTAAAATTGCTTCTTTATACTAATTCTCATAAGTCCCTTTTCGAGAAGACTCAAAATCGGGTTTTATGGGTTCAAACCAAACCGATATTATTTCCCCGAATAAAACCTGAACCCTAAACTGACATAGATAGTAACTATAAGGATTTTTGAATTAATCTACTTTTAAAATAAATCTAAAATGCTTACAAAATATATATATTCAAACCTTCCTGTATAATTTAAAAAAAAAAGGAATTTAAATTTTATCTAATGATTATAAATCATAAGAGTCTAATATCTAAATACCCGATAAGCTTCCAGGTATGACTATAACGTGTAGTCTACCATAAATATTTATAGCATAGGAAAGATTTATTAAATAATTTAACGTGAATTCCTATTTCAAAGATAAGTGAATTGATAAGAAATCTACACAAGATCAAATATTTTACTTTGTTTCGATTTGTTTCATATATTTTCCTATCTCCTTAAAATATATATACTCGAATTGGCTAAGTTAAAAAAAAATACATATTGTTAAATGAGAGGGGGGGGGGGGTGGTCTTATTTTTTTAAAGCGTTTATAATAAAATAACAATATTTAAATAAAATATATTTAATAATGTCACGCAATGATTTTTAACCCATTCTTATAGTTATATAATGAAATAAATATGAGAAATAATTGATCGTAGTAGTGTATGTATATTATATATTTTTTTTTAATATAATGGCTATTATTTTAAATTACATCAATTAGTGAAATTCACAATTCAGTTATTTTACCTTTTGGATTTTTATTAATAGAATTGTCGATCCCAAACCAAATATAAAGCGCTTGTATAATTTCCATCTGGCTTGATGCTAATCTTTTCCCTTTATTTTTGCATATAAATTATCTCTCAAAATGGAGTATACTAAAATACGCTAATTACACATACATAGTTTTATAACTGGTGCCTCAAAAAGTTTGTCTGATTTCACTCGTAAAAAGGAAAGTTTATTTTATTTTTTTCATTTAATAAATTAGTATTTCAATTATATTTTATATTATATAACACGTTACTATATAGAAAAGCTTAGCATCAAGTCAAAAAATGATTACGAAATAAGTTATAATTTTCACAATTATCCGGAAAAAGAGTATATTAGTAAATTACAATTGTATAAAGTCATTAATTTTTGCTGTCTTTTATTGATTGAGAACCAACTTCCCTTTTAGCGTCAGCGTTATAATTGGTAGAAATAAAGTAGCCTATGTCTATCCTATGCTTAAGATGTTCAATTAGGGGGTTTCAGTGATTGGTTTACTTAAATTTGATTGAAAAATTTACTCTGTACGAATCACGCATTCACCAAATATTTAGTGCTTCCATACTTTTTTTTCTTATTTAAATCATAGCCTTTTTTTTATACTATAAAAGATCGGATCGGATTTGTAAAAAGAGAAAAAGTATGCAACCATTGGAAAAGATGTTGAGAATATAAAAACTTTTGGTGAGCAGTAAGAAACTTTATAAGTAAGGGTTTGAAAGATCCCGAAGCATGTAAAGTATAAAGGTTTGCTAAAATATTAATTAAATTCATATATAAAAATTACTGATCCTTTATTGTCACTCACATTAGAGATGACAACATGATCCAACAACATACAATTACAATAAAATAATATAAAAATCAGAAAGGCCCGACCTATTAGCGAAATCTTTCTGGCTTAAATATAGTTAGCCGTTTAACAACACTACATACATTTTCAATATTACAACAGTGTTGATGATACTTACAAAAAGATCCAATTTGATATTAACATCGTTTTTGTTTATTTTAAGATTATTATTTTATACTTAATTTAATTTACTAATAATAATTGAATAGGAACCAAGTGAACTAGATTATTTCATCTCCATATTTTTGTAATTTTAACAGGAGAGAAATTTTAAAAATTAATATTTTGACTATTTTCAATATGATTCTACCTATAGTAACCTATTTTTATAAAAATTTCCAATATTTTTACAATAAAAAAAAATCATTTTTTTGACAAAAAAGTGGATATGGAATAATACAATACTCAATGAACTATTTTGTAATTGTAAATGTTTAAAAAAAAATAAATCTATTTATTTTAAAAATAAAACTAACTAAATTTTTTTTAACAGGAAAGGACTACAAATCAGCCATAAAAACCAATGTCCATATTTTTAAAAAAGATACACTTAATCACTGAATATATAGCAAATAACGCCTTGGCCACGGATAATAGGAAAAAATTCTCAAAATGTTACTTTTGCCCACCGTTTTAACACTTTAAGGTTAATTATTTTCATTGCTCCTAAAGTGTTAATTTTTTTTTATGAACATTGGTTCAAAAAATATTAATCGATCTATCAGATCGGGTTTTGTATTAATATCGGAAAATATCGAATAGACAAATAAACCGCACTAACCAAAAGTTACTAGTTATTATTTCACTGGAATTTGTTTCAGCTAGAAAAAAAAATAATAGTTTCCTACTCTTCTTTTTTGTACATTGTGAATTAGCGAATATTTTTTTTGACAATTTCCTTAATTTTCGAACAAACTTTTTATTTGTGATTTTTTTTTCCACCCAATAAACTTCGGATAAATTTTTATTATATTGTTTAAAATTATTTATTCGGAGAATTTTGGCTTATCCACATCTCATTTAACTATACAAAAAAAAATATGAGTGGGTATGAACATATTTGATATCCTAACTTTTAAATGAGGATAAATCATTTATTTTTGATTAAGTATAGGTAGTTATATTCAAAAGCTATTTTGAGGCATCAACTAATATAGTGAATGGGAAAAGTTAGCAAATATTATATATATAGTAATTTATACTAAACAATCACTGCCTTTTAATTTAGGATTGAGAAATTTTTTTTTCTTCTTTCTTTAGCGTGGAGTATACTCATAAAAATACTATGTAATAATATGATTTGTTAAAACATTTACATATAATTTTAACAACTTTTCTCATAAAATTGTTTTCCTTATCACATATTATTTTATTATTTCAAACATTCTATTATTAGTCAAGATTAATTAATAATCTTTAAAAGATGATATAAAAAGATTCAAACTAGTTCACATACATAGTTGAGGTTTGGATAAGGTGAAGAAATGTTTAAAAGTTTAAGTTTTAAGTTCTTTAAATGATAATGGTTGATACCATTGTAATGGTTCCATTTGAATTTTTTCAAAATTTTATATGTCTCATTTACTCGGATAAATTTATTACAATCCACCAAAAACACTCAATGTATTTTAAAAATTATATATCAAAAATTGTTAGTCAATTAGAGGCTTGAGTGAAGATAGAAAAGATAATTTAAAGGAATCTGAAAATAGGGAGAAGGTGGATAACTTTTTAAAATTATAATATTTAACAATTTTCCTGATAAATTATAAAAAGAAAGGTAATATTATTTGCAAGAAATATAATTTAATTTGTGTTAAATTAATTGATAAACTATTCAGCTAATATAACCCTTATAGGGTTGAACAAAAATAGACAAAAGGTAACAGCTATACTGGGTATCACAACATCTTTGGCCTTAATCTGTAAAGAGAGTTTGAAAGCAAGTTAAATAATTAATTTCTTATATTTTAAACAGTTTTTGTTAATTTTGATTAATAATTTATTCATTAGGTCACATTCTAAAAAAGCATATTATATAAATTTCTAATTATATTACATTTGTCTTACAGTATTTCAATTGGAAAATACAATTTATTACATGATTGTAATATTTTAAAGGTTTATAAATTATAATGTAAAAACATCAAATAATTAAATTGTCACCCATAATTATATCTCTACAAATAATTGAATTTTCAATATTTTTGTTTTTTAAACCATAATTTTTCAGACACTTAACATCTTGTTGAAAATATGATAAATCATTCAAAAATTTGTTTAATAAATATGATTTCCCATTATCACATGAAGATTTAGAGTATTTATAATTTAAATTGTTAATTTTTTTTGGTCTATTTTTTTTTTGAGGTGTAAAAAATCTAGGAATTATTACACTTTCCTCACAAGAATCAATATTGTTTTGTTTGATTAAAGGAATTCCACTAATAGAACATTTTGTGTCATTATTTATGTAACAGGATTTTATATCAAATTCAT
This sequence comes from Gordionus sp. m RMFG-2023, assembly GCF_954871325.1. Lineage (NCBI taxonomy): Eukaryota > Metazoa > Nematomorpha > Gordioida > Chordodea > Parachordodidae > Gordionus > Gordionus sp. m RMFG-2023. The sequence goes on along the minus strand of NC_088777.1, from coordinate 5,685,208 downwards.
TTGATGATGTATTGATAGTCTCATGATTTAAATTAAGGTATGTATTTGTCTTTTCTAATTTATTAATAACTAAATTACTAATATATTAATATTTTTTATAACTTTTACCATCATTTTTTGTTTCATGGTTACACATAGAACCATAGCAGGAATCTCTAGACATCCCCTCTATATTTCCATCAAAATGTTCTATAACAATTTTTTCAGAAGAGCCACTTTTATTAAATAAATTATCATATAAATATTTATTTCTTTCATCACAGAATTGAGATCCAATTGATGCTAAAAATAAATTTATAATAAATTTGATTATTTATGTATATATTTTTTTAATTTAAACAAACCTATATCCTCGATAGGATCTTCAAATAACTCCTCATACTAATAATATTTTAAACAATTAAAATGTGAATAATAAAAACTTTCTGGATGATTTTGCTAATTCTCTCGTTCAATCGTGTAAAAAAGGAGATTTTGGTGGGGTTTTCAAATTCCATATGATAATATTCATATCCAGTAGTAAAATAGAATAGAAAAGCTTATTTCTGGAAGTACTGGAGTTAGTGTCGTTAAAAAGCCCGATTTGGGTCTACTTTTCAAAACGACCCGATTAAGATTTTAGTAAAATAATATTATGTAAGCAATGAGATTTGTTAAATCCATTTCTGTTAGCTATAAGCAAAATATTTAGACATGCATAATGTTATTTTGGTTATATTCTTAAGCTGGCTATTTTTTAAAATCGACCTAATTCATACATTTAACAACACTCGATTTTAAAGTCGATGAGTCACCTTTGAGAAAAATGGTTTTTATAATAATATGTATATTCTGTTTCAATTGCTCAGAGAATATTTCAATTTATGTAGGAAGCTGATTTTTAATCGTTAAAATCTTATACAGTAGTAAAAATAAAAAATCCTATACCCCAGAAATTGGCCCCTATCAGTGTCAAATCTGAGGATTTATTTCCCAAACCCCCCAAAACTGCTGCGGGGGCCGTCCTCCTGATATCCTCCTACTTATGCTGTTGAACCTGGGGTTTGGTAATAATAGTCATTTTGGAGATTTAGACTTTTCTTCTAACTCATTAGAGTTAAATAATATTATCATATCTAAATGTATTCAATACCATTTACACCTGAATTTAGGTAAAGTTAGCTATAACCAATGATATTATATACTACCAGATTTCTGAATCATTCATATGCACAGTGTCTACATGAGCGGGGGGGGTAGTAACAGTTTGCATCCTAATATCTATAAAGGGGTAGGGGGTAGGTGGTAGGGGGTATGCATTGGGGTGGGGGGGGTAGGCTATAATAATCTAGAAAATTTTCCATTACATTTTTAATTTATCTATAGATAACATTTTGGTATTTTTAGGGGGGTAGATATATATTTTTGAGGAGGGTTTGCATCCAGTGAATATACTGTCCAGTATGCTGCATATGCATTTAAAAGTGTCCATACATAGGAGCAAGCTGTAATGCCATTTTGAAGCTGGAGGTGGATTAAATAAGATTAATATTTATTCATATTGATGTTTTAGTCGTCTCGCAGAATATAAAGAAATATTTAAATTCCAAAATATGAAACAAATTTTTTAAGTACAGATCATATAGATAATTTTTTAGTGTGGATCAAGCGTAGTAGATCATTATCAAAATATTCTTATTTTACTTATCAAAGTAGACAGTAATCCAATTTATCAAAACATTTTATAAAGATAATTAATGAAAAATGATTTGGGACTCAGAATTTTGGTCAAATTGGGGAGTTCCTATAGACCCCAAATTAGAAAGGTATGACTATGTTTGTATTGTTTTTCTAGAGAAAAAATTATTAAGCTTCTAGTGTATGATTGATTTGATTTGGTCCCTTATAATTAAAAAAACTTAAAGTTATGACATATGTCCAAGAGAAGAGATAAAGAGTGGCATAAAATATTATTTTTATTTGCCTCAACAAAACGAACTAAATTCGAATCAACATTTTTGAAAATGACTAGTTGCATGTGAGATTCCAAGTAAAAGACTTACCTAAAGAAATCATCTGGCCTCAGGTTATAAATTAATGATTAATTTGCAGACTTCCTGATATTTGGCATTTGGGCCATCGTTGATTACGGCTTATTATTAAGATAAGCATCAGCCTGACCAATCTACTTATACTAATATACAAATAAGAAAATGTTCCCCTTTGGGGATTAATAGCTTTTTAACATTTTATAAATAAATGTGGTTGAAGAATATATTATAGCTTCAAGTTCCCATTTTAAGTGATTTCACTTCTATTAACTATAATTATTTTATATTGACTTTTTAAATTATGAGCTATCAGTATATTTATATATATATTTTTTAGTAAGTAATAATTACATAATATATTAAAAGTTTATAAAATAAATGTAAATAATATTCAAATTAATATATAGAAAGAATCGATAATAATAATAAATCTAAAATTATCTTGGACATATATAGTATGTAAACGATACTTAATTATAGATGCAGGGCCGTAGCCAGGAATTTTCACTTAGGGGGGCCAAGTGCTTACTTGGGGGGGGGCACTATTTTTTTAAAATCAAACAAATAATTACGCATTCATAGAAATTTTTTCCTATTTTATTAAAAATTTAATAACAAAATAATACTATATGAATATACAAAAAAAAATAATACTATAATATGCATATACAAAACAAAATATTACTATAATAGAATACGGCGATTTTTATTTTTAAATTTTAATATAAATGAACTAAAAGATAAATTCTGCGTTATTCTTTTTTCATACGCCCTTAATACTAAATTTTGTTTACGTTTATCCTTCATAGACTCTCTACTGCTCGATAAAACTCTCTTTAATGTAGAGAACGAGGCCTCACAAGAAGCCGTTGATATCCCAATGATTATCGCTGCTGAGTAGCATTTATATAATTCTTTAAATGCATTATTATATTTTTTTTATACATAATATGTAAGATGTTTTCAAAATTATGATTTTCTTTAGCTTCCGAAGCTAGCAATCCTTTTGCTATCTTCATTTCATGATGCAGTGTTTCCATATTTAAGTTTAACAGGGATTTTAATGGGGCCATTTTATCTGATAAAAAATAATCAGGGTCAAGGGGGAACAATGTATTAAAAGATGAAAAAAGATTAAAATCATCTTCTGTAAATCGGTCTAAAAAACGATCCACAAAGTTATCTATAATTTCATAATATATCCTTTTTAAAGAACTCCAATTGGAGTCTTTTTCACAATCGAATTCTAGTTTGCTATCAACTAAAAAATCTTGGAAATTTTTAGGCGTTTTACGTACCCGTGATGATTTTTGGGGAGTGAGATTAAATTTTGATAAAAGTTTTTCAGCCTTAATCATAATCAAAGCAAAAGAATTATCACTTCTTTTATTTTTTAATATATTGATAGTAGAATCAATACAATTTTTAGCATCCACTAAATTAGTACCTACTGATTGTAGATACTTATTTAGTGGATCTATTGTATTAATATCTCATAAATTATGATGGCTAATATAATGTAATTTATATTAATACATTGAGATAAAAGACCAGAGGCTTCGACTGAATCATGAATTGAAACCTCGGAATTAAGAGTTCTATTAGAAAAGTAAAATAATACTTCACCAATAGCCTCAAAATTCTCATAAATAATGCGAGACGTTTCTAAATGACCAGTCCATCTCTGGTCTAAAAGTCTCTTAAGGGTGTGGCCTGTATATTTACAGGATACGTTAAAACGCCTTGAAAAAATTATACAATGCATTCGATAAATTAAAAAAATTAGAAATAATAACAATATTATTATACCAATTTTGAACCACAAGATGCAACTTGTGGTTGTAGCAATGTATAAAAGGAACATTTTTATTAATTTTTTTTTGAAGAAGTGTTTGCACTCCTTTATTTCGGCCAGACATAACGTTTGCACCATCATATGCCTGGCTTATTATATTAGCTGAATTAATATTTAGATCATTTAGTTGCTTTAAAATGCAATCTGTAATGCTTTCAGCTGAAAGACACTCTAAATTAATGATTCCTATTAAATTTTCTTGGATTTCTCCAGAAAAAATATAGCGAATTATTATGCTCAGATTTTCACAACCTGAAGCATCTTTTGTCTCATCGGCCTTAAGACAAAAAAAAGGCATCTCGCTTTTATTATATTTGTCTGAAATATGTTCAAGCACCATATCTGCCATAATGGATATTACTTCGTTTTGAATCTGTGGTGATGTATACTGGGCATTTTGGGGTATAAATTTCATAATTTTATTTAATTCAGGGTCTTTTTGGATGGTGTAGGAAAACATAGCTATAAATAGTCCAGAAGAATAAATTATGTTTTCATCTTTTGCAGCATCCGTAATATTTGTTGAACCAGTCCCACGGAAAGGTAGCTCTTGTATGCTAAGAAACAGCATCAAATTAAATATTGATTTAATATAATATTGATTACGATTAATTTGATCACCTCCCAACATTTTAGTTATTTCTGTACCATTGTTTATATTTTGATTTTTATCATGCCATATTGTAATTGAATTTAAATGAGCTTTTGAGCTCTCGTGTTTAAGCAGTCCCTTCTTGGCAGCTAACGCATTTTTCCAATTTCTGAATCCCGTTTGTCCAAATTCATCACTTGGATTACACAAGTATTTCCTACATGGGAAACAAAAGGCAGCGTCAGCTTCTACACTATACTCCAACCAGTCTCGGCCTCTATACCATGATTTTTGAAATGATCTTTGCCTTCCATGGATATCTTTTTTCGCGTAATTGTTTAATTTGATTTGATTTGGTTTATTCTGGCCAAGGTCACCAGGGATTTGAATTGAACCATTAGAGGACTTTTTTGACACTAAAAATATTATAATTAATAAATTGTAATGAGGGAAAGGGTCATAAATAATAATGGTCATCAGGATGGGGGAAGGAAGGGCATGCTGAAAATGAACAAACACAAAATTTATCTTGTATTTAAGATAAAAGTTACTGTAGTGCCCAACCCTGATGAAGATTATCAGTAAAGTTGATCAGTAAAATTTCAGTATTAAAAACTAGAAAAAAGTCATAAACATTATATCTTTAAAGATTAACAAAAAAATATAATATTTTTATATTTATAAATCAATTACTAGTTGCTTCTTGACAATGAGAGACTGAGCTGCTAGATGAAGATGATTGAGTCTCTTCTTCGTCTTTATTTGTTTTAAAATCAAAATGTAATAATGAAACACCATAATCTCCTACTCCTATTCATATTGTCAAAAATATATAAATAGAAAAATTTGGGTTAAATTTTAAACTATTTATCATCTTCCTCCTCTTGATTTTCTAGATTAGCTTCATTCATATCTTGAAATATGAGTAAATATATTTATTTTATTAATTAAAATTATTATACAAAAATGATAATATTAATAATAAATGTCTTTCTCTTATCTTATATAAAATATATATATTATATTAAATAATAATATACAAATATTGCCCTATATCAATATCATATAAGTCATGAAATAATAATATAAATTTATACTAACTATGAGAAGAATCAGTTTCTGAAATTTCTGATGTAGTATTACTAGTAGTTTGTAGAGGTGATGTTGCTTGACATTTGTTTAACTTTAACTTAAAATAAGAGTTTATAATTGATTGTTTCTTCATAATTTTAAAATAAACGCTCTAAAATAAAATAACTGGTTATATATTATAATATTAATGTGATACCTATAGAGAATGTGATACACAACAAAAACAGATGAAAAAAAATGAATGAATGATAATTTAATATTGGGTAAAAATAAAAATTAAACAGGATAAAAAAAAATTTTACAAACTAGATATGTTTGTAGAATAAATATTCAAATTTATTTTAAAAATATAAAAATAATCAATTCTAAATAGACATGTTTTTTGAATATTTTTGAATAAATATTTAAAATTTATATTAAAAATATAAAAATAATCAATTCTAAAAAAAATTTCAAATTGGGGGGGGGGGGCAGAAAAATTATTGGGGACCACTTTTGGGGGCCGAAGATTTTTTCTGGGGGCCAGGTTTAGGGGCCAAAAAATTTTTTGGGCCCCCCCCCCCCGTGGCTACGGCCCTGTATAGATATAACAGATATCACAATAAATTCCGTGGTTTATGATATTCATATTATGGTCCAAGTCAAGTAAATTATTTTTAATCATATGCCCTATGAGTCATAAGTAGTGTTGTTAAACGGCTCGATTTGAGCTATTTTTAAAAACAGCTAACTCACTATTTTAGCCAGAAAAATATTGTCTAAGCCTCGAGATTTCTTTAACAGATGTCCAAACCTTTGTGGAATCTATGAGCAAAATCTTTAGACAAGCGTAATATTTTTCCGATTAAAATATTGAATTAGCCATTTTTAAAAATCGGCTAAAATTGAGCCATTTAACAACACTAGTCATATCATAAATCATATATAATATTGAACTCCATTTTTAATATATCTTAACCCTAACTCTTATGTTTCTAACCTTTAATCCTACTAACTTGTTTAACTCTATATATATTTCACCCAATTAAAAAATTCCCTCGAGATGGATTATTAACGGTATATAGGATTGGGAAGATTTAAAAAAATATATATTCGAATATAAATACAAATACACTTCAAAAAAAAATTTGAATAAAATGTGAATACTAAATACCTATAAAAAAAACTCAATGAGTAGTTTTTAAATACAAATACTTTTTGCGAATCCATTTTTATAGTACCACTATATTAGTAATAGATTTCGAAAATTCTAATTTAAATTATTTAGTTTTATAATGACTTGGGACATAAATGGTTGGAAGTGATTATCAATAGTAACTTCAGCCATCTAAGAGTTGTTATAAACTTTTATAACAATGAATTTCGTTTTAATTCACTATTGTAAAAAATAATAATTAGCATTTTTAGTGTAAATCGGAGATTGAGGACAAAAGTTTTTATAGCAACTTTTATTTTACTCAGTGTAGAGACCATCTCCTCAAAATATGTTTTTAAATTAATAAAAAAAGTAATCTTATATTTAATATATTATTTTCAAAGATTATATTTCTTTTCTTTAAAAATTTGATTTTAAAAAATTTGACTCAATTATTTTATTTTCATGTGTTTTAACCAATTTTTTTTTTATTTACAAATTCATATGTACAATGTTTATACAGATTTATATAAAAAATGATTTAATTAAATATTATAAATATATATATTTTTTTTTTAAAAAATAGCATGTACGTTATAATGAATAAAAAAATATTTTGTTCGTAAATTTCATAATATCACAAATAATATTTAAAACTATTATCCAAAAAATATAATTGTATAAAATATATCTTTTAAGAAAAATTTGTTATGTATAATAATATGCGAATTTATAATACGTTGCATACGTTTTGATATGCCATCTCTACGAAATAAAAAATATATTAGGGTAATATTTTTTTTCATATATAAATAGCTTCCTTCCGCCCAAAAGTGTCATAATTTTGATTGCTATTACCTGCTCTCCCACCGATATGACCTGAATTTGCTAAATCTTTCCCACCATTGTCTCCGACTCCATTGTGATTTTTATCTATAGTAGGAGGGCTATTATTTATCGATGACCATAGTAAGTCATCAAGCGCCAGTAGGTCTTCTTCGCTAAAATTGTCACCTAGTCTGGAATTAGTGGAATTTGATTCCTCGTTTGGATAACCAGTTGTGGGCGGGGATAATGATGGTTGAGACCATTTTTCCAAAAGGCTCTCCGGTGAAGGAGTGGGATAGGAAACTAGCATGAGATCTCGTTGAGATAATCCCTGCTGATTAGGATTTGTAAAACCTCTATTCTTGTTATATTCATCCTTAGCATTATTCATACCTTGACTTTCCCACTGTCCGATATTATTGTTATTGTCATCATTGCTATTAAGGTTATTGGGATTTTCGTAGTTGATTATAGTATGATGTGAAGGGGGAGTGAGAGTTAAAGTTGATATAGAGTCAAATAAGGGGTTGTTATTTCGCTTTTGGCCATAGCACTGATCATAATTTGATGGATCAGAACCTTCTTTTCTGAATACAGAAGTCATCATGGAAGCCGGGTTAGACGAAGAATGTTCTTCTCTTGATGAACTTGAATCATTCGTAGCGTAATGGGATACGAAAGGCAAAAGACCCATATTGTGATTTATGTTATTAGTGTTGTAAAAATGTCCTTTATTAACGTAATTTGGATGTTGATTCAGACTTTGTTGAAGTTGATTGACGTGATAATAAGAGGGATAGTAATCCACGAATCCCTCTTTCTCACTATTATTAACGAGCCTCAAGGTATTGTCTGCTGCGCGATGTGAATTATCATATTGAGAATTAGGTGGATTAGATGATTGAATGGGAGGGTTTGGTGTGCTGCTTATCTTAAATTCTTGGTCATAATAAAGAGAATTTTGTTGTTGTTTTAGAGTGATATCACTCATGTAACTTCTCTCATAATTATTAACTATTGATCTAAATCCCCCTTCATCTTGGATCATTTTGTCGATATTTTGGTTCTCTACATGGTTATTAGCTGGATCACATATACTTCCAGATTTTTGCTGAATATTCTCGTTGTTATACTGTATTTTTACACCCGAATTCGGTTGATTGTAATGAGGACTTTTCTCGGGTGTTAAAAGGGATGAACAGCATTTAATAGCATTGGTGTTAGATGTTATGATTATTTCCATATTCTTGATATTGTTTAGATTATTGTGAGAATTGTGGGTATTAGTGTTTAAATGTGTGGGTGGAGGTGTTATTTCTCCAACATTATAATAATTAACAGGACTTGAACTATCATTTACTGTATTACAATAGTTGATGTGCTGTCGGGGTAAGGTGGTTTGAACATGGTTATAATTCTTATTTTTATTCTTAAGTGCACTAATAGCATTGCTACTATCAATATTTTTAAGTGGTTTATTATTTTCCGTTGGCATCATGATTAGCTCTGTTGTCTTTGGTAGAGTAGTAACAATATTACCGCTTTTATTATATTGATGATTGTTTTTTGATAAAGGATTCTTGATATGTTCTTTGATTTCTTTACCATTAAAACTATTCCTTTTTCCATTGGTGACACTATTCTTTCTACCAATTTTACTACCAGAACTATTGTTTATGTTAACAACAGTTGCCTTCTCCTCGCTAGCACTTTCAAGAATTGGATACAATTTGGTAGAACAGAGCACACTTTTGTTATTGGCCCCAGTTTTACCGCTCTGGCTTGTAGGAGACGCATTATCGTAAGGTGTCGTTATATTACGTTCTCTCTTGTGAGTAATGAGTTGACAAATGTCTGAATGGAGTCTTTCCTTAGCAACATCTAAAGGTAAAATGTCCACGTTGTTAGCTATATCCGTGTTAGCCTTATGATCTATCAAAAGTATCTTGGCGGATTCGTACGAACCTTCCCTTGCGGCGAGAAATATAGCTGTTTCATCCTACAAAATAAACGTTAATGTTTGTTTGTTATAATAAAATAAATAAAACTTAAAAATCATAATGAGAATGATTAAAATTGGAGCTTATAAATATCATCTGATCACATATTTCCAATATATTTTTTTAAATGAGATATTTTTTATAAGTCGCAATTAATAAATATATTATAAACCTTTAAATCTTGAGCATCAGGGTTAGCTCCTTTCTTCAGTAATAGCGACACCGTTTTGTAGTTATTAACAGCGGCCGCCCAATGTAATGCCGTTCTTCCTATAAATATATATAAAATGAATTTAAAAATTTATTTAAACTAAAAATCCATCCTCTCATATAATATTCATCTTAAAAAATAATCATAATTAAACTCTTCGTTGCACAGATGGGACTATGCAGACCCGTGCCATTTTAAAAACGTAATTAATTAAAATTCTTTCGATATTTTGCATGAACCTTTAAGTAGCTTATCATTTTAGGTAAAAGGCATGGGTGCAAAATTAATTTTGATTTTGTTTTTTTCTTTTCTTATTTTATGTGTTATAAGGGTTTTTTGTGCATCTGTTTTGGCATTGATATATTAAGCATAAATAAACACGTTTTTATATATCATCTTTATTAATTAAAAATTATATTATATTAATAGTTGAACCTTAGATAAACACTTAACACCATCAATTTTATTTTTATATATTTTTTTATATCATATTGTGACATTTTAAAATAATTTTTCACTTCTTTGACTCCCTTGACAAAAGCTGACATAATATGATAAAATAACAATAAATTATTAAAATATTAGTTAAAATCATTAAAGTAGAGTTTAATTTAACATACGTTTAAAATATGAAAGCTACAAATTAATTTGAATATAAGATATAGTGTTACTAAATTGGGGTCTGAGGGGACTCCAGCTAGTCTCTGGAGGAATTTTTTCGCATGTTCAACGAAGAGTTAATAAGTAACTTAGCAATGGTTAAATACTAATCACTTACCATTTAGTTAATTATCACAATTCTTTGTAAAATAGTATAAAAAGGATGATTTTATTCACAACTTATACTAAACCTAAATCATCCGTGGCATTTAAATCGGCATTGCAATCAATCAAGGTAGAAGGTATCCGACTATCGTTGGAACATACTCTCGCAGCCAATATTAAGGGAGTAGTCCCGTCTTTGCAAGGAGAATCTAGACTCAATCCTGATTTGTGATAACGCATTAACAAGTGAAATACACCCGTCGCATCTGAGGCTATAGCTGTATGGAGTGGAGTTCTACCTAAATGATCTACCGAATTAATGTCAGCTCCTAAAGATAAAAGAATATATAATTGTTTTCAGGTGATGGGTAGTAAATGGGATACTACTGAGAAATGATGTTAAAAAAAATCAAAAATTCTTATATATAAGGGAATTAAGTTAAATTAATTATATTTGTTTAAAAGAACCAAATAGTTTAAGATCAAAAAAATAGTCTAAGATTTATCAGATGTTGGAATTTGTTATGCTTAATTATAAAAATTCAGTGTCGGTAAATGGATTAGGGAAAATATTCAACTTTATCTTTATTATATTCTTTTTAAAATTTAAGGTTAAACTAGATAATAGTTAAGAATAACTAATTTAAAATATTAAATTACCAGCTTCAAGCAAAAAGCGTGCTGAATCAGCCCTAGCGAACCTCGCGGCTAAATGTAAGGGATTTTCAAGAGTATCTTCAGTCCGGGCTTCAAAATTAATCACACTTTTATCGTTAGTAGTAGAGCTTAAATCTTTCAATACTAAATATCGGCTTCCAGAATATTGTTCGTCCGCCTTATTGAGCTTGGAGGATTTTAAAGTTTTAGAAGCGTTTAAGTTTGTCGTTGGGGAAGGCGGAGTCAACAATCCGCTATTGATAATTTGATGAGGGTAAGAGCCAGGTGGATATAGCGGGTTTTCTTCATCCTTTATTTTACATTGATTTTGGTCTACGTTAAAATATGGTGCTCTGCGGGCCGTCAAAAAAACGGGTGTTTCGTGGGTTTGGTAAAAATTTTTGGTAGCCAACGTCGAAAAGTTTCCTCTTAAATTTGTAGTCACAACAGATGCGATATCTTTTTTGGTCCTGGGTTGAAAATTAAAATTATGAATGAACGTTTTTATATATATACAGAAGTTTGACGTTATTTTTAAAGGTAACCAACCCCTCTCACCGCACCTAATTTTAATATATGTTACATTTTGAGAAATGAGCAAGTGAGTAAAAATTCCATTTTTATTAAAATGCCTACAGGTTTGGGCTAATTAGAGGACATTTAAATATAAATAAAATATATTAATTTTTTTTAAACAGTGGGCTGAATTTTAACTGTTAACCACAACTGACCAGAATATCTTCATATTTTAATTTTTATATACTATTACTACATATAATAACCCTTTGCTAATGATTTACAAAGAGAACATGTATGAATTTTTACTTCATTTCTTGGCCCTCCGGCCCTTTCCTGCCATCAAATTGGCTGTCCGGGGACCAATGGCCGTTGCTTGAATCGAATGAATTTCCGTCTATATCCCCATTGTATTCTCCGCCATTATTGTCCTCTTCCCCTTCACTCATAACTATTTTGTGAGTTGATTCAAATCTTTCCAACCTATCGATTCCCCTTTTCTGAGATTGCTTATAATCGTAGTTATAGTTGTAACCCTCTTTTTCGTGATTAGGATAATTTTGGGAGAAGGAATAGTCGTACGGGTTATCCAGGCGTTGTTTTTTATGCTTTTTCCGGTTTTGAGAATTTTGGGAGTGCATAGGGGGAGTGGTAAGGCTAAAACCCTCGGGAAACCAGGTTATACCTCTACCAATTCTTTTGCGTTTTTGAGCCGAATTGTAGATCACACCCACTATGAGGGATACCTTTAGATTTTCGCATAATTAATATAAATATTTATTCACAAAAATTTGAGAAAGTAAACAGAAATGTATATTTCTAAACCATGTTCACCATCAAATTGATGGTTCGAGTTCGGTGTTAACATAATTTAATTAAGTCGAATATATAATATTACCAATAGAAGAGCCGTCCCGATAGAAAAAATATAGGTTAAATGATTAACGGAGGCGGAGCGGGACTTATATCCAGTACCAGAATCGTTGGATGTCTCTTCGTCATTATCATCACCTTCCCCTTTTTATTTTTTAAAGAGAATATTTGATAAATTTGTAAAATTTAAGATTTTTATTTAAAAAAATGATTATTGTTTGGTAGATGTTGTACAATATAAGTTTTCTAATAATTATTAGCTTATACTAGGGCCTTGAAAAATTTAATCTAATTTTGGGTCCAGGCCTGGCCAAAATTTTACTTAAGCCCAGACAGGACTTAATTTTATTTTTAAGATCCATGCCTGTCGGCTTAAATTTTTTAATTAAAAATGATAAATTAAACGCATCTTTATAGAGTTAGATAGAATAGGGAATTATTGATTGCTTTATCCTAAATAATTCTGGAAAAATATTAATCATCATTTTATTTTAATGGAACTATGGCAGTGTTGTAGAACTCTAGTTTTTATGCAAAACTTCTAATGTCAACAAATAATTTTTTTATAACAGTAAATAGATAAATTCTATAGAAAGGAAGAAAAAAATGGTAGAAAAATTCAATAAGTAGCTAAAAATTTATTTTAATATATAACATCCTAATTTTGATCAATTGCACAAGATAAATAATTATTGTTAACGCTACCCCAAAACCTAAAATTTAATCAATAATATTTAGAAAAATAATATATAATAAGTCTTCAAACCTCTGACTGAAACAAGGGCCGCTAATTGAGGAGGCAATATCTTCCTAGCAGCTTTAGCAGCTATAAAACGGGCAGCATCGTTAACGTTAGCTAGGCATTCGCCTTTATCTCTATCATCATCATCATTATAATTAATTTCTTTAACGCTACAGCGAGAATTATCAACTTCCAAAAATATTTTGGAACCGACGATTATTTTTTCCTCCGGACGGTCAGCGCTCCACTTCTGCCTATCATTATTGGGATTTAGTAAAGTAGGAAATATCATGGGGTTACCCCACCTATCTTGCTTAAATCTCACATTGGCTCTGAGTAAGTCCGATAGGGTCTTCAATAGAGGGTTGGGAATAGATGCCTCAACGTCACCATTTTTCAAAGTTATTCCACGGTCAAATAAGTTTGTCATGTTATCGGTTATCTGCGTGTTCAATACTATGATCAAAGTTCCTTTGCTAGCATAACCATGGGAATCGCTTTTTTCATTGCCAATATCACCTGGATTCGGAGGAATGGGATCATAAGATCGTCGCTCATGATCACTACTCGATGTATAATTTTCTAGACAATCGAACCCATCAAACAAACAACCCCTGTTGTCACATTCGGGGTCGCACACTCCGTTTCCGTAAACTTTGTAACAGGAATCAGAATTTCTAAATTTCACATTATTATCCTTTATTTTAGAAGAATCTTTATGGCAATGGGCCCAGGGGTCTAATCCTAAAGAACAATCCCTTCCATCCCAGTCGCATTCCGGTAAATTACAAATTTGTTGGCATTGGCCGTTTCCTAACATATTCTCAGGGTTGGTGCAACCCAGTGCTTGGCAAGCTATCAGTCTATCTTGAATGTTAATATTAATGTTTTGCTGGTCATTCGAGATATCTTTCATTGTATCAGAGTTGGGATTGGTGGAAGGTGACTTTGATGTGCCTCTAACATTTGCAAAGAAATTACATCTATTTGCGTTATTCTTGTCATTATCTTTGGCATATATATCTTTTTTCTCCAAATCTAAATCCTTGATAATTTCAACACTGTAGTCTAGGTCGCAAAAACAACGCCTAAGAGGCCCAGCGTCTAAACAATATTCCCCGGGTCGGCAAGGGTGTGTTTGGCAAGATTTAACCGTGTTTTGGCATATATCCCCGTAAAAGTTTGGCTTGCATTTGCATCTGATATAAACATTTAATCGTTAAACAAAAAATAAATTTTTTAATTTGATTATATGCCTAAATACAAAATTTATTATGGAAAGAATATGATTTTTTGCTTGAAATATCTTGCTAGTATAAAATCAAAATTATCAAAACGATTTTTTTAAATTTTTAAAAAATACTTGAATCCCTTGCTATCAAATGCGTTGGTATGACAAGTGGCACCATTCAGACAAGGATTTTTATTCGTTCTACAGGTATCGTATTTGAGTTGGCATTGCTTGCCTTTAAACCCGGGTCGGCAAACGCATTTGTAATCGTTATCTAATTGAATACAATCTCGTGTTCCTATATGGTCGCAGGGGTTACCCATGCATTCGTTAATATCCCCTTCGCATCTATCGAATTGTATTTTTTTTTTTGAATTTCATTTTTATTTATTTTTTATGTTAGTAAAACTAATATTATATTGGACTAACAACCATAAAAAAAATTATCCCAGGACTTTAAAAAAAAATCCAAAACTTTTTAAAGAACACACCTTAAAACTTCCTATACATTAGGGAATTTTTTTTTTATAAAGTACTATTATGTTTTTGGGGGGATTGCTAATCATAATTTTCACCTTCTAATAATAAATGGGTTTTGTAAACACAAAAAATAATCATTTTTTTTCTTCATCCCCAGTTTAATATAGTGTAATGAAAGATTCATTTATTTCTATTCAACCCCACCCAACTTAATCATGGTTATAATAAATATTTAATTCCTATATAGTGATATCGGAAGAAAGATGAAAAATGAGAATTTAAAAATAAATAAATAAATATAATAATACGTTTTTCCGACAAATCCCGGCGGACATATGCATTGGAAGGAGCCGATCTTATCCACACAAGTTCCCCCGTGATGGCATTTCACGTTTTGGCATTCGTTTATATTTGTTTCGCACAAAAACCCTAAAGTCCCAGGTGGGCAGGAGCACCTAAAATCGTTGATCAAATCGTGGCATATACCGCCGTGCTTGCATGGGTTATGCTTGCAATCGTCTATATTTGTTTGGCAGTGTTCACCTTAATAATTATTTTTTTGTTAAATGTAAATATAGAATTAATTCATTGTCGGAAAAATATATCATGTTTTTTTAATAAATATTCCATTTTATTTGTGTTTTAAGGGCTTAAAAGTTTATTCAAAGTTCTATTTGTTTTAGACCGATTATGCATTTTTTTTTAAATAAAACAAACATTAAATAGGTGTAGATCTGGTGCCATATAAAATGATTATAAACATAAAGTAATATATGGTTAACAAACTAATTTTATTATATTATTAATGAGTGAATTAATAAAAAGGCGAATTAAAACTATTTTGAAAAATAATGATTCCAAGAGGAAAATCTAAACTCCAGATGATACATGTTTTTCACCACATACATCATGGCTTTCATTCGTAGTCAAACAGAATTCATAATTTACATTTAGATATTTTGATTGAATCAAGACATGAACAGATATAGAATATCAAATAAAATAAATAAAATTCACATCATTATCCAATCAATATTTAATCCTGGCAAAATTTAATATTTTTTGTAATGTATAAATTCCTATTTCAAACTCTGCTGCAATTTAGAGACGATACCCTAAGCTGCAAATTTTGCCGCGAGAAATATTTAGAAAAATTCTGAACTTATATTGGGTCAAGTTATTTCAAAAAATATAATGATAACCACCAGATTTTTAAAGTAAGCTATCCAATTCGACACAAGTGTCTAAAACATAGATTCCTTAGCTATTATACCATTTCACATGATCAGGGATGAAAAAATATTGTACGCAAAAAGACAATTAAATTTCTCTCTATTAAAATACCTTCGAACCCTGGTGGACATTCACATACATATCGTTTGCCGTTATTTGTATTACTATTATCAGTTCTTTTACTAAAGCGATGTAGATTATGTGAATTGATGCAAGTAGCGCCATTGAGACAAGGGGAAAGTATAGCGCATTCGTCTATAGGAATTTCACAATGACTGCCTTTGAATCCTTCCCTGCACAGGCATTTATAATAGGAAGAATAATCGGGGTCCGGGGTTGTCACTTTAATGTCCAAGCACGTGCCGCCATTACCGCATACCGGAAGATGGTCGGATTTAAGCGACATCATTGTTGCGCAGGTTACCATTTTGATTTCGCAAGTTTCCCCTGTGTAATATCGGAAATATAGGGTATAGTAATCTATAAAGACATCCAAAAAGTTTAATAATGAAATGATCTCATCTGTAAATATAATATATAAATTGCGTAAAGTTAAATGAAACAAAGTTTTTTTAAAATAATAAAGTCTTACAAAATTTGGCTCCTAAGAATACAGTTAATTAATAATTGATCAATATATTAACCTGTCCACCCGGGTTGACATTCACAGCGAAACGCTCTTTGATTATCGTGTACAACCACTTCCTTAGACGAAGAAGAACCCGAATTATAAGTCGCAGAGCCTGCTAAAGAATAGCACACACCCCCGTTGGCACATATAGATGACTTTGAATCTATTTCAGTTTTCCCGTTAATATACCTGAACCCATACACAATAGCCATACTTTCCCTGTTACAAGGATCTATTCTCGTTTCGCATCTATCCCCAACAAAGCCCGGCGGGCATCGACACTTTAATAACACTCGCGAATATTTTTCGATCCCCGAGTTTAAACTATTCTGATAATAACCATCTATATCTTTATTCCTCCCCGATTCACTGGAATCGTCGTAGGCATTGTAACAAGTACCCCTGTTTAAACAAGCAAAATTTTCGCACGTCATCATCGAATCCGAAATCAAGTACTTTTCGCAATGCTTGCCACCATAATTAGCTTTACACTCGCAGGTGTAATCCCCTATACCGTCTATACATTTTCCATTGTTAAGGCAAGCCGTGGGAGTGCAATCCGGTTCGTTGATCTGGCAACGAGGGCCACTCCAACCCTTGGGGCAATCGCAAACGTAAGAGGCAACGTAATCCTTGCAAATTCCGCCGTTTAAACAAGGGCCGATCACGGTTTGATTTGTCGCGTGAGAGATGGTATGAGAGGTCGCGTCTGTCATTATATTGTTTATGTGTTCATATATTTATTAGGGTTTGGAAAAATTATCACAATTATTTTTATAGCAAGAATTATTTATATTTCAAAGAACTAAACACTGATATTTATAATAAATAATTACTTCTATTGTCTCGAGAATAAATATATATTGGATAAACGAGAGCGCATTCATCGATTTCTTGCTTACATCTAGGCCCTGTGAAACCAGGAGGGCATACGCATTCATAATCTATATCATTACTTTCGAATGCGTTTTCCTTTTTGATATTAATGCAAGTTCCTCCATTATGGCATGGGCCAGCTAAGGTTTTAATAGCGGCGGCAGACCAAGGGGCTCTACCTGAAGGTAAACGGTTGTAACCTGTAGATGTGTTGTAAAACATTTATCATGTAATACTGATATGTGGTTGTAAAATAAGATAACACCATTTAAAAATGGAGTATAATTATATATATATAAAAGTAAGTAAAGATATTTAGGTAATATCATTAAAATCCTTTTTTATTATGAACATTATTTAGTATTTTTAATCAGTTATTTCGGGTATTCATCAAAATGCATGATTACACATCATTATTAGATATCGATTTTACCTTGACTTGACGCTTCGTCCTCTTCATAATACAGATTATTTAAATCAATATATCTAGAATCTATTCCGTTTTCTGCTAATGTAGCTTTTAGACATGCTTCAATAACTCGAGGCTTTTCGTTGATCGTGATTTCGCAAGCTTTCCCAGTAAATCCATTAGAGCAAATACATCGGTGTGCCATTTCATTACCCGTTAAAAGTGGCACCATTTGACATTTTCCCTCGTTGAGGCAGCCTTTATTATTATTCCGACAATCTTTGCTATCGTAGTCATATGAATAAAACGGCGGGAGGCGAGAATAGTTTATATAATGTTCGCAATGTGTGCCCATAAAGCTAGAAGGACACTTGCATTGGTAGGGAAGTCGGTTCTGACCGTTGTAATCAAGCCCATCTGAGGTGCGTTGGTTCTATATTTATAAATAAAAAAGTTTATTGTTGTATGTGTATCCTATATACTAGCAATAAGATTAGTCATGAGAATAGGTGTTAATCTTTTTTAAATTTCAGAATGTAAAAATATATCACATAATAAATACATTAACTGGTATATCTAAAATTATGATATGACATGAAGTAAGATCTAATGACCTTAGATAAGTTGATGCAGCGACCACCATTGTTACATGGATTCTGGGAGAGGCACGGATTTATCGGTTTCTCACAATTATTACCCGAAAAACCAGGAAGGCACTCGCATTTATACCCAATTATTTGGCCATTATTCGAGTCTGATAAACATATCCCACCGTTCGAACATGGCGATTCTGCTTGCTGACATTCATTCTTCACCCTTTTTTCGCACGTTTTACCTTCATAACCTTTACATATTTTATTTTTTTTTCAAGTTTTAATGAAATACAAAATTTGGATTATATATGTAAAAAATCGAATCGATCTATAATAATAAAATTATATTGCTTTTCTTGGCTTATTTCGATAGCTATAAATTTTTCATATATCATTTATTTATTATCGAAATAAGGTTTAAAATGTATGATATTTCAATAATTAATGAATTAATAAGGAAATTATACATATAAATTTAGATATAATTGTAAAAAAAATTTAAATATTTGATTTTAAAGCATTATTGGAAGTTAAAATTTTAAATAAATGATTAAATCTTAAAATTAATTTTTTTTTAAAAAATATAAAATTTCTTTACTTTGATGGGGATTAATAAGTTTTGAAAAAAGATATTCAAAATTTAAAAAAAATCACTCACAGCATGCCACAATATAAATCTAAGATGAGTTTTTGTAGTATATAAAATGAGGGGTTAATAATTATAGCTTATTAATTCAATTAATAAAATTTTTAAGTAAATCTTATTACCCAGGGGACACGTGCAAAAAAAGCCATCGATAAGGTCTGTGCATAGTCCTCCATTGTGGCACGGATTTTCGCCGCATTCATTGATATTAACCTCGCAACGGTCCCCGGTGTACCCGGGCATACATACGCATGTAAATTTATCTTAAAAAATAAACATAAAAAGATGAATCAAAATAGCGAACAGCCTTATAAATAATAAAGATGATTTTCTAGTTTCATAAAAAAATGGCAGGCTTTAGGATTGATTCGAACTTATTTGCTAAACAGCTGGCTATTTAACTTCGACTAAACAGCCCTAAAAAGTAAAATAATTTTTTTTTTAAAAAAAATACGAAAAATAACAATGCCACAAGGAAAAACAAACCAAAATAGGGCGCCTTCGTTAAGTAGAACGAGGACATATAGATCTTTTCCTCCATTTTATATTTCACCAATATTATTCATCTCGAAAAAAGAATTCTCTTTCTTTTTTCTGTTCTGTTCTTTTCTTTCTTTCTTTCTGTCTTTCTTTTCTTTCTCTCTCTATTCTTTCTAATTTGCAGCATTTTGAATCTTCAATATATTATATGATAGTAGTTTTCCCATTTATCTTCACATCAAAATATGAAAAAAAACAAAAAAGAATCAAAAATACACACCTGTCTCGTCCAAACATGTCCCGTCGTTTAGGCATGGGTAAGAGGAGCATTCGTCGATATTAATTTCGCACCTAGGTCCGCTAAATCCAGATTTGCACGCGCACTCAAAAGAACCGAGAGTATTTACGCAGGTACCTTCGTGTTCGCAAGGCGACCCTTTTGTAAAATGTATTTTTTTTGTGTAGAAGTGAGTGTTTTTTTTTGAAAAAATTATATCTCTATATATTAAATTAGGATTGTTAAATGGCTCATTTTGAGCCGATTTTTCTAACAAGGAAAATATTACGCAAGCGTATAGATTTTGATCACGCACAAAGGTTTGAACATCTAGAGAAATATCGAAGCTTGGGCTATATTTTTCTGGATAAAATATTGAGTTAGCAATATTTAAAAAAAAAAAATCGGCTCAAATAGAATGGTTTAAGAAACACTATATTAAAAATATCATTATTTATGTAACCTTTCATGTTGCAAAGTTTTAATTACAAACTTGTAAAAAGGTGCTATAAATTATAGTATGCGACTGCGAGAATATATATTATTTAATACAAACCCATCTGACATTCATCGACATCCATATCACAGAGGGTGCCCTCCATACCGGAAGGGCAAGAGCAGACGAAATCCCCATTTATGAAATTCGTTTCGCAAATAGAGCCGGCTGCGCAAGGATTTTGTGCAGCACATGCATCATCCAGGTGGCAAAGCAAGCCCGTCTTTCCCGGTGGGCATGCGCAATAATATGAGCCTATCCTGTCATGGCATGTGCCACCGTTCATGCAGACGGATGTTTGTTGGACACCATCTTATTATTTATTTTAAATAATAATAAAAAATGATTGGTTTATTTTAAAAAAATTATATTTTCTTTGGTTATTTTAGATCTATAAATTTCTCAACTCTAGTTTTTATGATTGATAGAAATTTTTTTAATGATACAAATAAAATTTATACCTAAAGAAGAGGCCATGATAGCACAATCGTCAATATTTTCTCCACAATCCGGCCCTGTCCACCCGTTAACGCAAGCGCAATAATAAGAGCCACGCGTATTTATACATGTTCCGCCATTTTTACATAAGTGCCAGGGACCCATAGTTAAGCATTCATCTACGTCCAGCTCGCAATATGTGCCTATTGAAATTATTATTATTGCACATAAACAATATAATAAGTTAACGAATATTATATTCATATTGGCATGACAAATGAAAGCAAGGGAAGATTGAGAAATGAGAAAAAAAATGAATACTAGTACTAGATTATACCTTTAAATTGTGGAGAACATTGGCAGGTATAACTATTTATTCGATCCAAACAGGTTGAACCATTTTGACATTTATGGCCCAGCGCGCATTCGTCAACGTTATTTTCACAGTCTTCGCCATCAAACCCTGTATCGTTAAAGTTATATTAATTGTAATAAATATATTATAACAAAATAAATTAATAAATGTATAAGCTAACACTTTCTTTCTTCCCTAAAGCGATGAAAAAATCATGATTCAGTTTTTGGGTCCGGAGCGGAATAATAACTGGACCATTCTGATTTTAACCGATAGGACCGATTATAACCTTGACTGATCTTAATGCTCTCATCATTTCTTTCGAAAAATAATTTTTCACAGTTTTTAATTACCAGGTTGGCATTGACATTTGTAAGTAAAATCGCCGGTGATGTGGCACATGCCTCTATTCTGGCATGGAGATGGGTTACAGGGATAGAATCTTTTCTCGCATCTTTCTCCAATGAACGCTATAGGGCACAAACACCTGATAAACAATTTAAAAAGATATTATTTATTAAAATATTAATCTATAATTGAGTTTATTAATAATTATTTTTTCATTTGAGCCGATTTTTAAAAAACGGCTAACTCAATATTATAGCCAGAAAAGTAGTTCCTGAGTCTTGAGATTTAGCTAAGTTCAAACTCTTGGTGCCATCATGAGAAAAATATTCAGGCTCGCGTTATACCTTTCTGGATAATGTATTGAGTCAAGTAGCATTAACCTCAATCAATTTTTTCGCTCTTTTATTGAAAAATTATATTAAAATCATTTTACTTGTAGCTTCCAACGGTATTTAGACATGTTCCTTGGTTCATGCAGGGTGGTGCAGAATGGTTAGAGGTTACGTCGCATTCATCTATATCTTTCTCGCAATTTTTACCCGTCAAACCAGCCAGGCATTCACAATAGTAAGAATCGTTGTGAGAAATACATCGAGCTCCATTTAAACATGGGTTACCGTGACAATGGTTCAGGTATTGGCAATGTTTACCTTGACCATTTAAATTTATCATTTTAATTAGTTTTTAGGACTTTATAAATATTTATTTTTCTCTTATACACATATTCATAATCATATACCATAAAAGGAGGGAATTCAAGAATAATGATCAGTGTATAACTCTTATATCGGTATCTAAAAAAATAATAAGATGAGGGGTAATAATAAAAATTTATATTTCGAAACGTAAAACTTAAAAAAGATATATTGGGAATTAACTACTAGTAAACTAACTAGCCACTCAATAGGAAAATAGTTATAGAGAGAAATGTTAAAGCGGTGATAAATGTATCAGAGACTTGCAGTCCCCGAGCTGAAAGAGGCCAGAAAATACTATTATTTTAAAAACCTCACTAATTCGGGGCGGGACAAACTTATAATAAAAGTTAGTTTGAAAATTGGTAATGAATGAATGCATCATTTAAAAAAAAATACATTCGCAGTATTTGAAAAAGATGAATATTATCCTGAAAACTAAATATGATGACCGAAGCTCATATTCGAGTCGATGATTCGGATTATAAACCTATGAGTCAATCCTGCCATTTAAAAAAAAATCGGGATACAATTTGCATATGTTCCGAGAATTTCCGACAGAGTGGCCTGCAACAACAATCAAAATAAATTAGAAGCAAAAATCAAACCTTTATAACCCTCTGGGCATACGCATTTATATTCCGTCTCGGATACCAGTAGTTTGCAAATCCCCGAATTCTGACACAATCCGCCTATTAAAAAGTGTTGAGTTGCGTTGACAAGGTGCCACCCGTTTTGGGTACCATTTTTATTCATACCAATCTCGTCATTTTGAGTGCCATTTAACCCCGGATACGGTAAAAATTTAGACTTTTCGCAAATATTTCCAGGGGTAGGTAATTCGCAAAGGGACCCTTGATAACCCACCGTACATTGACAATAAAAAGTGGGTGGCTTATCGACGGATGGCGAAACAACGTTACAAGAGCCCCCATTGTGACATTTATTGCTTTTCGAATTTGTTTTATTTTATATATTAAAAATTAGAGATCAACTAATTATAACATTAATTTCAGAGATCAGCAAGCTGCTCTCCGAATGGAAAAGTACGGATTAAAAAAAAATTCGGAATTCAAAATCATTTCTAAAAACTAACTCACATAATAATTGATAAATATTGGAGCCCTGTGATGAGTTCAAGCCCCCCTACCCCTAACATCTGTCGTTTATAATGCTTTTATAAATGTTATTTTCTAGAAAAAAAACCAATTTTTTTAAAAATTTTCCTCGAGAAGTTAAATAATTTGTCCGCCATCTTTGAAATTATGGGCGGGGGAGAGGGAGGAGTAGAGTTTTTATTGGATAGGGGTATTTTTTTAAAAAAGAATATAGTATAGTCGTAGCGAATAGGCCGGACAAAGATTTTTCTATCGGAACGGGGCAGACCTTAGAAAAAAAAACCTTTTTGCCCCCCCCCACACCCAATTTTGTCTTCGCAAAATATTTACCAAATTATTTTCGACGCATTTGAATAGTAGATGGGAGTGTAAATTTTTCCCTATTTTACAGGGAGGTTAGAAATTACTGATTAAGTGCAGTGCATCATACCAGAGAGTTTTAACGATTGAGCGTGTAAGGGTAGTGTTGTTAAACGGCTAATTAAATATTTTATCCAGATAAAATATTACGCAAAGCCTGAAAATTTTTCTCGTAGATGGCACAAAGGTTTGGACATCCATTAGCGAGACCTCGGGGGGCTTAGGCAATATTTTTCTAGCTAAAATATTGAGTTAACCGTTTGACAACACTAATGCAGGAGAGTTTTAAATAGTATATTAAATTCTTTCTTTCTTTCTTTCTAGAAAGAAATACGCATTTCAACCCTGAAATGTGAAAATTGTTTGGAAATAATACAACCCTAACAAATGATGTATGTAGTTAAAGACTTTTGTATTGTGTATTTGGATCCTATACTGTTATGTTAAACCTCTAAACGGTTTATAACAAAAAAAGTATTATAAAACATTTTATTTTATTTTTTTAAAAAAGTACAAATTTAAATGGAAATCCATTTATTTTGTGATATTTTTTTTTATAAACCAGAAGGTTTTTCAATTCATTTCTTTTAATAACCATAAAGAGAGTAGTTCAAATATTTTAGCCGCGGTATATTCTTTTTGTAAAACT
Source organism: Gordionus sp. m RMFG-2023 (assembly GCF_954871325.1). NCBI lineage: Eukaryota > Metazoa > Nematomorpha > Gordioida > Chordodea > Parachordodidae > Gordionus > Gordionus sp. m RMFG-2023. The sequence continues at coordinate 5,660,597 of NC_088777.1, read as the reverse complement.
TTATTAGTATGTTACAAAAAAATTATGGAATTAATTTGTGGTTTACTAGATATTCAACATTCTTATTATATATATATATATCTTTTTCTTTCTGTCTTTCTTTCTATATAAATATATATATATATATATACTTGATAAGTTCGCTGTTAGGTTTCTCCCGCATTAATTTCTTGTTAACGTGACTCGGGTATAACCTGTGGGAATTGATTAGCTTGAAATGGGTCGTCAAGGGCCCTATATCCCCATGAAAGCAAGGATTTAGATATTCACACTTGCGACCTACGAAATTAGGAGGACATCTTTTTTTTAAAAAAAAATATATATTTATATTTACCAATAAGCAAAAAATTGAATCATGTGATATTTTCCATTAACAAAGAAAAATTTAACTGAATATTCTTTTTAATCTTGATTTCGTATTCTCTCATAGTCATCAAATAGAGCATCACGTGACTTTCATTTCTTTTTAACTATGAAAACATGAGGAATGTGAGTTAGGCCTAGTTTTATTATGAGATGCTAAAGAAGAACCAATATTGTAATGATAAAGTCACGTGATATCTTATTTCGGTACGTTAATAATAACGAAAGTCGGGAAAGATCAAAAATACGAAACTTTAATGAAAATAAATAAATAAGCTATTTTAAATATAAAAATAATAATATATCCAAAACATAATTCTATAAAATTTTATAAATTTTAAAAAAAAATTAACATATTATTTCATTGAAATTTGTGAAAGTTTTGAACTCTTTAAAAAATAATAAATATAAATTGTTTTAATGTCAAATTAAAGTTTCGAAATTGCTGAAATGATTGACAGATTTATATATTTTTTAATACATAATTCAATACTTTAATATTGAATTTTTGAAAAATATCAATCAAAATTCTTCCAGATTATGAGAGATTTTATGATCGATTCGATTTCGTATATTTCCAAAGATGGTAAATTTTGATTTTAGGGGGAAAAAAGTGGAAGTCTACCTACTAGTTTAATGCGAAAGACCTAGCAAAATAAAAGATATTAAGATCCCTACAATATAATACTTCAAAAAACTATTAATTATTAATATTATATAACATATTTTGAAAAGTTATTTTTTTTAAATTTCTAATTTGAAAAAGTTTTAAAATTTTTGAAATTTTCTAAAAATTATATTATTTTTGACATGTTATTATTTTTATATTTTTTTAAAAAAATAAATTTTCAAAAGTTTCAGAATCGTAATTTTTTTGTTGTTGATATTTTGGACTTTGGCCTGTGCCTAAGGAATTTTATAAACTTGAAATTAAAACACAAAATTATATATTTTCTTTTAAAAATTTTAAGGTCAAAGAATCTCTGAACAAAAAACAGACATTTTTTTCAAAAAGAAATGAAGTGGTAATGAGAGAAAATGGCTCTAAGCATGGCAAAATGTTTGATATTTCAAATTTTTAAAACCATTATATTATATATAAATTTTATTTTATTTTTAAAAATAAAAGTTCAAAAAAAAAATAACATGAAATTAAAATTAGAAGAAAAAAAAAATTATTATAACATAGTAATTTTTTTTAGAGGTTTTCCTATTATTTATACAAAAAAAATATAATAATTGCTTATTCGATGAACTCCAAAAATTTTATGGGACTAGAAAAACCTTCCTAGACTATTTCTAAAAGACAATTAGTTTTGTTAACAAAGGTTATAGATGAAAAAGTAATTTGAACCGCTAATTTTTAGCGGAGTGTATTTAATCACTTTTCCTATATGGAAGAAAGGGAGGAAAGAAAAAAAAAATTAGTTTTAATTTAATAGTCTATTTTCTTCTTTTTCTTAATATTTATTATAAGACAGTTTTTTTTAAACAAATCAAAAAAAAATTTTTAAATCGTTTTATTTAATAAAAATATATAAAATAGTTGCCACAAAATATTTATTTCCCACAATTTTTAGTTACTCGGTCAAACTTTAAAAAATTCTATTTAAAGGGGATTTTATAAAATAGGAAAGATTTTAGTTTCATATTTAAAATATCTAATGTAGTAAAGTTCGTTATTGTCACACTATTCATTCACTTTAAAATCAAAAAAATCACTTTTTTGGTCGAAATTTCTTTTTTTGAATTCAAATTTATTATAAAAAAACGCGAAGATTGATATATAATATGTTTCCTATAATATTCATCCATCTATAATAATACTTATTTTTATTATATCTCCATTAGGATGTGAAACATTCTTTATTTTGATGCCATTTTTTTTTTATAAAATAAAATAAATATAATGAACTTTATTTTCTCCTCTTTTCCCACTGTCACCTTTGAGGTGTTAAAAATGTTTTAATATAGTTTATTGATTTCATTTTGATTTGATTTGATGACACAAACGCCAAAAAAAATGAATCCTAAATCGAGAACAAAAATACCCTCTTGACGGGGTTGTAATTTTGGCGATTATTCTAGTGGATTAATAGATTATCTAAAAATCAAGTCGTTTTATAAATTAAAGAATTGCAGCTGAATTTGATTGCTCATTTCTTGGAGGTTGTAACTTTTAAAATATAAAAAAAAAACTGATTTTGATTTTGCGACAATAGATTTTATAAATGTTTTTCTCACGACAAAATATTCTTCTTCAAAAAAATAAAATCGAAGATTAGGAAGAAGAAAAGTGTGACGTGACATATGCACAAATGGTCTATAGACATAAAATATCTTCCTTCTTCTTCTTTTTATTTTAATACGAGGAAGAGGGTTGACAATTTCTATACAATGAATCTTTATAATCTGGCTTAAAGATCTCCATACAGTCTTGGGGGTCATATTAGTGAAATATAGATGAAAACTTTGATAAGGCGAACTAACTTTAACCACTGGGATTTATCCTTATGGTATAATTTTTCTACTTCAAATTTTAAATAAATTTGATTTAGATGAATCTTAGAGAGAAGCCGATGGCTATTTTATTTATATATATATAAGTTTATTCGAGTTTATTTAGTTAAAAAAAATACTTTTTTAATTACAATTTAAGTTAAACATTCCTAAAATGTTTTTTAAATAAAAAGAACAGACCATAAGTATCTAGATAGATAAGAATGATAGATAGATATTTATATTATTTACATATAAAATATACAATACAAGTTATTATTAGAACAAATCATAAAAATTATATTTTTATTAATTAATTAGATATAAAAACAATCAAAAAATTTGATAAGATATGATGAATAACCTCCTAGGGTGATTAAAATTATTTAAATAATATTTTATTTTAATTTAAAATAAAAAACATGTTTCTGAAAGACAATTCGAGAATAAAATTTAAATTAAAAATATGAAAATGGAAATGGAAAGAGGATAAGATTTTTCACACATAAATTACATTTAACTTTTATAAATAATCCCAATTTTTTTCTTTAGTATAGGGACTAGCTGGACGGGGTATAGTGGTTCAACAAAAAAAAGTTCATTTTTAAAGGTAGAGTTTATCGGGGGCTAACTTGATTGTCAGTTAGAATTCAGTGGTTAAACGCTCAATGTATAATTATCAATTTATCGGAGGTAATATCAAAAAATCCCCCTTTTTATGCGCTTTTTCATATCAATTTTGAATATTTTTTTTCTTAATCAAACAATGTTTAAAATAATTTTATTAAATTTAATTTATTATTTGGAATATATTTAAATTTAAATAACTCTTTTCTTCATAATAAAACAATTACATTTTACATAGAAACAAATATTTCAATAATTAATTAATTATAAAAACATTTTTATAACAATTGTTTTACAAAAAGCTCTCAAAAAATCTCAATAAAAAAAATTAAATTAAATTGTTTTAATAAAATAAATGGAATTTTTATTGTATTTATTTTTTTTTAAAAAATCTAAAAATAATACAATTTGTAAAAAATAACTTTTCTCCAATTTGTCAGTGAATGGAGCCAAAAATTCTAGAGTAAAATTATATTTTTTAAAAAAAAATCAGAAATAACATGTAAGATTTTAGCCAAAATGATATCAAGTAAGCCTCGAAATTTAACAAATAGATGTCTAAGCATCTCTGTCATCTATGATCAAAATCTCCAGGTTTACATGATATTATTTTGGGTTATTATCTTTAATCGGATTTTTCAACAATATTACTTATAAAAGCTGGCATTTTTAGGTGGTGGTTTAAACTGGGCTAAAATAGGGTGGGTCAAAATAAAGACAAATTGTTATATATATATACCGTTTTTCATATTTAACATAACCCATACATATTATAATATAAATATTTTGTGTCCGAACAATGAACTTCCTTATAAAATGATGATAACTAGCGATTGTGACCTCTAGCACATGTGCACAACTCTATTAAGTGATCATATCTATTGGTCACAAAAATAAAAATTTTATTATTTATAAACCCAAGAACTAAACTGTTTTAGAAAAAAAAAAAAATTAAATCGTCCAAGTTTTGAACTTTTTTATTTTTTTTACTTCTAATAATTTTAAAATAATTTATCTTATTTTTAAACAATAATGATAAATAATAAATATATTATAGTAAATATATATATATAATATATAAATTATTATTTGTTAATAATAACTTTCCCACGCAAGCCACACAGTACATACATATAATTTATAAAGGAAAAATATGGCCTTTATTATTTGTTAACCCCCTTCTGCCCTCTCTCCACCTTATCATTTTCTTCAAAATTTCTTCTATTTTCCAGTGTTTTGTCTTTTTCTTTTTCTTCGACTCCCCCCCCCCCCTCCCCCTTCATTGTTATATTACCTTATCTATGTTATCTTTATGTTATATAAGAACGACCGTTATTTTTTTTTAATTTTTTTTTTTAAATTATCAAAATATAAGATTTTTAAAAAGTTTTAACTTTCTTTTGTAAATACTGTGATGAAATGAATATTGTAACTCATTTCGCCACGGTGAACTACAGAGGTAGTGTTGCTAAAACAGGCTAATTCAATATTTTAGCATAAAGGATATTACGTAAGCTTGAAGAATTTTCTCTTAGATGGCAGGAAGGTTTGGAGATCTATTTAACGAAATCTCGGGGCTTGTGTCATATTATTTTGACTTAAATCTTAATTTAAAATTGGCGAAATCGAATTATTTATCTGCAGAACATAATTGGGAGGGGGGGGGGAGGCAGGGGACAAATTTTTTTACCCAAATTTAGATATATAAAGACGGTTATCAATGTTCAGCCGCTCTTGTTTCTTTCCCATAGATTCATTTCCATTTAATTTTTCTGAAAACCTAAATAAATCATATTCATTTATTAAAAGCTAAAAAAACAAATGATGATATCAATGCGCGGTTTTTGCTATAGATATTAGGCCGACCCTCAAATTTTTTTCCCCAGACATATTTTAAAAATTCTATATTATATTATCGTCTGCTATTTCACTTATTCCATTTATTTTTTTAAAAGGTTTAATTAATTTAAATTTAAATTATTGTTCAAATTAGTTCTCGATAAGATGTGACATGAAAGGAAACTTGGTACTTTATTGTCCAGTATAATATGGAAATATTTCCAAAGATTAAAATATCGACCGACTTAAGAGGTATCTATAGAATGGCATGATAATAGTAATATAATATAAATACAATTAAAAAATTCAGGACTACCAAAACACATAGAAAAATTATCTTGGATGGATCAAATCTCATGCCAATTCGATAATGTACATATATTCTGAAACCATGCTTGACAACTCATCAAAGAGACGACTAAACTGAGTAATAATCGTGTTAATTTGACAATATATGAGTGAGGAATGGTACAATACCATATTTAGTTATGAACAATCCTAATCTTAATTTATATTTAGGAATCAGGGCCGATTCTAGGCCTATATAGAAGGGGGGGGGACACTGCCTTCCCCAAAATTGGAACTGCTCCCCCCCCCCATAAAAAATATTTTTAAATCTTTCCCCACCCCCTTCCCCAATTTTTTTTTTTAAAATAGGAATGTAATGGGATGTAATGAGGAACAAGTAATGTTGTTAAACGGCTCGTTTTGAGCCGATTTTTAAAAACGGCTAACTCAATATTTTCGCCAGAAAAATATTGACTAAGCTTAGAAATTTTGATACTATATGGCTAGACCTTTGCTCCTTCTATGAGCAAAATTTTCAGGCTTGCATAATATTTTTCTGGATAAAACAAGCCGTTTAACAACACTAGGAACAAGGAGAAAATGTAAATCTAAATGTAGTTAATTTGGTGGGTGAAAGTGAAAAATGATCAAGATGCCAAGATTCAGAATAAGGAAAATGAGCCTGAACTTCTATAAACAGTTAGATTTTTTAATATTCTTACTGCGAATATTTTACAACTTGTTTGAATCAGGTATTACCAAATAGGCCAACAAATAGTGGTGTTAAAAAAATGGCCCGATTAAAATTAAAACCAAAATAATATTATAGCCTGGAGATTTTGCTCTAGGTGACAGAAAGGTTTCGAACATCTATTTGCCAAATGACGAGTCTTACATAATGTTATTTTGGCTAAAATTTTTTGTTTTTTAACAATACTACTCATCACTCAAAAAGACTGTTACTAATAATGGAATTAAACAATGGTTATTACTATACTAAAACGGTTTTTACCAACTGGAAGAAAGTTCTTGAACAAATTTTTTGTATAAACAAATAACAAATTTAAAAAAATATTTAAATCAGAATGACCATTTTAATTTTCTAGACATAAAAAACCTTAATTGGAAAATAATATTACTGAAATCCATAGAGGATGCAAACAAATTTTTGTAAATTTTAAAATTAAAAAAATAAATAGCCCCACAAGTTGGAAGAGCTGTCGTGCCACTGGCCCTAAGAGAGTAATATTGATTTATTTATATACTTATATAGTATTACGGTATTATTGCAAATAAATTTATAAAAAAAATACGGAATTGTTTTCCATCAAATCTGCACAACACTATAATCTCTTTAAAAATAAAATAAGCAATTCTTATTTTGGCAAACAAAATATATAATAACCGGATTTTTTTTTCTTCGATATATTTATCGGAGACCTGGGTTGGGTAGAGGTTAAAATTTTAGGTCCGTTCGCTTATGGCCCCCTGGTTTATTAAAATATCATACCATTTTTCGGTTTTTGAATATTTATGATACATTCAATATAAAATTGTAATTAGTACAAACTAAAACCTATCAATTTATATTTTTATTGTATAAATTATAATACATATATATATACAAACCATGTTATAATTTTAAAAATATGTAAAAATATTTTATAAATTATAATAATGATTGTTTTGTTCTGTCATTCATAGTAATCGCTGGTCATTTTAATTTTTTTTTAAAAAGTGGCCATAATTTTATGTATTTATATATTTTTTTTTAAAAAAAATAAAAATGACAATTGTCATAATAGTTCTCCAATTGCACGATTTAAAGGGACAGAAAACTTTTTTTTTAAAATTCTTTGTATTACTATATACATACAAAAACAAATATTTGTTTAATGGGAAAAAAAAAGAATGAAAATAAATACCCTTCCAATGTGACCGATTTTAAATTAAGTCCCCCTATAATTACATATAAAATTGATAAATTTTTAAAAAATGTCTATATCCCGTCCAAATATGTTCTCGACAATGAGTATACCCTTAACTGGGTAAAGTAATCCGGGGTTATGAATGAACCTTATGAAGTGGTCACTTTTTTTTAATAGTTTGTTATTTTTTTAAAAATTACGATGTCCATATCTCCTTTATCTATAATTTCATATTACGGACTACTGGAGAAAGAATTAAATTTCATCATTAAGGTCATTACATTATTTATTAATTTTTTTTTTATATATTACAGATATAGAAATATTATATTGTCAACTATTATGTCCTTACATATTATAAAATATAGGCCCGAAATAAATTAAACAATGGACAAAAAATATATATTTCAAATATATAGCCATTTTTTTTTTAAACTTTCTCACTTAAAAATAAAAATACAACTGATATTTATATATTTTAAAATAAAAGTCTTTGACAAGAGATGATGGAGGAGGAAGTGTCAAATTTATAAAGAATTAATTGCTACATTCACTTTAATATATAAATATATGAATTATGCATATTCTGTTGCTTAAACAATCAAATCTGTTATATATGTTTTAAAATTTAAAATGAATTGTTATGTATAATTTAATTTTGTAAAAAGAATTGATAAATATCCTTATTCGGCGCCTGAATTATTAATCGTTGCAGTGTTAAATTTGATACCTCATCGTTGATTTTTGACAAGATACGTTACAAATAATAATAATATGAAATGATTTTTTTTTTAAAAACTTTCCCATCAGATTTTTAATATGATTTGTGGTGCTAAACTGATGGAAGTTGATATCATTATTTATTTTCCCCTAAAAACGGAATGAGGATGATTGCTACAACCAAAAATTGTGTAGGATATCTTGAGAAACCTTTTTAATAGTGCGTCGAAATCAGGCCCAATTCTAGGCCTATCTTACGGGAGGTGCTCCCCCCTCCAAATTTTTTTAGCATTCTATTGGTTCCTGGAAAATATTTTTTGGATAGATTTTTTTTTAAAAATAAGAATGTAATAGGAGAGAAATAACTGCTGTTATTATCAGTTTTGAAGAAAAAAAATATTCATTCATGTTTGCTGAAATTAGTGTTGTTAAAAAGCTTGATTTCGGTCAATTCGATTGAGATTTTAGCCAAAATAATATTACGTATGCCTCGAGATGTGGCAAATAAAGGTCCAAACATTGTAACCATATATGAGCAAAAATATCCAAGCTTGCAATAATTTTAATTTGGCTAAAATTTTAATAGGGCCATATTTTACAAATCGACTCGAATCTGATTTTTTAACAACACCGGCTGAAAAATAGCTAATAGCGTCATCTGCACTTCACATTGTAATGAGGGAGAAGGAGAAAGTGTAAATATAGTTAATTTGGTGGATGAAGGTGAAAATGATAAGGGTGTCGATATTCAGAATAAGGAAAATGAGCTTGAACTTTTCAGAAAAAAAAGAAGAGGTTAGATCTTTTATTATTCTTATTTCAAATATTTTTTAGAACCAACTGATCTAAATCAGGTAACACCAAATAGGCCAACATAATTTAAAAAGACTGCTACTAATAATGGAAGAAGATATTCTTTAAAGTTTTATAATTTTGAATCGGGTGCAGTTTCTCGCTTTCAGGATCTATAACTTAAACAATGGTGAATCAACTTAAACGGGTTTTATCATTTGGAAGAAAGTTCATGAAAAATTGACTTTAAAAATTTCATAATTGCAGAATACATAGAAGTAAAGGAAGACCAAATGATGTTACCAATATTTTTTTGCATAAACTTAAAAGACCATTTTAATTTTTACACGTAAATAAATTAAGACCTATTTAGAAAACGATATTACTGAAGAGGGATTACGCAAATGAAATTGAAATTGTTAAAAAATTATTCTTGAAAGTTAAGATCAAATTTTTAATTGTTCAAAAATGGATTTCCAAACATTTTGCTATAGATCATGCACATCGAGCGAGTCAACTTTTTCATCATTAAAGATAAATTTTCGTGTAGTGATAAGAAAGGGTAACTTGGTTTTACCAGAACATGAAAAAAAACATACTGAAACTTAACTTTGTAAATGTCTCTAAGATCACAACCAAAATTATATTGTTAATAATGATTTTACCTTTATTAGTTTTACACTGCTCAATCAATGATCATAATAACAATTGTAATATAGCTATAAATATTTTCTTAATTAAATATATTTTATAATTAAAACAAGTATTATATACAAACACAATTAAACTATTTTAACGTTATTACATAATATTTGAAAAATAAATCAACTTATTTCGTTTCAGTTGTAACATAAGTCAATTCTCATCTTCCATCTAATTTTGTTAGAACTTATCTTAAAGAGCTTAAGCTTCGCCGTGGCAACATTGATAAAATAAATTCCAAAAACAATCATTTATAGAATAATTTGATCCTTTATGAAAAATATTTCTGTTAGAAATAAAATTTCATACAAGATAGCTACCGACACAATGTGAAAATTATAAGTGTTAACTATCTGGTAAGTGAATGAACCAATTCATAAAGAAATTAACATTTTGAAATGACTGTATCAATAAAATATTTTATATATTGAAATTATTTATTATATTCTATATTATGCAAAGTGTGGTCCTACTAACCGTACTTCCTAATGTCAATGTATGTCACTCAAAATTCATTATTTGGATAAAAAAGGAAGCTCATATTGCTTTAAGACCTATTTAAATTAAAATTAATAATATTGTAAATTATAAATTCAAGTTTATTTATACCTATTTTTTCAATATTATATTATAATAAAATTAAAAATAATTAAAATTATTTAATACTATTTTTATTAATATTAATAGGTCATCCAACATTAATTAAAATTGTAAATCAAGTGAAAACCATATTTCAATATTTAAAAAAATATATACATATTTACATCTTCGAATTTGATCACCTGAGTTTATATTATCTATGAAGATGCCCTTATATTTTTGGTTGTCATTTATTTTTTGGATTAGACTACCAAGTTTTGTGATAAAATTAAGTGTGATATGCTATGTAAAATTAAACGGTTTAGCTGAAAGTCATTAGATATTTTTGTTTTGACATTAACCTAACCAAATATTTGCCTCTACAATTTTAAAATTAGTTATTTGATATCTTTTTTTTTGTAAAATATTATTTGTAATATCTTGTTTTCCAATGATAATTTCACCGTATTAATTGAATGAAGTTATAATATAATAGGAAAGATACATCGATATCATCATTAAAATTAAACGATTTACTTTTGTTAAAGGTTGACCCATATCCTATTTGGCCAAGCAATTAGGGCTGGGCTCCTTATGAAGATTGTATTATCAAAGTATTTTTATAATGCATGAATAAACACCTTATAGAGGTTTTAAACTAAAATCATGCGAAAAGTTAATTTCAATATATAAAATGTAACATAAATATCAAGTAGTTGTTAAATCTTTATAGAAAATTGTGTTACAAGAAAACTATATCTCCCCAGGTATAATGCCGGATCGAACAAGTCCGATCGAATCGAGCAAGGCCCATCGGATAGACCAGTCCGATTCACCCCGGAGTCAAATTATAACCCAATTTTTAATTATTTGATTGCGTTTAAAAAAAAATTTTTGTAAAAGTTTAAACCTTACATTAAAAATTATTATTTAATTCAGAGTATATGTCTTATTTGGAATCCATGGGGGTTAAGAATATTTCGACTTTTAAATCCTTTACCGAGATCGCTTTAAATTTTTTTTTAAAAATCCGACATTTTATCAATACACATTAAATGTCATTTTATCGACATGCAAACCACAAAATGTCGTTACTGCTAACTCCTATGCATATACTTTTAAATACATTGAATGAATGAATCGCCAATCTGGTGCTATACAAAGATTAATAGGTATACTTCCATCATTATACATATTTTATCAAAATAATGAAAATAAATTAAATTTCTGATTCATAATGCATATACTTCCTAAAATAAACAAATTTCTGATGCACCTATCAGCAAATAAATGAGACTGATTTACTCGTCTCATTCTCGAAGGAATATCTGCTAGTAAATATAATAAACTAAATTATACAATATATTATTTATTAAGACTATTAAAAAAAAATTTAGGTAATAAAGTCCCTTTAAAAAAATACTATATTTTACTTTAAAGATTCCTTATTATCTTATTCATTGCAAATAGAAAGATTTGATTTGAAAGATTTACAGATTGAGAAAAATCTGTAATTTTTATTTATATAATAAAAAAAATAAATTTTTTTTTCCTTTAAATTAGGAGAAAGAAAAACTTAACCATTTTTTTCAAATATGGTTTCATATTTTTATATATTGATTTTAGAAGTTATCCTTTTTTAAAAAAAATATAATTAATCGGAGCGACTCAAGTTTTAAGCTGCCTTACTTGCTCGAGATCGCGTCTCTAAGAACAAATTTTGCCGCCACTAAAATGAGCCTACCAATATTAAATATAAATTTAGCATTTAGGTCGTGTCCCGGTAAACAGCTTTCAGCATGTAACATATGTTAATCTCGTTTTTTTGAGAACTTTTTAGGTTAGCCGAAATAACCTATTAAACAGTAGGCTGTTTCATAAATAAGTCCCAGAACCCACCATTAAAACTTATTCAGATGTTACTGACAATTGTATATGAATTCTGATTTCCGACTTATAGAAAATTTAAGTTCCTGTTCTTAGATTTGAATCGGTTCCTCACTAGAATAATCTTCATCAGTTATAATAAAATATGGAAAAATGTTTTTTTTTCTTCAAAAAAATAACGTTTTCCGAAAAATTTTGAGTTATGATCTTAATACTCCTAATCCTTCTCCCTAAATATAGTTATTTCATCAGTGATAAGCATGTGATCAATAGAAATAAATACGATTATAATTATTAATATATATATATATATAAGGGGAAACATTATCAATCTTTATTTTTTTCGTTGACGATTTTTTCTTCCGCTATTTGTTATCTCCTCCATACCTGCAACACATGGAATAATATTCATAGCATAAAAAAGCATGAAAAAAAAATTTTAAACCGTAAATTATGTAAAGAAAATATTTATTTTTTATCTGTATTTAATGCAATAAGATTACATTTAAATTTATCAATATATCTTCAACAAATAAGAATTATGATTATTTTATGTTGCAATTTTGTAACTACTTTATTTATAAATTTAACATATTTTTAAACTAAATAATTTTAAAATTTTTTTAAAATCTTTAAACATGTTATAAACCGTTCAATATCAGGCCGAATTCAAACTCGGACCGGATATTAGATCTGATACATTTCTAATTAAAACTTTAATCATATATATATTTTTTTAACAAGAAAATATTTATATCTATAAAAGGTAAATCCCCTCCCCTTATAAAGTTAATTAAATAACCTCCACAAATTGGCCACATTCAAGTTTTTTTTTTAAAAAAATTATTACAATTTTTTATAGAAAAAAAATTCTTTTCAAACATCATTTTAATTAATAAATTTTATTATTTAAAAAAAAAAAAATTAACAGTTTATTAACAGTTATTTATTAATTATTTATTTTTCTTTTGTTTGAAAAAGATTAAAAAATATAAAAATTATTAATCAAAAAATTCATAAATTTATTAAAAAATATAAATAGTAATAAAAAGTTTCTTCTTATTTATAAAAATATTAAAACTTTATATATACATTTTTTTAAAAAGATCTTAATCGAAAAAACCAAACCCACACCTGTCTTACCTTAAACCACCTTTATATTTTAGAAGTAAATAAATTGTTAAAAAAAATTAATAATATAAAAAAATTTTATCGCCAAACAATTGACATTTTTAATGTTGAATGTCGTTGTAAATATATTTTTAAAAATAACAGTTCTTTTTCGGGGATAGACGAATCAGGTTTTTGAGACCTATTTTTTCAAGGCTATTATTTTAAAATTCTTCATTTTTTTTACTGAGGAAGGATAGGTTTTTTTATGATATTGATAATATTTTTTTTTTGGAATTATTGTAGTATTATTTAAGTCGTTAATTTCTTTCCTTCTTACTCAAACACATTTATTGAATTAGAAAATTATGAGAGCCCTCCAATCAGACCAAAATTTAACTCGATTTGAAAAAATATTTCAAAAATTTTGTCACCAATCAATTCCGAGAATTTTCTTTGCAAAGATGATTTCAATCCGTATTTCCAAATTTTTATTTGGCTTGTTTAAAAATTACGATATTCAACTAGGGCAGAAAAAAATGGTTTTATTCTTGAAAATAATACTGGAAAAACCAATTAATTCAAAATTTTGTGCAGGACTATGTTCGGTCCGAAATAAAGTTTACTAAAGGTCCAAATATGACCGAGTCTGGGTTGATTCGGACCGGATTTGAAATATTTTTATTCACGTCATCGGGGGAACACCGAGTTCTTATAAGATCTTGGGTGGGTCAAGCTTGGGCAGGTATTTTCTCGTACTCTGTCGTCATATATGACTTTGAAATTTTAATTAGGACCGGAAATTTCGATTTTCTTCTTTATAAATGTTTATATTTTTTTTTAAATTTTCTCTCAGCGTTTATAATTTACCTACTTTTCATAAAATATTCAACTTTTGGAAATATCTAATATTTCGGTTCAGATAGGACCTATTCCTAAACTACAATTATTCAGATAGGGCTCGGCCTGAAAAAAAGAGATCAAATACAGGAACTTTAGATTATAAAGGAAATTCAAATTTATGAGCCTATAAATTTTGTTCACAAAATGATTCAGTTTGTGAATGAATAAACCGAAGCGCCTAAATATATTGTAAATCATATAAAAGTTTTACGAAGATAGAAAAAAAAAACATGCAATTTTATTTTGTAAGAAATTCTTGTTATAAAATAATGAGGCTAGATTGAGTCTATCAGAGGAACGACCACTGCCTTCGGGTCTAAGTATAAGATATATTTAACTTTTCTAAGTAAATTAAAAATATAATATTAGAGATATCTTTTAAGTAGTGATTATGAGTAATCGATATAAATGAAGGTAAGATAATGATAAATTAGAAATTTGTACGCGCAAGCGCAGTATACATGAATAAATATTCTATATTCTTGAAAAAAAGAACGTAAAATACAATATTTTTACTCGCAATAATTGGGAGCTCCGACTTTCTCGTTGATTATGCAATGTCCGTTATTCAGACAAACGTTGTTTTCGTCGCAGGTCACGTGGTACGCTGATATGAAAAAAAATAATAATTAAAAAATATCATCATTTTACATTTATTATTTTTACGATAATATAAATGTATGAATTATTATGTAGCGAAATTTTAAACGATTTATAACATTTAATTTATAAATAAAATTTGGAAGGGGTTTAAAGTTAAAATAAATGCAACGAACTCATAAAATAAGTATAATAATATATAAAAACTATTTTTTAAATTAAATTTACGGCTAATATTATATATAGGTAATTGCAGTATTCTTTCTTTTTTTAATTTATAGTAAATACCTGCAAAGCAATCATTTGAAATGAGGGTACAAAAATATTTTTTATGCCTATTTTTCGTGGTTTAGGATTTAACATGAGCATTATATGAACCTATCATAAATTCACACTACTTTTATGAAATTGATTCAGTTATAGCTGACCCAAAATCTTGTCGGGTCTCAGACTGCGGGCTGAACCTGAGATTTAAACCGAACCGTTACGGTAATCAACCGTGATCATTTATAGAACCTTAACCGACCCTCTAAAAAATTTTGCCATCACAATCTGGAGAGAATTTTAAAAAGGTAAGGGAACCGGCTTGAAACCCTTGTAATATCCTAACTCAGAACCTTAACCGACCCTCTAAAAAATTTTGCCATCACAATCTGGAGAGAATTTTAAAAAGGTAAGGGAACCGGCTTGAAACCCTTGTAATATCCTAACTCTTCCTATCACTAATAATCAGTTTAGATAAGTATCTAGCTGAGATATTATATGTATATTATTATAACGTTGCCAGCGCAATAATGTAAAGAAATGTTCTCAACCAGAGAATTTTCACCTTTCTTGAAAAATATTTTGGTTGTTTTATAGGGAATAGTGATATACATAATTCTAATAAGTTTGCAAGCCGAAAAAAGTTCAAACAGAGGGTGACGGCGACTTGTAAAATTTTTATGTGGGATGTATTTTTTTAAAGAAAATTTGATGTTTAAAATATTATTTGGTCAATATTATCTATTTAGAATGTTTTAATTTTTTTTTTACCATCCTAACCAGATCATTATCTTTATCTAAACCTAACCCTTAACCAAATCTATATTGTTTTTGATTGGATCCCAGGATCATCAATAAAATTATTGGGCCAGTTCGAAATAATTATTTAATCCTATATTTCGCACTCTTCCAATGGTTCGCAAAATATGGAACAAAAATCAGCTTGGTCTACAAAATCCAATAAATCACTTACGTTCATAAATTTACTAAGAAATCTTGAAAAAAATTTGCACTGCATTCACACCTTGTGCTACAAAATATGACATATATGATAATTTTACATTAATTTTTTTATATTTCACCGTCAATACTAACTGTGAATGTAGGTTTAGGTCACTACCTAACCGGGAGACTGAAAAAATGAACTTGACGTTGTAATTTCTTTTTAAAATTTTACCAAGAATCAAATTCCATGTAATTCTTACTTAAGAGTGAATTTCTTTTTAAAATTTTACCAAGAATCAAATTCCATGTAATTCTTACTTAAGAGTGGCAAATCTTTGCAAAAGGTAAACCATCTCGAAATATCGAGTTATGAGTGACCTGGAGCATTGAAAATTCGATTTGTTTTTGACCAGAGCTAAGTCTAAATTTTTTATAATTTATTTCAGCTTTTGGTGGTAAACTTTCAGGAACTCTTACTTCTGACCAATATTAACCGAATTTTTTTTCTTTTATGAATCAAAAATATACTTTTTGTCTTGATTTAGCGAATCACACTTTTGGTAAATTTAATTTAAAAAAAATATATATTCTTTTTTTTTACTATAAGTGCTCGCAGCTAAATCTAATTTAGACTTTCGTCTCTTGTCCTTTTGTGTGACTTAAAAATATATATTATTTATTGTTTTTTTTAAAGGAAAATAAAATATAATAATATCGATAATTTTATACCCTAATGCGCGCCCATCCATCTAAAAAAAAATAAAATTCAATTTTTTTTATAAAGAATTTTTTTGCACCTGTTTCTTATCTTATATTACCTTCTTTCATTTCCTTTCCTTATTTTTTTTTATATAAAGTAAAATATATTTTTTGGACACTTTTATTTTGTAACTTTGTTGTACGGCTGGCAGATTAACTTTAGTTATTACAAATAAAAAAAAATTAATATTAGAATAGAGGTTAGATGGCTCATACAAATGTTAAGATTGAGAGGATAGTTATAAAAAGGTTTAAAGTAAAATATTAGAAATATTTAGGGAAAAGAAAATCTTACCACTTAATCAGTGGACATTTTAAAAATAATATTTATGAAAAAAAATGATTATTAAGCCGTTAATTTTTTGGTTTTTAAAAATTTTGAAATCAGTTTTAAAACCTGAACAGGTATAAAAAAAAGGATTAAAAATATAAAATCTTTTACTTTGAACTCCGTTTAACAGGAAGAGGATATTATAAGAATAAGAAGCAATGATCCAAAATGAGAAACGAGATAATGTGCTGATCGAGATCTTCATCCAAATATTTACCGTTCTTCCTGGTAATTTTTAATTGAATTTAGTTTTTCGGATATCATATCTCTTTATATATATGTATAAAAACGTAATTTTTCAGATTCAAGTGTTCCATTCAATCTAATCTCTTCGATTTTTTCATTTAGAATATTAAATATTTCACATTTCTAGAGTATAATTATTATATCTTTTGAATTTCTAATGGAATAGCATGCTTTTAGTTATCTATTATAAAAGTCAATTTGAACTATGAATTGAAGTATCTTTTACGTATAATAGAAATTTAATATTTAATAGATTTTTTTTTAGAAAACTTCAATAAAAAGGATTTTTTTTCAAAAATAATTTTATAAATATTTATTAAGTATCCGTTAAATAAATATTAAAATATTTTATTTTTGATAATGGCACTTTATTAAATATGAGCAACAATGCGTATCAAAAAAAAATATTAAGGTAATAAAATATAATATTATTTATTTTAAATTTTTGCGGTCTTATAATTTACATCCAATAGGGAAATATAATTTTGCAACAATGTTATTTATAACAAAAATATAACATAATTATATTAATTTATTGTAATTTTGTGATTCAATATTATTATACAATAATAAGAAATTAATATAGTGTGTTATTAGGCTTAGAAAATATAATATCTAAGCATGTGCAATGAAAAAACTTATCTGGTCATTGCGATGTTTAAGACTCTAACCGATAGGTGTTAGGCCTCTGTTTTAACCATCATAATTAAGGTTGGTGTGAATTATGATTAATTTTTTTTATAATACATACATTACTACTTTTTATATTTGAGAAATAAAAAAAAAAGTATTAACTAAAATATACACCAATACTATATTTTTTTTTTTTATTAAAAAAAATAATTATAAATATAAAAGAAATAATTTTATTCAAATATAACGAACTTAAGAATGATACCCT
Source organism: Gordionus sp. m RMFG-2023 (assembly GCF_954871325.1). Taxonomy (NCBI): domain Eukaryota; kingdom Metazoa; phylum Nematomorpha; class Gordioida; order Chordodea; family Parachordodidae; genus Gordionus; species Gordionus sp. m RMFG-2023. The sequence goes on along the minus strand of NC_088777.1, from coordinate 5,642,314 downwards.
TGAATTTATCATCAACCTGCGATAGAGAAAACCCCTTCATAACAGGGGAAATAGTTGCTGAAACATAAATTTTTTTGGCTAGCATGGAAAGATATTGAGTTTCTTTCCTTTCCAAAGATTAAGATCATCTATATCCATCGGATGACGTTTTCTTTAATAATTTGTAGTTGTCATTGAATTTACCTAACTTTGTTTAATCATTTATATTAAATTCTCTCGTTATCAATCTTTACATTTACTAATTGAATATATTCGTTCTTTAGAAGCATAAGATAAGATTTTCTATAATAAATTCAATAGGTGTACAATTTGGTTCTCTAATATTTTTATGCATTGTTCATTGTTAAATCGATAGTCTAAATATAGAAGCTAACACAAAGAGATATGAAACAAAAAATGGAATTTAAAATAGTACTTATATAATATCTTGTATATCGCTAACAGGAAATTTTAGAGCTAGTTTTTAAATATTTCTTAAATGAAAACCTTCAAGGCCATCATTATTATAACATCCTAATCAATCTACAAATAAATTGTTATTGAAAAAACTACCAGCTCATCTTCCATAAACTTACCAACTTTATTATTGTATCTAAAACAAAATGACCCTTTTTTTATTAAATCCCAAAAAATATTTTGACTTTACTACACACTAACTAAGATGACAAATTTTACATATTGAACCAGTGAGGCGCACTAGCTTTAAATCAAATTGTTGATTTTCTGTCAAACACACAAATCTTTATATCTGTTAATCCTTTAATATATTGATTATCCCAAAATTGCATAAACAAACAATAATATTATAAACTTAAAGATAATTACAATATATATTTTTTAACACATCTTATAACAAATCTCACGACATAATATAATTAAGAGTTATTTTAACTCATTTTATAACCATTTATAAATCCTTATATTACTTACCCATATATGAAAAATAAATATTTAAGAGACCTATAATTTCGATTGGAAGCAAACTCAAAGAACAAATTTATTACAAAGGAGAAAGTCATATGTTGTTGTTAGAGTGGAATAAAAAATCAAACCAGAACTATTAAAACCAAAATATTGCACAGAATGTAGATAAGTTGTACCACTATAACAAGAGTCAGATTCATTGGTCCAAAATAAATTTATTCATATAGCTTACATTTTCATGATAATAATTATAAATTCAGACTGTACCAAAGTTATCAACATTAAATATTAGTCAGAAAAAAATATCTTATTTTTTTAGTGATAAAAAAGATAATAATATTATGCAAATGTATAAAGAAAATCCCATAAAAAACCAATTAGTTCAGAGAAAATAAGCATGTTATGCTACACATCAACAGCTTTCTTAGCCTTCAATCTCATTACTGTATTACTCAAAGGGAATATATAGAAAGCCAACTGAATTTACAAGTGATGTATAATCTGGATTGTTCTAAACATTATTTAATCCTTTTATATATCATCTTTATAGACATATATTTAATTTTAAATTTAATATTGGATTTGTCACATCAAAAATTAACATGATAATGTGAAGATTAAAAATATCAGATAAAACACATACACAACATGAATATCATATTCTCAAATATGCCAGAAACTGACAAAAAATATGTTTTAGCATTAATTATTGAAAATAATATTTTATCCAATCGATAATTAGTTTTATACATTTCTCATTTTTAAATTTGTAAGATAAAATTTTAATCTGCTGTCTTATATATATTAATTAGTAATTATTTTATTTTACAAATTTTTTTGCATTTAAAGAAAAGTTATTTGGAGATGGAATAATCTTTTTTAAAATGGTAAAAATTAAATTTGGTATTTATCTATCTTAATTTTATAAGAACAAAAATAATTTAAAAAAAATGGTATTTTATATAATTACTGATGAACTATTTAATATCATTCCTAAATAAAATAAGACCGCCTTTATCAGAATGAATTTTTACTTCGAATCGTAATTGAATTTGATTTCAGTGTTTGTTAAATCAAGTACATTTATTCACGGATAATATTTTAGCACAGTTTGAGTTTATAAACACTAGAGATTAAGTTGTTGATTACGGTTATTAGCAATCCAATTATTATCAACTTTATTTGTTATTCCTATTTCAACCTGAAACATTAATAATTTTATTGGGTGGAGGTTTTGCTAAATTAATTTGAATAATGTATATAAAATATCTTAAGGCTGTGTCACTAGGAGGGGGGGGGGTGAAAGCGCAGGGGCTCGAGCCCCCTAAAAAATTTGAATAGCCCCCTTAAGCAAATTTTTTTTTAATGGCTCCTTAATATCCCTTTGTAATAAAAATAAATTTTTTTGATTGCCCCCTGAATGATTTCTTTTATAATTCCCATAGGTAATATATAGATTTAATTTTATTATTTAGAAATTAAAAAGACTATTTAAATTTTTATTAAATGAATACTATTTTGATTATTGGATTAGATTAATACATATAAATTATATTTTAACTATGTCAGCTTGCAATCAAATTCGGTATTAAAAATATATAATATCAATAACTCACTTAATATGAACTTTAACAGTTGAAGTTAAAATGACTTTTATTATTCAAATTATCCCCCCCCCCCCATCATTGATAATCTCTCTCATATAACAGGACTATCTCTTAACCTCCCCAAATGTGAGATATCTAAATCCCACTTCTATCCCTTCAGACATGGCATATCACGTCATCAATATGGACAAGATTACTCACCTTGGATCACCCTTAGGAGGTGATGCCATCGAGACATTTTAAAACAAATCCCTTAACAATTTATCCAAATTAAATACATTATTTAATTACCTCCCAACCCATCAATCTTTTTTTTTAATAAAAAATTATTTCAACATACCTAAAATCTTTACGCCTTGAGATCCTCTCCGATCTTTAAATGCAGTGACTTGCTTGTTTCTCACGAAACCCAAATTAAGGGTCTCCTTGAAAACATATTAAACCTTAAATTTTCCAATTCATCTTGGCTTCAGGCCACCCTTCCCAGCAAGTCTGGTGGTATTGGTATCCGATCCCCGATACAACTTTCCCTCTCAGCCTTTATCTCATCTCGTCTTGCTGCACATTCTATTATCGATAATGGATACACTCCTTCAGACACTGACCTCTCACAGGCCTCCACCTTCTGGGACAGCAACTGCTCACCCACCCTTTGCCGTTCGGCTTCCAGCATTCAGAAAGACTGGGATGCTCCTCTGATCGCCCGTTCCGTTGAATACCTTATTTCGAACAGGCCCTTTGAGGACAATCGCAATAATAGTATTATATGCAAGCTTAGGTTACGAATGGCTCGAAGCCATCCCCAGTTCCAATCTTGGCCTCCTCTTGACTGAAGAACAGCTACGCATTTCCATAGCCCTCCGCCTTGACTGTAACGCCGTAGTTCCCTCCATTTGCATCGACTGTGGCCATCCTATCGAATCGAAAGCTTACTATCCGTTGCACTGCTTGTTCTCCCATGGACGACAACCGCGTCATAGATCTATTAACGACATCCTCCTAGCTGCTCTTATAAAAGTTAATATTCCATTTTTTCTCGAACCAGTGGGCCTATCAAATGAAATAGCCATACGCCCCGATGTCATATCTCCCATTCCCTGGACTAATGGTCGTCTCCTCCTAGTTTAGGACTATACATGTGTCGATTTTGCTAAAAGTCCAACCTCTCATTTTCTGCCATCGAAAAGGCCGAAATCCTAAAAAAAACAAATATGCTTGCCTTACTAATACCGTGTTTATCCCAATCGTTATCAATACCCTTGGCATGTCCGGAAGTGATGCTCTAAATTTCATCAAAACTATAGGAAAAAAAATGAGGCAGATCTCAGGGGACCCCAATGAAGGATTCTACCTTCGCCAGAAGATTTCTCTGGAAATCAGTCGGTCCAATTTTTTAAGCATTTACTCTTTTCTAGGGTGATTTGTACCCTTTTTTTTAAAAAAAATTTTTTTTTTTTTTTATATCTCATTTCTCTTTTATACATACATATTTTTTAATTCATTTTTAATATATTATTAGTTTTTTTATATATTTTTTTTTAATTATGATTCGTAAATGAAAAATTTGTGAAATTCGTTAATTTTATATAATCATATATTATTTGAAAATTAACAAATTTAATATTATAATTAACCGAGTTCAAAATGACTAATCAACTGTATATTTATTTTTAAATTTTATTATCATATCTATTTTTAAAAATATTTTCAAGGTCCAAATAAGTATAAGAGATTTCTTTATAAAAAGTAAGTAAATCCTCTACTATATACAGTTGTTTATAAAATCTTAGATAAAATGCCACTTTTATAGACGTATTTGACAGTTATATAATATATTACAGTTAATATTATAATACATTTTACTAATAAATGTTTTTCATAATAAATATAGTAACATTTTGCATTCAAGTAATTAACGCCATCTATCTAGTTATATAAAATTTTAAAAATTAAACATTTTATTATTCATTTTGCAATAGATGTAATAAATTTGATATCTTTTCTTCTCTTTTTTTACGTGTTTTTAGGAAAGCTATTTTTTTCTTTTTCGAAAAACAGTTTTGAGTTAAATTTTTAATACAAGTATATTTTTTATATTTTTACAAATTACTATTATTTTAAGATATAATATAAGGTGGTGCGACAATATATAAATCTTAATTGTTTCATCATATCATTCTGGTCCTTTTTTATAGTTAGATAATATTTAATTTCTAATATGGCATTGCCGTGTAAATAAATCCAGGCTTCAATGTATTTGTATAATTATTTCTTCCAAAGATTTTTAGTGTTTTTATTTTATCAATTTATCCAACATAATAAATTCTGATATTAGTTTATATCGCGAGTGTCATGGCTATTATTGCAAATTAACCAGCATCTATTATTTGTGTTGCTATGTAATTTAAAATTATTACTATAATGGCTGAGAGCATATGATTGCATATTTTACAATAATGGTCAACTATGTAGTCGTTTAAATATCATTTAAAAGGGAAGATAATCTTTTAGAAATTTAATATCTCACAATAATTTTCTCTATAACTTATCTAGCTTCCATCATGTCATCTAAAAGGAAGCTCTAACCTAACCACCATATAGTTTTATGAATTGGATTGGTCGTTTATACTCTCTTCTTCAAAAATTGTTGATTTGGTTTAGGCCAATAAATTTTTCCTTATTTCTATTCTATAAAACAATGTCTAAAATGGTAACAGAGAGTTATATTAGTTTGATAACCTTTTGTCAATGTAAGTTGCTAAGAATTATAATATTGCATTATGTGGTTTTCAAAAACCATTATCAATTGAGGCATATGTATGAATTAATTAATCTTTTCACTAGTAATTCTTTAGACGCAAATTTTTTTTATATGAGCAATCGAAAATATTTATACTGTTATAATTTTGTATTAAAATATATTATTTTTAGAAATATCTTGTATTGTTTTAATTATTAATATTCTAGTTTATTTTGTATGCATAATATATTAAATGACAATGTATGATATTCAGAATAATTGTTTAGAGTTAACAAATTTTAAAAAAGTATAATATATTAATATAAAACCCGGCCGATGGCCGGGCAAAAGCGGGCCGAAGTACCGCAAATTTGCGGGTATAGGGGGCGACCCCATAATTTTTTTTTTAGTTGAACCCCCTGAGATTGTAAAGGCTAGCGACGCCCCTATCCTAAGGAATATATTTTTATTAGCTACATCAATTTACTATAGTATAATAGTTGAAAGAAAGGATATCACGGGCGAAGGCCGTAAATATTTATAAGGAAATAGAAGTATGTCTGATGAGTTGCCTCCGACAAATTTTCTGTAATGTAAATTCTGCCCTAAAGTTATTAGTGACATTATATTTTGCCAAAGTTTAGGAGGTTTGTACTAATATAAAATAATAACTGTATTAGCATCGCATTTATGAATTTATTCTCAAATAAATGATTACTCCGCAAGTTTAAGTTATAGAAGTAGTCACAATCTTAATGATATTGAGAAGATGATAGATGTAGAATTGCTTGGATTAGAAGTGAATCTTCAGGCTCAAATTCCCTCTATAGAAACAGATCTGGAAATCTCTAAAGCAAGCCAAAAATAGGTAATAAGACCACTTTGAAATAAAAATTTTTACTAAAAAATTATCATTTGACCAGAGATAAAATGATAGTGATAATAAATTAACATTTGCCAATAAAAAAGGGTAATTGTGATTGCTATTATAGTAAAAATGTGATATCTCTAGGTAGACTATAATTGCAAAGCAATAAAAAGGAAAATTTTTATACTTATTGCCTTTGTATTTGCAAGAAATTAAATATAGTAAGCTATTCAGAATTTAGATTAATAATATATGGGGAATTGGTAAAAAATAAAACAACTATTATATACGAAATAATTGGATTTACTATTCAGTGTGACTATAATACCGGGGCACGGGTAGGCAAGAATATATATATATATATCGCAATCATTCATTGGATGTAAGGAGGAAGTGTGGGAAACGGTAAAATTGAAGAAAAAGCTGAAGCTGCCGAGTTGCAATAAATACTAATCTTCAGATTGCAGATATAAAAATCTGTGTGCCAAAACCAGTAGAGATTTATTCTATAGATCCTAGCCAAAAATTGGTGTCTCCGCGGACCGTCTAAAAAAAAGAGTCCATCCACTTAGACCGAAATGCAAATATAGTTATTCCCAATGACCGACGAAGAGGAATACAAAGATATTTACTAAGGAATCAACGTAAATTATTCCCAGCGAGTACCTCCTCCCAGACTTTATAAAGAGATAGAAGATTTTTAAGCGTTTGATTTCAATTGGAAATTCAATAAAGGCATCCTTGAATTTCACACTATGTATTCCCTAATTTAGGATTTGCTAGAAAAAATTCAAAGATGAAATAAATGTACGGTCTTAAAAGGATGCTTAAATATTGGTGGAGCTAGTATGGCAAGAAACTGAGAATGTTCAATAGATCAAAGAAAATCTCCGGAAAGCATTTAGACAGGATTCGAGTCTAGCGGAAATTTATAGGTATATTGATAGATAATGGAGTATTATATAACTTTATAAGACAATGACATCTCTGTTATTTCATTCTTCCATTCAATGCAGTGAGTTGTCAGTAAATTAGGATATTTTAGTATGGAATGACAGATTTGTGCAAATGTCATTAAAGTTTTTCTTTGAAAGATTACATCGCAGGTACCAAATCATTAGGATGAAATTCATTTTTAAAATGGGATGACATAGACAATTAAGGATGATGAGTTTTATCTTTTAATTAAGTTGAAGAATTATGTGTAAATATTATTTTTCATTTATGCTAAAATTTTATTGTAAAATGATTATTTTCATTTTTATGTTTCTAAATAAAAACTTGGAAACTATCCTGTGTTACAATATTTCTTTGAATGAAAATAAGAATTAAATAAAGGATAAGAACATTATTCACAAATTTCTACCGTTAAGGTAAAAGATACTATAAGTTTTTATAAATAATAATAAGCGCAACAATTTGCAAGAAATAATTTAATTGGCAAAAGAAAAGGGCTGATATCAAGGAAAGTGCTTATTCGTTGACTTCGAGAACGGAAAAGTGGGAGCGAATTCATCACTATTACACAGAATCAGATCTTTTTTAAATTGGGAAAGGGGGTAGGGTAGATATATTAAATGAGAACGATATTATATCATAATTGAATTAATTAGTTAATTAATTATTTATTGGACGTATTTGAAGAATGTAAATTAATATTATTATTTTTAATTTATATATTTTTAACGTTCTCGTTAAAAAATTTTGATGTTATTTGAGACCTGATTTTTTTTATTATGCATCGATAATGATTTTGTATTAATGGACTTCATGTATTATTATTCAGATGATACTTTTAAATAAGCTCTAAAATAAATTTCCTCGAGAATAAGTTCTTATAACCACTGTCGAAAGATATTGATTACTTATAGAACAGCCAATATAATATATATGTCAAAATTTTATTTATCTTGATAGCCTTAAAACTCAAAATTTTACACATTCAAAAAAAAAAAATTAAGATATTTGATATAAAATTTATATTAGAATCCTATTTGAGAACAGAATCGAGAAGTTTAAAATTTGTGAACTCGGGATCTAGGCTAATTAAGTTTGATATATTTCTATTAAAATTTATATAATTAAAAACTAATAGTTTATATTGATTAACTCAATAATAATAATAATAATGTTTAGATAGAGAGTTTTATATTTTTATAAGAGGTTTTTACTTAAAATAAAATATAATAACTGGAAAATGCTTATCTATAAAATATGATTTGAGTCATTATAAATTTTACCAGGAGATATTAATTTAATTTAAAAATGTGATGGACAAAATTTACTAAAATGTGTCTAATTTTGTCTAAAATTTTTTAATTAGAAGGCATATTAATTTTTATTAAATTATTTTAAAGAAAAATGTTTGAAATGAACCAGAAAATATAATTTGAAAATGCAGTAATCACAAAAAGGTCATAATTTTTTAATACAATCCCCTTATTTGTCTTAATTAAAACTTTTGAATAAAATATGAATAAATTGTTTATAAACAATCCAAATAAATAGTTCATATAAATTATGATTTAATGTTTAATAATATGTTCTTTTCCCAAAAATATTCTTTTCCTTGTTTGATATTTTTTACCTAAATAATGAATTTTAACAAAGTAAACGTTTCTTTTTCAATTATATATAATATAGTGTAACATAATGTCTATCATACATAAAATTATTTCATAAAAATCAAGACTTGACTGAGATATAGAATGAAAAAATATTTCAAAAGTCAGTTTTAATACTTCACAGGTGAACCGTCTTATAAAATATTTACTGAATAGTGTTGTTTTAATGGCTCGATCTGAGCCGATTTTTATGAACGGTTAACTCAATATTTTGGTCAGGAAAATATTGCCTAAGCTTCGAGATTTCGCCAATAGATGTCCAAACCTCTGTGCCATCTATGACCAAAATTTTCAGGCTTGCGTAATATTTTAATGGATAAAATATTGAGTTAGACAATTTTAAAAAATTAGCTCAAATCGAGCCTAACAACACTAACTGAAAAGCTATCCTCTTTTGGTGAAATTGTGTTGTAAAATTTTTTTAATATATAATATCTTGATAAAATATCTTTATGTAAAAATAACATTGTTTATAATTAAATATTTTTTATCACATATTTTGTAATTAAAACCCTTATAATGATCTCATTTTTAATAAAATATTTCTAAAATCATGATATTGTTGAGAGAATTTATTTTACCTTTAAATTTACTTCGATCAATAGTAATATCTGTTTTTTGTTAAATATGGGAGAAAATATGATTTTTTTTCGACCAAATGTGGAATAATTAAATATGAGAAAAGATCAATATACATTGATGAATATATTGCTGTTCAGTTCTTAATAATATTTATCATTCATTTATTGTAATATTTTAGACATGTCATATAATAAACAGCTTTTTTTCTAAAAAAGATTAATAAGTCAAAGCTTCCAAAGACATTGCATACAATATTTAAAATATACAAAAATTTAAGAAGTAGTTAATCTAGAATATATGTTATATTTATTATTTACCTATATTTAACGGAGGGGCTAATTTTTTAATATAGATTTGATAAATATATGCTTAGAAAATTAAAATTTTATTAATTTTTTTAATATCTGAAATCATTATCACATCAAATTTTATATAAAAATAAATTACAGAACAGTTTATATATTATAATTTGAAAGGTTAATTTTATAGGCCATTTTAATGTACACCCAAGTTTGTGTATGTTTTTTAATAGGCCTATATAGTGTAATAAAATAGAATTAATTTGCAAAATTTAAATTATGTAGCAATTTTATAAAATTCCTACATGAGAATAGATATTTCTTTTAAAAAAATCCCTAGTAAATTAGAAAAAAAGCCGTCGCTTAATTAAGTGTAGGCCTCTTTATAGCAAGAAAAAGGATCCACGTAAAATCTTCCGATATGTATTCCAATAATCAAATGCAATCCCATATTTGCATTTTCTTTAGTAAAATCGTAATTAAATATATTCGAAATTTTTTTTTTGCTTTCTAAAAATGATATTATAATCTCATCTCATCTAATCTTAATTAAAATAAAATCATATTCAGTTTTGAATTATAAATATTAAAAGTATTTTGACAGAAATTTCGGCTTTCATAGATCAAAATTAATATAAAATATAGAAATATACTATGTTTAAAAAAAATAAAATTTATTTTCATTCGATATTCGGCGAAAATTAATTTTTATTTCTCATTTAAATTCCGTCTTCTCATTTAAATTCCGTCTAGGGTTTTATAAACTCGACTCTATTAAAAAATTATATATTTTTTTCCTTATACATAAAGTTCCGATATCCGCTTCAAGTGCTTCAGGTTCATTGCCACTAGTGAAGTCTATATAATTTATGAAATAGATTAAAAAATAAAAATTTAGGAACGTTTAATTTATTTATATTATACATTAAAAATATAATTACGCACTATATAATTGTATTCTTTTTTAATACATTTCAATTTTTAATGAAAATAGATATTTTGGTAGAATTGTATCTAATTTTTATTTTATTAATATTAAAGTAAGTCTAGTAGTTCAACTTGCTTTCCATCCCCAGTCTTCGTTATTTTAAATATTAATAAGTTTTTCAAACACACTTAAATTTTTTTTAAATAACATCATAACAATAAAACTCAAAAAATTTGTATTATCAATCATAAAAATTAGGATTTTTGTTAAAAATAAATATTATAATTAGGTAAAAATTATTCAGAGACTTTTAAGACTTTAAGACTCAAATAACCAAAAACCTAACCTAAATAATAATGAATAAAAACCAATGTAATTTTATATACATTTTTGGCCCTAAAATAGAATATATTATTTAAAAAAATCTATTCAGAAACATCCAACCCAATTTTATTCTATTTCTATTTTAAAAAAAACGCGATAGATAACTTTCCTAACTACAGATTTCGATTTACAGGTATAAATATATATTAATTTAGAAACAAAAAGAATATAAGCAGATTTAAAATAAATTATTATTGAATCAGGGGATTGGAAAGTTGGCTAATTGACCAGAGTAGTATATGAACTCTGGTCAAATACGGTCAAATAATCTAAAAAATTAAAACTATACACAATATAAAGTTACCATTGTCCTAAAAAGCATTTACTTGAATTCAACCATATTTGACCGGTCAAATACGTAACCTCTTATTGAATACACTAATAAAAAATAAATAAATAATATTTTATCACCATCAAATTTTTTTGGCTCGGCATCATCTATAATAAAAAATAATTAATTAGGATAACTATCTCAGCTTTATATCCTCAATTGAACATCCTATGCATAGGATAGACTTAGCCTATTTTGCTCCCAATTATAACGTTGACGCAAAAAGGGAACTTGGATAAACAATCAGTAAAAGACAGGACAGCAAAAAAATAATGACTTTATATAAATGTGATATACTAATACTATATTATTTTATTTTTTTAAATAATTGTGTAATTTTATAATCATTTATGACTTTATACTAAGTTTTCTATTTATAATTAATTAATTAATAAATTGAATTAATTTTAAAAATTATCTCCAATGAAGAAGTATGAAAATTATATAATTCTTCGAAGAGGTTTGAACCTTCGATAAGCCACCCTAAAGATACTACTAAATTTATAAGACTTCGACAAACCTTCTTATAAGTTTACATGTTAGATAATGTTTATGTAAATTTTTTAATATAAAGTTGTATAAATTGACTTACTTAATAAAAGTTTCATATAAGGTAGAATATAATCTAGAATTACATGAAAAAATTCAATAAAATTATTTTTAAAATAAATCAAAAATAAGATTTTGACTTTTAAAATATATTAAGAAAACCAAACAACTCTATTTGTTTAGATATTTTATTCTAGCTTAACAGAGAAGGATGGGTTATAAAAATCTGCATATAAAATATATTTGGATTCACTATATTCATAATCTTTTTCTGGTACTAAAAATGATAAATAGTATTTTTATTATGCCTGATAAAATTTTTTGAAAATTTGTAGAACGAATATGTTGCAAGAGAAAATGTAACATGTATTAATTTTTGACCAAAGTAAAAAAAATGATTTTTCGTTTCGATTGAAACTTTCAAAAGCAACACAATTTTAAAAAGTAGTATTTAAAAGGTTTAGGCATTCTATTAAGTGTTTATTAAACTATACAAGCACGAAATTTCTAATAAATGATTGGTTATTTATTTGATATCTAGTAAAAGGAACATTATTACATATTTGAATAAAAATAATGATGTAAAAAAAAATCAAATTAAACGGGTTGTTTTAATAAATCGATTCACATTATCCCTTTTAATAACACCCATTTAAGGATCACAATATTTCAATTATATCCCGGGAATAACTCATCCATTTTTTTATAAATATTTATAATACTTCTTGTTGTTAATTAAGTTATTTAATAAAAAAAATGAAATTATTACAATGTATTTTGTCTTTAATTTTTCTTATTTTCCCTTATTTTTAAATAAAGTTATTTGGTAAAAAAAATTGAAGGGTTTTTATTTTTTTAGTTTCCCCTAATTTCTTGTTTTTTCACTAATTTTTTCTTTTCTTCTCAATTTTTCCAGGGAAATTTGTTGGGAATTTAACACCTTTATTAGTAAGTTAATTTTTTTTACAATTAATGCAACTAAAATTTTGAAAATAATAATTATTGTTAATTAAAATTCTGAACTAATAATTAAAATCATCATATTAAATCAATTCGTTGTTTTATTAAAATACATTACTAAAAGAAGAAGGCTTTTCTTTTTTAGCTTAAAAATATAAAATAAAATATTTTAGGAATTATTTCAAATAAATCATTGGCACAATATTCAGTGAATGCCCATATAATTATCTCAATAAAAATTCAATATCATTGTCAAAAAAGTAAATCTAAATTTTAAATTTTACAATGTAACGACATCCATATAAATGTATTGAAACCAATGAAAGGTACGTCAATACTAATGCAACTGAACTCATTTTAATTTTAGAAATATTATATTCATCTTTAACAAATACATTAATATTAAAAATAAAGAATGTATTATGTAAAATATTTGCAAACATCAATACTAAATATTATGATTTAATTTTAACAAACTTTTTCAAAGTTTTTATCAGGCAGACATTCTCTCCTATCAATAAAATATTTTTAAGTTTAATGAGAAAGAAAGAAGGAACGTGTTGCCTAGGTTCTCCAAAATTTAATAGGAAACCGTTTCAATTGCATCAAACATTGAATTCCACCTTTTTTAATTTTATTTTATATAAGATCTTAAATCAAAGATAAATTTTCAAAACACGCAATAGACAAAAAATGAGCATTTACTAATTTTAATTATTTATAAATATATTGATAATTATTTGAATATTTTGATGTTATTATTTATTACGCATTCATTATTTAATTATCTAAATTCTTTAGTAAAATTAATAAGAAGATTATTTCTACTAAATATTTAAAAATGTGATTTATATTAATAGAGTTAGTCGCTAAATGATAGGTAGTTTTTAGTACAATTTTGTAAAAATTAAAGTTTTCAATACAAATTATAAATGTTGTTGCCATATTTAAAGTTTAAAATATGGTTTTATTTTTGTGAATAATGAATTAAGTTCCTATTTTTATGGTCTTACCTTTTCCATTTGTATCTAAGGCTTTAAGAATATTTATAAAAAATAATATTTTATATGAAACTTTAATATTTTATTTATAAAAGAACAGGCTTTATTTTAACAACTTTTGGGACTAAAATTTAATGTTAATCATATTTTCATTTATAATTTTTGTAAGAATTTTAGTTAGATATATATATATAAACCAGAATAGAATAAATATTTTTATTTACAATTGAGCAATAAATTGATTTAGTTACACCAATAATCATTATGAAAATTATAATAATTTTTGTTACTTGCAATTTATATATAATATATTTGTTATTAATTTTATCTTTTAGTTGGATTTGGCATAAGGTATTTCAATTTGTTTGTTCTAAATGAGATGTTCCATTTATATAAAAAAAATGATTTAATAGGGGAGATCGAGACTTGTTACCAAGTTTTCCTCAGCGATAACTCCCTCTAATTTCTTAGATATATAACAAAATTCTATAAAGAGCCTCAAAAAAAAATATTTTATTAGTCATATATTTTTTTATTTCAATTTTTTGTAAACTTATTTTAAAATACATTTAAAAATAAATTCAATAATTTATGAGATCCCCATAATTCCCAATTAATAGAATTTCATACTTTTTCTATAGTTTTTTTTAGATCATCCTAGTTAGTATTGTTAATTGGCTCGATTTGAGCCAATTTAAAAACGGCAAACACAGTATTTAAGTCAGAAAAATATAGTTTAGCCTCGAGATTTCGCTAATAAATGTACCGTTGTGCAATTTATGGGCAATTTTTTTTTAAAAAATCTGTTCAAATCCAGTCCTTTAATAACAACAACATTCCTAGTAGTAGAGAGTATTTTAAAATTGAACTATTAATTTTAAAATAATGGTCTATGCTGGATATCAGTTAATAATACATCTGTCAAATTACCATTTTAGTTGATTTCGCATTATGAAATGATGCCACATTGTTGTAATAAACTTGCGCAATCAGACAATAAGGCTTTACTGATTAAAAGCCAGACTTCCAACACCTTTTAAAACTCACAAAATTAACATATCGCTGTGCTAAATGAATATAACATTCGATTTAATCATATGAAAGTCGTCATTTTATTTAATTTACACTAGCCCGAACAAATAGGCTTAATAATGACAAAAACATTAATGTTTTATGGAAATATTCATTTTTCCTTTATAGAATTATTACTTTATGAATTCCTCCTTGTCATGTCGTTGTAGATATCTGGTTTAGGACACTTTAACTCATAATCCTGAGTGATTTTATGATGTTTTTCAAATATGATTTTTTTAAAATGATCTTATCTATAATATATATTTTAACGCCATTCTTGAAACTATTAGTTAGTAAGGAATTGCGGTCTAGAATCTATCAATTATTCCCTGAGAGGTATGACTTAATTTAAGTTCACAATTTTCTATTAAAATTCCTTGTTTATATGATTCAGTTAACGAACCACATATCTTTTTATCTAATGATTTTTTCACTCGTCATTTTGGAATACTATATGCATTAAGATTTATTAGAAAAATATTAATAATAATTTAAAATTTGTTAAAATAAGATATAGGTTACACTGGTTTTTATTTTATAAGATGGATGCTGATTTTTTATATATGAAAGATAAATAAAATGAAAGTAATTTATGAGGCTCTTTTAATATTTTTGAAATTAATTTATTAAATTTTCTTTATACAGGAAATAAAATTAATATATTTTGATATTCTAAAATATATACGAATAAAGTGATACGGAATCTTCGTGGATTCGGCAAAACCACAATTTTTTTTTGAAGAATCTTATTATAAACCCAAGAGGCATTAGAATAATTATAAACTCCATGTTTAAAACTGCTCCTTCTTTAGACTTTACTGATCCAATTAAATAAAATAAATGTCTGCAGCCTCCAATTTTTGAATGTGAAAATAACATGATAAATTATTATTTATATAATTATTATATTTAAAAAATGGTATCTTAAATATAAAGTATGGAGAATTAATAATATTATACCATTTAACTATAAAAAAAGCAAAAAAATGCTGAGGTGCCTTTAAAAAATGTAAAATATATTAATTTTAGACCGGATATAATATTTTGGTTAGTAGATCAATGTTAAAAAACTATTTGGGATAGTTTGAAATTGTTAGCATCAATCTTCTTTTAACTTTCTTTCTTTCTTTCTTTTCTTTCTTTCTTTCTTTCTTTCTTTCTTTCTTTCTTTCTTTCTTTCTTTCTTTCTTTCTTTCTTTCTTTCTTTCTTTCTTTCTTTCTTTCTTTCTTTCTTTCTTTCTTTCTTTCTTTCTTTCTTTCTTTCTTTCTTTCTTTCTTTCTTTCTTTCTTTCTTTCTTTCTTTCTTTCTTTCTTTATTTCTTTCTTTCTTTCTTTCTTTCTTTCTTTCTTTCTTTCTTTCTTTCTTTCTTTCTTTCTTTCTTTCTTTCTTTCTTTCTTTCTTTCTTTCTTTCTTTCTTTCTTTCTTTCTTTCTTTCTTTCTTTCTTTCTTTCTTTCTTTCTTTCTTTCTTTCTTTCTTTCTTTCTTTCTTTCTTTCTTTCTTTCTTTCTTTCTTTCTTTCTTTCTTTCAAAGGCAAAATTTTTAGTAGCTTGATTTTGAGCCAGATTTGGGTGGTAAAAAATTTAGAAGATTTTTGAGAGTAGTTTGAAAATGAGTCTAAATATTCTTTACTCCAAGAGGAAAAAGTGTAAAATTATTAAAACAAAAAATATCATTTTATATTCAAAATCAAGTTGTTTAAAAATTTTAATAATTTCTCTAGTTGAGTAAATAAAATTAGCACTATCAATTTCAAACAAGAAGGCTTTTCAATATTTATTAAGCAAAATAATTTTATATTCGGTCTTAAAACAAATTTTTCAAAAGATTATACATTTTAAAAGCTTAATAGGAGATTAATTATAATAGTAATAGAATTTGTCCATCATAATATAACTGTAAAAGGCTAGACGCGTACAACTTAGACACCTTTATCTTTCAAGAACCATGGTTATTACATTAATTATAAAATTGATTGTACCAATAGAGAATCGCCCGCATGACCAATGATTAGGAGCACGTGCAGGAGAATATCCTAAATAAAAAAGGGTATTTTTGTATTATACATTTTATTTATTATAATAAATAAAAATAATCAGCTGAATAAGAAGAATCACTAATAATAGATAATAGGAAAAATGTGAACTTAAATAATTTATTAAATTTAAATAAAAAAAAACAAAATGGTTTTTGTGATATCATTGGTTAATAAAGTACTCTTATGGAATTGACAAATATATAAGGACAGAGTTAATAGAGAGATCTGCGAAGAGGTGAATGTCTGAGCTTTTTTAGGTGGAATACAAAGGATAGAAACAGAGTTTCTATTTTTTTATTATGCATTTCTCTTCTCTTCTCTTCTCTTCTCTTCTCTTCTCTTCTCTTCTCTTCTCTTCTCTTCTCTTCTCTTCTCTTCTTCTTCTCTTCTCTTCTTCTTCTCTTCTTCTTCTTCTTCTTCTTCTCTTCTCTTCTCTTCTCTTCTCTTCTCTTCTCTTCTCTTCTCTTCTCTTCTCTTCTCTTCTCTTCTCTTCTCTTCTCTTCTCTTCTCTTCTCTCTCTCTTCTCTTCTCTTCTCTTCTCTTCTCTTCTCTTCTCTTCTCTCTCTCTTCTCTTCTCTTCTCTTCTCTTCTCTTCTCTTCTCTTCTCTTCTCTTCTCTTCTCTTCTCTTCTCTTCTCTTCTCTTCTCTTTATTAGATTCAAAAAAATCAAATCAGCTATGACGTACCTTTTTTTCATTTTAAAATAAAAATTGTTCGAATCTTATTCTAGCAGCATGTATAGAACTACCCTATAAATTTCAGATCGATATAAATTTTTTCATATTATATGAATATATGTGAAATAAAGATGATTTGACGGTTCATGACAAAATTATCTGATATTCACATGGCAACAACTCTAAGCATTCTAGAACTGGATCTAACATAAACTGGTTTTTTAAAAAAACGCGCTCTATAAATGATCTAAGTTTTAAAGATTTGCCAATCTAAGTTAAATCCAAATACATTTATACATATTATTTTATTTTATGATGTTATAAGAAGAACAAATTTATACAAATTTTTATAATTTATTACAAAATTTTTCATAATTATGGTCATTCTGGATAATCACTAAAAATCTTATCAATAAAAAGTATCAAAAACAAACATTTAGATATCAATTAAACAATACATTTATTAGACATGATTTCCCATGAGCGTCTACATGATATTTCACTGGATGCTACCACCTCCCCCCCCCCTCCCCTTAAAAATCTATGCCTATACCCCTAAAAAATTTCCGCATTACACCTTTTAAATAGGCCTTTAATAAAAAGTATTATTGCCCTATTTCGTTTAAAAAATTAAGAGATAACCCCCCAAAATATTTATCTTACCCCTTTAAAGACACCTACCCCATATACCCTTTCAAAAAAATTAAATGTAAGCTTTTCCTACTATCCTCTCCCCGCTGATGTAGAGACGCTGTTTCCCATTATGAGGTTCCATGTCAAAGAGCAAATAATATAGTTATAATTTTATATCATAGTGACACCTCACGAGTTTCCCATTTTGCAAATAACAAAAAACCGACCTCCTGCTGGCATCTCACACCACTAGAAAAATTAAATGCTCACAATCGATAAAGTCTATATCTATGCCATTATACCCATTTTATTGATGGCGCTCACACACGCATGATTCGACCACTACTTTATAGCCTACAGATGCACCATCACATTTCAGATACACTTCATGATAACGCTACAAACAGTGCCACCCCTTTAATGCTGTAGGTTATTTCTCATTGTCCCAAACCTCACAACTTATCTCGCATACCTAAATGTGCAAGGATTCAATTAGAAAGATCTTATTCAAAGAATCTAATATCTCTCAATAATTTCTCATCAGTAATTCACTAGCTTTATTTTAACATACTCTTTACCATCTCACAAACATCACTCTTTTGGTTAAAAAATATTTACTCAACAGGTAAAAGTTACATCCTAAAATCCTCTTTGTTTAGATCGATGGTCTACATCCTCAAAAATGACAAAAATTGCAACAAAATAAAAACGTAACTCCTTTAAAACGAGAGAAAAAGTTTATATAATTTAAAATGATTGCAATTAATATGACCGCTAATATTAATATTAATCGTTTCAAAAACATTGGCCATAATGAAAATGACTGCGATAGCAAGAAATTTTAGAAACAAGAAGTCAAACTCCCTTATTCTATAGAGGGTTATTATTTTTTTTATATATAATTTAACTAATAAAAAATGAATGAATTTTTTTTTAAAACCCTTTTTAATCATTTAAAAAATTTATGTTGTTCAAAGACCGCGACATAAGCGCAAATCTATATCATAGGTGGAAATTTGTGAATAGCAACCATCGTATTATAGCAACACTTAAAATATTAATATTGCGTTTGAAAACATGCAAAGGTCTAAGAAATAAAATTATAACCTAAGAAAAAATATTTCTTTGATGGATGCTCATATTTGCCTATTTCTGTTGCATATTTATTTTTAAGGATAATCCTATAAAACATATTTAGGTGGTACTAAACGGATGAATTTTTAACGGGAACAGGAAAATATTAGGTTCACAGATGAACTTTCCGACATTTAATTCTGAAACGAATTTATTGTTAACTGCACCTCCCTTATTCTCCCCAACCTGCTAAAGCACTTAGACCCATATCCCCTAATTGATCAGATTATATCTAGTAGGTAAACTCTATTTCTAATATTAAATTAGTTTCATTAAAAAATTATTGTGAAAAAGTAATTATAACTGGGGCTAGAACACGAAGTATCAATAAGTAATTTAGGGCATTACTATGCCAATACTATTGTTCAAAAATATGATTATATTTCTATATATCATTAATCAGGCATAATCACTCATTTGTTAATCGTCATCTAAAAGATGATGTTTATTATAATGCCCACTCTTAATATAAAAGTTTTTTTTACTTCTCTTATTAAATAAATGCATAGTATATTATTTATTAAATTACTATAGCAGACTCTATCTATATAATATATTTTAGTTAAATATTAAAATGCTTCAATTTTATCATTCAAAAGTAAATATTTTATGAAATGTTATAAAAGTAGAAAATTATTTAAGCCAGAAACTATAGATGTCACCCTAATTTACCAATATTTATTTTATTTTAAATTATATATGAAAAACAGGATTTATAATTCATTTTTAAATCGGCCCTAAAATTTTAAATATAGTATAAATAGCTCAATGATTTTACCATCGTGAGGGTAAGCTATGTTAAAAATAAAATTTCATATATTTATTAACAATGTTTGTACATGATTTTCACATGGAGAGATTTAAAAATGTTAAAACATAGTCCATTTTCTCAAAATATTTTGCACAATTCTGGATTATTTTTATATAGGTAATTTTTGTATAAAGGTATGTAGTACAACTAGATGAAGATTCTGCAAGTTTTATAGTTTAGATTATTTTAAAGGGACAAAAATTCCCCCTTTTCAGTCTTAATACCGTATTTTATCCTAAAATTAGAAAAGCCATTAAATTTGACATACATTATTATTTATTTATTACACACCTACGGTTAGTTTCATTGTTAATAATATTCAAGTGATTGAAAATTACAAGCAAAAATTTTAGTCGAATATCATTAAGAGAAAAGAAACGCATCTTAATCATAATATATTATTCCTTAATTATTTTTTCATCTCTCATGGTTTAAATTAAATCAATTTCAATCCTTAGCCAATGTTTCGTAATCATCATCATATCACATTTATTTATCCGAATTTTGACTGAATAATTAAAATTAATTCATAAAATTATAATAGAAAAAAATATTAGAGAAATATTCTTATTTATATATATCAATTTTAATTTTTGATCTTCTAAAAATCATTTCATCCGTGCAATCTTAAAATTATAGATATTGGCTTGGTTATTTAAATCTATTTCAATTATATTTTTTTTTCTTTTATAAAATCTCTAAGAGAATTAAAAAATTAAATCTAACTTTAATTTTTTTGCAATTGCTAAATTTTATGGCTTCGACTAAATATTTAAAAGTTATATATAAATTTCTATAACAGCGAAGAACTTGGACTATTTTTGTTAGTTTTACATAATCAATTTATAAACTTAATCTCCATCCCAATTATATATATATGTAAATCCGAAAAAACTGCTATTTTTTTCATCAAGTATATTTTATATATATCTGAAGAGATATTATAGTTAATAAAAAAAAAAATATTTCTTGCTCAACAACATTTAGAGTGATTCGCATTTTAAAATTGAAAAATTTTATAATTTATTAGCATTGCGCGACCATTTTCTAGGGGCTTTAGTGAGTTTGAAATTTAAATTTTTCATTTTATTATTATACGATATAGTATTATTGCACAAAATTTCAAAAAATATCGAAATTAGTCAAATCCTAAACCCTATTATTTTGTTGATTTGTGGAATTTACTATATTTACAATTGGAAAAATATTTATATTTATAGTAAAATTGGTAAAACTAGCCCAGTCTTTTATTAAAAGTCCGCGGTCAGGTCCGGTCCATGTGATCTGTTCCAGTTCGAAATTCCGGATCATAACCTCACCTTGCATTTATACCGGTTTTTCCATTAAATTTTGAATAGTGTGCTGTTAAATCTTGGAGTATTGATATGATAGGGCAGCGATGTACCCACCTTTGGATTTCTCTCGGTAATTAAATATTTTATTTCATATTTACACTTGTCTAGTTATTTTATGTGGTTAGTTTATATATCTATATAAGGTAAATTATTACATCGTTTAAAAGGATATTCTAAAAAAAAATTGTAAATATAATATTTTAAAACGTACTAACATAATAATTAAAATTTTAAAATATTATTTATATTTAAAATTAAAGCATTATAAATAGTATACTCCTAGCAAAAATACAGAATTGTCCTTCTGTATCAGAATAAGCTTTTAAATATATAATAATATAATTTTAGAAGATAATTAATTAGAAATATAAATCTTATATAGAATTTTTAAAATAAACAAAGAGGCACTACTAATCATATCCCTGTTGTATCATTAAATGCGACCCTTTTACAATTCTAATGACATCATTACATTATATGGAGATAGAAGGCGCTGAATTAAACTAATATTAAATGTTACTTGTTATTGGCATTCAAATTCAAAAATAACATCGGTCTTAGGGCGATGCAATATTAAACGCTTTATTAATATTGTCATAATTATTATAATAAAATATACACATCAATATGCATATAAAAAGTTTTTATGTTAAGGGTTGTAGCATAAGTAAAATTATTTATCTTGATTCAAAAAATATAGCTAATTTCTAGATATATTTTAACATTAATCTCAACGAAGATCTCAGATTACCTAAACTGCAGTGATAAGTCCTATTGCTTATTTTTAGAGTTTTAATCATTCAGCTTTTACATTCAGGTTTGCCTTGCGTACCACTTTATTGCAAGTACTTAAATTCTAATATAAACACTCTTCGCTAAAAATTTTTGCCTTTTGTCAACCAATCTTTATATTACTTTTCGAAATTGTATCGCTTTGTCAATTGTAAATAGAGATTTTTCTTAGCCAATCTATAATAAAGTACAGTTGCTATAAAAAAAAATTAACATTACATTATAAAATTTATAACCCAACAAAGGTTTTTCTTGTAAAGATAAATAGGATCTTTTTGTCGTTCATCTCAATTTTTGAGCCTAATAAACAGATTTGATTATGTAATATTTTTGATAGTTTGTTGCTAACTGCGTTTATCTCCGAATGTTGTCAACTTTGTAATGCCTTTAAGGCCCTTGTGAGCAGATTTGACGGGGTCAGTAAATTTTAATATTGTCTATGACGTTTCTCTATGTGAAGTTTATTTGACTATGGTTAATTTATTTATGCCTTCTTCTTGGAAACCTATTATAGATGTGTTACACTAATTTCGCATTTATTATTGGCGTGTTTATAACTTAAATTTTTTTTTTGTTTTAAGAGATTGTAAGCAAAATTAGTTTTAGGTTGAACAATAAATATAATTGAATCTTTCTTGCCTTTGTGCTTTTTTTAAAAACAATCATTATCATCTGAGTAGTCAGATTATTTAGAAAAAAATAGAATTAATTTTGTATTTTAATTTTTTCAATAGTAGACGATCTGTCATCACTAACATTAGTTATGAATATTTAAAACAATGGCAAACAAAAAATTAAAAACTTTATTTTTGAAGAAATTAGTGATTCAAAATAAATTATTAATATCATGGAATCTTTAAGCTAACATAAATTACCATATTAAAATTAATAGGTGAAATAATAAATGCAGTATTGCAAAATAGATATTCTATCACCATAATATGTATATTCTTCTGATAGAATTGATATAATTTTTGTCTGACAGAATTTTAATAATTTATTCCAGGCTAAGATTTACTAAAAATAAATGTGAACTCAGATCTTTAGAGAATTCTGATAATTATTTTTACCTATAAGGCTGCATCTTACTGTGAGATTCAGATTCATATAAATTTTGTAGAGGTATCATCAGATCAAAAGATGACATTTTAACCTTTATATATCACTAAAAAGGAAAATTTAAATTAAAGAATGCATAAATTTGAAGGGGTAAAAATATTTTTAATCCTTAATAAAATACCTTTATCTATTTAAAAATTTAATTGCCACAAATGGTTATTAAGACGCGTAGCCTTAAAGATGTCAAAAAAAAGAAAATTATCTTAAAGTAGTATTATCTAATTTGTAAAAATTATAGCTATATAATATAAAAATATTAGAATGTCTATAATTTGATGGTAAACATTTTATATCTTTGTTTTTATAGTCAGATATAATTTATTAAAGAAATAATGAAAAATATTTATTAAAAAATACAAAAATTTAGCTCTTTTTAGTGTCAGTCAAAAAAGAATAATAAAAATAAATTAAACAAATTTAAAAATATGTTGTTAATCAAGATGTTTGACCTAGAAAATTTTCAATACCCATTTATATCTAATTTTCTACCTACTATGTATCCTGAAATTAACACTTGTTTAGTATCTTTTTATGCCATAATAAAGTAATGCTATATAATAAAAATTAAAAATATTACCTCCGCATTCTATAATAGATATTTTGTTAAATTTTTTATTATACATTTATGTACAATGAAATTTAATGGTATCGATTATAATGCATTAAAAAATATTCAGATTACAAGGTTATATAAAATTTTTAATTCATCTATTTTTTAACTAAATATATTATTGGTATTGTTAAAAAATATCATTAGTAATTTAAAATCCGATAATTAATTTCTTTAACAAAAAGAATAATTAGTTATAATATTATTTAATTCATCTTCTTCTCTCAAATATAACATTTCAGTTTCAAATAAATTTAACAAATGTTTAAACACCGTTATCTGGCCAAAAATATAATTAGACAAAATAATTTAATGTTAGATTATTTTATTCTATTCTAGTATTCTATAAATAATGATTTAAAGATATATTTCATAAAAATAGAATCATATAGTAAAATATCAGTAAGAGCGAGAAATAGATTGCTTTATGTTTCATATCTATGGTTCAAAATATAAATTGCTAAAAATTATGATTAATTAATAATTTATATTCTAGCAAACTATAAATTAAGTGTTAAACACCCCAAAAAACATAGCGCAACTCTTCCCTTTTCAATATTTCATTTAGATTAATATTAAAAGGCTGAAAATTTTATTTAGATAGAACAAAGATTTGAACATCTATTAATGAAATCTCGAATCTTAGGCAATATTATTCTGGCTAAAATATTGAGTTAGCTGTTTTAAAAAATCGGCTCATGAGCCGTTCAACACTACTTTCCTTATAATATATTTTAGTTTGTCTTAAAAAATTCAAATCTTGAATAATTATATAATAAAAAGTTTTCATATTTCTTAATCAATTTTAGGCAAAATTCAAAATTATGGTGTTTGAAAATTTAAATTTGCTCAAATTTAATATCCAAATTTGTGATAAACTGAAAAGAGGAATCAAATGTTTTTGTTTGATATGAAGATAAATAGAAAGAATGGGATAGAGTGCGATATTGGTATAAATGAAAGTAGGAACAAAGGATGGGGCTTGTAAAATGTTAATATAAAAGAAATAATAAAAAATTCAAATCAATTTAAGTTATGCCGATATAAAAGAATTAATAAAAAAAATTAACAGTTAATTTTAGGTTACACAATAAACAGGAAATAACAAAATAAGGTAAAAGTTAACATCTAAACAATGAATTAACATAAAAAGGTTTGAAACTAATTTTTTTAGCTTTTTGAATGTAAAGGAGGTAGAAGGGTACAAAATAATTTGTCTCTAACTCAATTTTGACCGAAAGAATATAAGTCAAGCAATGAGATATTAATATTATTTGTAATACAATACATAATATATTAGACCTTAAGTTATACATAATTCTTACCTAAATTCCAATAAGCTGTAAAATATTTTCAAAAAAAATTGCATTATTATTATATGTAAACATTATTTTTAGATTGTAATCAAGGGTCTGTAAATCAAACTTTGCTCCTATTTGATGATATTCAAAATTATTATGAACTATTGTCAGGTTTATAATTTAGCTTATTGCTTACTCCATATTCATATAGTATATACTTATCACAAAATAAAATTATTTTCGACTTTTTGAAAAACTAATTAAAATAAACATATTGACTAGCGGCGTATCATTTGTCTACCGCAAGTTTTTTTAAAAAGTCAAAACGTACCGAGGCTACTACAAATTAGATTTTTACATAATTATTCTTATAATTAAATAAATATTTTCAACTAATGATGTTTAAGAATGCATTCATAGTGTAGACTAGTGTTGTTAAATTACCTAGCTTTCACCATCTCTATTGTGTCTTAGTCAAACTTTTAGACTAAAAAATTGGTAGGGTTAAGGTTATGGTAGGATTAGGGTTATGGTAGGGTTAATTTTTGTCGCCGGGATGGCCCAGTGGTGTATGATGTAGACTTGGAAACAGAAGGTCCCAGGAGACTTGGAAACAGAAGGTCCCAGGTTAAATTCTGGTAAGAAACTAAAAAATTTTGAGTTTTTCTTCGAAGACGGATGTGTATAGACATATGATATGATAAATTCGATTTGATACTTCTGTGTGAGGAATACTCCGGTGGGATATCTATATACAAGATACTTTGACCTTGATAGCGATACTCCGGTGGGAGTTCCAAACTGGAATCGATCAGAAACACAAATTAGATAAAAATAGATAGCATGAGTAATAAAGTAGAGAAAGAAAGGAGCTTACTACCTGAAAAAGGTAAAAGCTAAACAGGAAAAAAAATCATGAGATTGATTTTGATGAAACAATTGTGTGATCATTCTTTAATCCCTGGCAAATTGCTTTTATTTTTTAAAATTATATTTAATAATTTTCCCAAATATCTCTTTTATGATTTTCTTGAATTATGATATTATCAAAACGGATAACTTGATTTAGATATCTATGTCTGGTACGGAGAGCGACATAGCTATGAGATGATTAAAAATTGTGGACGGTTTTATACATTGAAAATTAAATATTTTATATAGTAAAACAAAGATATTATATGAATAAAATTATGTATTTATTACCCATAATTTGACATATCTTTCATATACTTTTGTTAATCCTATTATTGATTAAAGATATGAATTGAAGAAAGGTTTATTCTATGTAGGCAAGAATAGTAAATAAGGATCATCCATGGTTGCATTAACCAATTTTATTATTTATTGCATAAAGTTATGACCTTTGCCCACAATAATGGGTATATATTTAATATATTTTCATTATACTTTTAGATAAAACATATTGTTCTCTAGCCAGAATTCTAATAAATTCTCCAAATTTCCCTAGTTTTAAAGTCAGAATTTTTGTTGGTTTAAAAGATCTTGTATTTATACCCAAATTATTTCATTTATTCTAATACTTGCTATATTTATTTTTAGCAAGGTTCACATATTAAAGATTATTAATTTTTGTACACGATATTTAAGGTTATATTTAAAAAATAAATTTTAAGTGTAAAAAGTATCCTCCCATGTTTGAAGAATTTTGAAATGTATCAGAAAATTTTTCAAATCCATTGTTTGGTTCAATAGTTATTGTAACTTTTCATGATTTCTTTTATCCCCAAACTCAGCCGCAACGAGTCCTGAATTTTATCCTGCTTTAAAAAAAAAATTTTCTTATCTTTCTTCCACAATCTTTGAGATAGAACAGAAAACTAGCATGAACTTTTAATGTAATTTGTTTAAAAATGTTAGGAAAAATAAAAAAACAGTGATATTAAAGGAGTGTTAAAATTATTTAGAATCAAACAGTCAAAACATCATTAGCCTATTTATATTATTTCCAACATCAGCTTATTCCCAAAATGTAATGCGTCTTTACATTACTTTAAAAAAGCATTCTATATTTTTGTTGTATATTTTTTAAAAAAACATTCAATGCCTTCCTAAAATTTCTGGCAAAAAAATAGAGAGAGAATGAGATCACATAGCCAAAAAATAATACATCGCTTTTATAAATTAAATATATATTATATTAAATTTAAAAAAAAATTACGTCTCTTAGCATCAGGTTTTTCTAATAATAAAAAAATATATATTCATCAAAAGCAAATTTATAGCCTTTTGTTCAATTCAAACTTACAAACAATCATAGATATAATATATTTCACATTTCAGTATAGGTTTAAAATTCAAATATTTGATCAATTTTAAAAGATAATTTATAGCTCGAGTTTTCAAATTTTGGAAGATTTGATCTTGCTATATATGAAAAATTATTTAGTCTATTTGAGCAAATAATCTTTAAAGATTATAAAATAATATTTTGAAATAAAGATTATTAATGATTATATAGTATTCTGATAAAAAAAGATTAAAATTTTAGTTTAAAATTTGATACAAAATTTTGTTTGGATATTATCAAAAAAATGTAAATAAAATCCTCAGATATCAAAAATCAATGAAGAATTTTATTTTGGAGAATTTTAAACCTTGTTTTTATTTGTGGATTTCTAAAATTGAAAACTACACAAATATTTTTGTCAAAATTATCTTAAATTTACAAGGTAACACTCTTTAAAAATTCAAATATTATTTTTAAAATATGATAGAAATATATAAATTTTTAAAAATTTAGGTTATCGCGCTAAACTATTTAAACCCCTACGACATTATATGTATACATCGTTAAATAAAAAATTAAAAAAATCTTTATAAAATTGAATCATAACAAATAAAATTTATAGATTAATATAACCTCCAAAAAGAGCTATAAAACATTGAGTTTAAAAATAATAAATGAAGTATAGATAATGACATTATCATTATAATATTTTTTTGAGAAGGATAGCTAAACATTATTCATTCCGTTATTTTCATTTCTCGTTCATAAAATGTTTTAATTATTATTCAAGAATGATTTGTAAGTCCAAGTTTGGTTTTTTTTCGAAAAATATTTGAGACTTATTTATCATGAAAACCAATGCTTCCTAAACAAATTTCTTCTTTAAATAATAAATTAATGTAGTTTTTTTTTATAAAACAAAAAACATATTATAAACTTACCTTCTCCTATATTTTTGCCTATTGAAAAATAGTCAATATAGTAATTTTATATATGAAAATTTATATTATAAGAAAATGTTATAGTTAATATTATTCTCATAATAAATTTTTCTACACAAAAACTATTATATGAAGATATTTGAATGATTATAATTATCATTTATGACTTATATATTTTTTAGTAAGGTTATAACACATAATATGGTCAGACCGGTCTTGTTGTATGGATTTGTAACTTGGGCATTGCGAGCTGCTGAGAAATTTTGGAGGTAACCGAAATGCTTATTATCTGGTGGAGCCTAGGTTACACCAAGTTATATGACCAATAGTAGCTTAAGAAAGAAGAAGGGCTTAGCTCCCTTTTCGGAAAAGATAAAGAAAAGTAAACTGAGATGGTATTGCTCAACTAACATGAATCGGAAAGTTATCCATCCTGTAGTTACTAGCCAATGAATATTTTAAAATCTACAAGAACATATTGGATAAGATAATTGTTGCTGATATGGGTCAATCCTAATCTCTATGGAAGGATGGGGCACGTTTTAATTTGAAATTAGCATGAGAAAAAAAAGTATTTCCCAGATTTTGAAGCCAAACTGAGTCTCCCTTACATAGGCGTATCCAGAGTTTTGCTAAGGACAGAGGGGAAAAAACTATTAGATCCTTGGTGATCTTTAGTTCCACTTTTCGTAGGCCTTTGACTATATTCTCTTATTTTACAATAATAATCCTGGGTTTTCACTTTTTTTAAAAAAAAAATTTGAAATCGTTATTATAAAAATTTACAAAATTTTATATATTGATAACATTTGGGGAAGAGGGGGGGGGAGGGTTAGGGGGAAAATCATTCTTAGCTAAAAATAATTTATATGAGAACTTGGAAATTTGCGATGGGGGGGGGATCACTCCACATGTTTTCTGCGAATAGTCGATTGTTTCAATGTTTGCATTTATTGCGTCATGTATAATTGATTTTAATTTTTCGCGATTGATGTATAGTTGTTTCAGTTTGTTTTACAAGAAGACTTAAATCCATGACTATTAACTTATTCTGTGAAGCAATTTCTTCACCTTGAATAACTTAATAGTCTATTACATCTTCAAGCTTTTTACCTGAGATTAGAAAAAATAATCAATTGAGGTTTTCATGTACCAAAACTCGTGTATTATTATTAGTCTATCCTTTTATTCAAGAAAAATGTTGGTAAAGGCAGCTTGCACAAATCGAAATACATTCTTTTCATACCCCAAACCGCAATGATATCATTTGTAACCTTCTCTTGTCATTCTCATATGTATATTTAGTTCTTCGCCATTATAACTAGGTCTTCTTTGGGGATTCCCATGAGAGCTTCTATTAAAATTTTCTTTCTCTTCGTCTTTGCAGCCACTTTGACATAAACTTAGAAGATAGATTGAATATTTGACCAATGAAGAGTTATATCTTCATTATGCTTTCTGAAATTCTTTTGACTTCTACCACTGTAGAGGTTAGATCATGGCTGGAGATAATACCAGTACCATTTATTTTGTTTACAAAACCATTGTAGTAAAGTATATAGCCAACTCCAATTAGTTGTGTTTTTTACCCTTCCATTTATCCTGTAAACATGTAATATCAATCCACCTTGATTAACATAGCTGTTAATCTGTCTTACCTTTTAGAGTAACAATATTTAGACTTATAAATCGGGTCTATTTGTTTTGACTTTTGTTTAACTTTTCACATGAAGTTAATAAGCGCGTCGGGCCTTAGCTTTCTTATTGATTCTACATTTTGTATAATCCATTTTTGTGATTAGTTATCTTAACATCCGGCTGCACAGGCCTATCATTAATCAGGGGCATTTTTAACATCAGTGAATCATCTTTTCACACATAAATTCTTATCAATCATTAAAGAAATTTTTATTGTAATCTCTGAGGTTTGAAGTTATGCCAACATCATCAAATTAGGCCACTCTGGCGAGAATATAAACAAGTGTAATTCATTTTGCTGATTAATGATTTTGATCTAATGTCAACTAAAAAACAAATAACATTAGTTAAAAAGTAAAAACTTTTAATTAAAAAGGAGTTTTCTTAGAAAATTATAAAAAATAAATAATAAATAATTTGCCAGGCCATTCTATACATATTAATATTTTGACATTATCATAAATATATATATTTAAAGATACCATTTCTCTCTATAGTTTTTGTTTTGAGGCATAGGTATATTGTGCGGAGAAAAGAAAAGGGAGGATTTAAATTCACGATTCAAAAAGGTTTACATTAAACCAAAAACAATTTTTGATCTTAATTACGAAAAATCTCCACTCCCATTACGATTTCTCTTAATTTATTAAGAAGAAATATGCATCGAAGAAAATAATGAATATTTGTTAGTTTACCGAAAGAGCCATACAAGTATAATTCTAAAGGAGAGGGATGCCCCTTTCCCATATTAAACCATCTTGCCTCTTGTCATCTAAAGTATTGAGACCTAAGGGCGTTAAGGCTTTTCTTGAGTTTTAAATAGTATACTGTTGACTACGGTATGCATAGGATGGTGGCCAGAGAATAGGTAGTTCAATGGTAAATAATTTAAAGTAAGCTATTTTAATAAAAAAGTAATCTTACGAAGCGAAATACTGTAGTGAAGGTCTTAATAAATTTATTTAAAAAATTAATTTATTAAAATTATAATATGAAAAGAAAGAAAGTCTACAAATTTTAAAAGAATTCTTAATAATGTCTTAGTTATATTATAACATTAATTGTAGCAATCTCTTGAAAGATATAGCAATAATATACCTGTTTTAGAAGCTAAATATTATATAATATTAAATATATCTTGTGAAAATTTTAAATAAGGATTATTATTGATACTAACTATTTATATTTTATTTCATATTATAAATAAATATTTAATTTATTTTTTATTTCCACAGAAATTTAATAAAATCAATTCCAGCATACCATTAAAATTAATATTGATTTGATATTAAAAGGTATAGGAAAAACTATATTATTATGGCGAAATTCATAACGTGGAACCTCTTTATAATATATATGACACATACCCATTAATCCAAGAATAATCAGTAAAATAGCATTTATATAATTGTACAACATATTACTTAATTTAATATCAATTATTTTTTTTATCAAAATTAGTATTTCTAAAAAAATTTTTAAAAAAATAATTTTTAATAAAAGTTGTGTAAGATTATATAGTTTTAACAATTGAGATTAATTAATTATTTTGGATATTTGAAATTTTTTAAAATTGAACTTTAAACTTCTATTTGCTCAAATGGATATTTGTTTAAACTTTTTTTTAAAATATGAACTCTCTACTTATTATTTAAGATATATCGACAAAAACATTATATTTATAAAAAACTATATCACTTGTATAATAAAATTTATTTTTAAGAGAATCATAAATTATATTGATCTATTGATAGATGGTTAATTTAGGATTAATTTAACATCTGACTTATTAATGTAATTAAATGTCAAATGGTATCTAATAGTAATTTTATTAATATACCTTCTCCAATCAATAAAATAATCTAATATTTTTTTTCAATGTTCGATTACAATTATTTTAATAATCACTTATGATACCAAAATAATAAAAAGTAGTTCTAGTCCTTTTTACAACTTTTAAAAGGCAAATTTATTGAATAAGAATGTAAGATCCTGAATTTTATCAGCGCTCAATAAAGTAGGATTAAATGCAAAACTTTATTTAAATTTTAAATAGGTAGATGGTACTTTTATTTTATATGAATTTTGATTCTTCATCAATTATGACCACACCCTGCAAAAATGTATCATATTTAATTTTACTACAATCCGTCTACACTAAATATTTGTAATGGTTGTTTATTTTAATTTTTGAACTTTTATTTTGTTTTTTTAAATTTTAGACAGTTCAAAATCTACATGTACTTTAATGTTATGAAAACTTGTTACATGTACTCTGGTAGTACATAAATATTTTTTAATAATATTTTAAATATATAATAGAAACCTTGAATTTTAATTTAATCTTTAAAAATTTATCTAAAACTTTTATCATTATTTAATATATCTGCCGCAAGTTATTTACTAACCTTAAGTTTATATATTGTAAGTACTGGTTCATTAACAATGTTTTATAAGTTTTTAATTATTTTCTATTTATTTCTTATTGATTTTTATATACTTGAAATACTTTTTATAAAATAATGTGAAATCTATATTTTTAGTGATGTATATATTTTTAATATTATAAGCCTTTTCATTCTTGATCATAAATAGCGCCCCAAAGGGTAAAAAGAATTCTGTAGTCCATAATTTGAAACACATATATGAAATCAATTTTTATATCTTCATATATCTTTGAGAGGTATGTTATTGTCCCCTTTATTACCTAAAGATATTTGGTCTTATGTTTTTGATCTTGAATCCCCTCTATAAATTTACAACGCGTTGTATGAGAACATTGGTATAGGAATTGAATCACACAATGCCAGCCTTCACACTATTTATTGTTCGAACCACCAACTAACGTAGAATTGTGTTTTGTTCAACAATTCTACATTGAGAGAAACTGTAAAATTTGTTGACCCATAATTCATAAAATATTTACTAGGATTTCTTGTCTCATTATGTATTCTCAATAGTAAATAAGCATAAAGGAACCATTAACTTTTACATATTTCCCCAAGTTTTACAATAAAAGTTAATAATAAGAATTGATTTAATTAATTCTCATCAAAATATATAAAAGAAAAATTGGAGTGGGTTGATATTTTTTTAAGAATATCTTAACTTGGGCATCAAATAAAAGCTAAAAAAAGGTTTATACTGATACCCTTCTCTTCTTGTGGTTATGATAGGGTTATGGAAAAATATCCTAGCATATATATCTACGTGGCATCAATAAAGCGAATAATCGATTGGCTGCATTAATGACATTCTAATCTTCAGAGTGAGATTTACTGTACAATGAAGAAGAACAACCTAGAAACGGCAAAAATAGTGATGTATGAAAAGACATTCGAAGGGAAAAGATGTTAAAGTGATGATTGAATATTTTAATTAGAAGTATTTTAGCTCAAAGATAATATAAAATAATATTTTTTTATGACATATTACTTCGCACAGAATAAAAATCGAAAGCACAGAATATTTTTTTGAAGTTCTCAGAAGAAATATTAAATCACTCGAAAATTTTTATTAGTAAGGTATTTTATTTCCAAATTAAAGTTAATAGAATGAATTATTGAGTTTTATTAAATCAATGCTTTCGGGTTAAAGTATTGGAAGGGAAGTGGGGGATTACAATTTTTAGAAATAATATCTTGTCATGAATATAAAATTAAAACTAATATATCGATAAATTTGTTGCATTGATACACAAAAATATATGTCATTAGGGAGCATGGGGTTGGGTTAAATTTTCTAGTATAATATCTCAACATAAATATCAAATAAAAGCTTATTTAAAGATTAATTTATAATATTGATACTCACCTCTTCAGAGTAAATATAGTGGGGTTGGGAGTTAAAACAATATTATGTCTTCAGGATGTGTGCTTGGTAAAACGTTTCTAGCTTGATCTTTAAAAAATAACAGTTTATTATTATGGATATAACTATTACAGAGGGTGTGGTGGAGTGGAAAAGCTCAGAAATTCTAACCTAATATTTCAATATTGGTATCTTAAGAATGTTAATATAAAGGTCTAAAGATTGTAGTTTTTACTCACACAATGTCTCTTTAGGAAATCTAACTTTTAAAATTTCAAACATGGGTATTATGTGAAAAATTCCTGATTGCTTAATTTATTCCATGTTAAAATCAAATTTCACTTTTAAGATCCTAGAAATTATAATATAATATATATATTTATGGTTAGAGTGGGATCTAAAATTCGATTTTTTTTATTTATTTATAAAAACTTTAATGAGAACAATAAGTATTTATTTAATATATGTATAAACATGTCCAAAATACCATTTTAGAAAATTTAAAATTAAATTTTTTATTAGTTTTAAAATCAAAAAATAAAATCAAAAAATTTTAAATTTTTTAATGCAGATTTAGGAAGGAACTTTAATAGTATCATTAATCCTAAATTTAAATATATATATATTGTTTTAAAATAAAAGTTAATTATTTATATCATACTTCATTGAGAAATTCTCTAATAATGGGAAATGCCTTGAACAAAACGAAAGCGAAATTTTGACTTTTTATAGTTTATCTAAAATTACCTACTATTTTAATAATTGAAAAAACTTTACTATATTTAAATCAATTAAAATATATGAGGTTTAAACATTTTTTATTAAATTTTTTTAAAGTATAAGTAAATTATGGAACCCTGTAACATATCATCTACATCGTTCTCCATATCATCATTTGATTCAGAGTTTAACCTCTAGGACAAAGGAGAGTTAGCCAACCAACATTTTGTATAGCACCACATCCCAAGGCTTATTAATTGATTGTATGTTCAATTTAGTTTTAAAATTTTCGGTTATTTTTAAAGTATAATTTTATTTCAAATATATAAATATAAATATTTATTTATTTTTTACTGATTTCTAAATCCAGAGGTTTATATATATATATATATATACTATATCTACGAAATTTTTTATTTTGAAACAGAAATAAAAATTGATGTTTACTTTAATGTGGACTCGATAAAACTTCGGGTGCCAAATAGTAGATTTTATAGCAACAAAGAGAATTCCACCTTTCAATACCACTTGGCAAACTAGTATTAAAGTAAAACAGAGATTTGAATAATATTAGAAAATTTCTTTTCCCTAAATATCTTAAGAATACAAAATTACTGATTATCTAAGATGTTTATTCTAATAAATCTTAGGAGATTTTTGCTAAATTAAAATTGAAATGTTGAGCTATGCCCCGAGAAAGAAGAATGTGCCATTTTAATTTCATGAACCAGAAAGATTCAAAAAAAGAAAATCAAAACAGGTTATGATGGATATCGTTCAAATTTTATCGATTTTAAATATGTTTTATTAAAATATTCGAAGCGTCCTAATTTTTCCTTTACAAAAAAAATGTTGCTATCGAGTGACTACAGATTATTATGTTCAGTGCTTGCATCTCAATCCGCTAGTTCTCGGTTCAAATTAGACAGGTAAACTTATTATAAAGTTGTTAAAAATAATAGATATTTCTAAATCTTCTACATAATGTTAAATTTTTTAAGATCTTCCCCCTTACTAAATGATGGGTATTCATGTAATTTAAATTCTCTTATATGATTTCAATTGGTACTCATGTTGAGATTTTTATTATCCACTTTTTACCCCCGTCTTCTAAATCCACCGTGGATACATAACGTGATGAATAACAATCTAATTGATCTTTTTATTAGCTTCCATTTGATATCTATGTAGACATAATAAAAAAATACCCACCTAAAACAAGTATTCTGGTGACATTGAATTTTGAGTTACAATGTATGATCAATTTCATTTTATTAGTTTTCATTTAATCCACGGATGTTTCATAAAAATTTTTTTACCCCCAATCCCTTTATCTCGTATATATATTGTTGTGCACGTATATATTAATATTTTTATTAGTTTTCATTTGATACCTTTGAGATTTTTTAAACCCCCCCCCCCCCCCCTCTTTTCCTACCCCTCCAAAATGATTTATAGATTACATAACTCTGATTGATATTTAAGAAGTATTTAATATAATATTTAAAACAATGGCATATATTCAAGATATATATATTTAGTTTAACTTTTATATATAAAATTAGAAAAATAAATTATGTAACATCAACAAATTACTAAAATATGTAAAGGTTTGTTCAAAATTTGAATAAATTCCAAAAAATATTATAAACTCAAAAATATTCAACAATAGGAATGGGAATTATATGAAAAACAATCACTATGGAAATGACATATTATTTTCTTAGAATACTAATGCTCAGATTTTGGTTTAGTAAAGTTATTGAAATATATGAATTTTTAGGGCATCTTTTTAGATAAAGATTTTTAAGAATTTGGCATAAGAAATACTAAATTGCTTAGAAATTTTTAAATGTTTATTAATTATTTTAAGTGTGATTAACTTAGGTGTGCATTTTTTTAAACATTATTTATATATTTTGTTAATGATAAAAATTTATCATGCTATTTATAATCCATCTCCATTTGTAAAATCGCGCTATGTGATTCCATTTGTGATTTTAATCATTGATGATGGGCTAGGCAGCTACTCTTTAAATTTGCTACTACTTTAATATGTGACTTATACTATAGCTGCTCATCAAATGTTATTTTGCAGAGTTGTTAAAAGATACTCTTAAATGGATCTAGATATAGATACATAGTCTAAAATAATATCTAGATACCGATATTTTAATCAATACAGATATCACATTTTTATATCTAGATACAGGATCTAGATACTTGTAACTAAATCCTTTAACAACTCTGCTATTTTATATTAAATTTGTTTTGAATTTTAATATAATAAAATATATAAGAATGATAAATATTAAAAATTATAAAATATCGCTGGTAAAGTTAATTATAAAACAATATTATTACTAATAAGAGAAAAAAAGCTAGCATATTATATTATTTATTGAATTTATAAATAAAACAAAAGTTAGTTTATTTTATCTAGCAAATTTGTCTTCCATTATATTATTCTAACAAATAATTTTATAGCTTACATAATGATGATACAAACTACTATACTAGAATAGTTAATTTTTATTAAAATGGACTTAAATATTATATCTCAAGAAAATTTATACAAAATTAAAGGTAACAATCTATCATTAAATTTGTAAAACTTTAATTATACTCTGATCATTAAATTGGTATTTTTTTAATTAACAATTACCAAGTAATATAAAATAATAATGAATTAATTATATTTAAACTCTTTTAAATATAATTGCCTTTTGATAATCATAAACATAATTACATTATAACAAAATGCAATAATTACAAAAGATTTTGATCCATTAATCATGTAATTTATGATTAGGCATATTAGGATAAATGATAAATATGTCTATAAAAATTTATATAATGTAAACCCATAGTTGTATAATATTATTAGTATAATATTAGTATAATATTATTAATATAATATTAGTATAATATTATTAATAAAATATTATTAGTATAATATTATTAGTATAAATTTAAATTATGAATTTTTATTGTTTTTCTTTCCATCAGGCTATAATTTTGACTAAATATAGAAATTGTTCAAATTCAGATGGTTATTATATTCTTAATAGATATTCATTTTAATCAAATGTATAATAAACTTTAATAAATATTTGGATATAGCTTATATATATATTTAAATAATACTTTACGATATTTATATTTAAATAATAATTTACGATAAATCAGTGACGAAGCGTTAAGTTTACTACTAAGGAAGCAATCAAAAAAATATTTTTAGTCAAACTCAAACCATAAAAACATTAAGATTTATAAATAAGTGGTATTCGTCTTTGTTTTTGAATAAAATGATCAAGTACTGCATTATAAAAGTTATCGCTAGATTTTAAATTATAATTTTTTTTCAATTGAAATCAAATATAGATTTGATAATCGATTTTGGCTCATCCTGTTTCTGCATTAAGATTTGATTCTTTTTAAAGATGAAAAACTCTGTTCTGCACTTGCTGTTGTTGAAGCCAAAGTCAAGATGAATTTGCATAATTTAAAAAACTCTTTAAAACTTTTCATCAAATTGATGCATAGTAAAATTTAAGTATTTCATTAACATTCTTTTTCTTTCTAAATTTAACATCCCGAAACACTACCTTTAATTCGGTTTCCAGCTTGTGTAAGTCAAAAAATCGAGAATAAGTGTCGTTTAAATTATCTAATAAATATTTTGGGGATTTATTATTTGGGAATTAACTAATATCTAACAATTCGACAAAAATATTTTTTGGTGTAAGACTATGAAATAGAATTAATCAAATCAATGAATATTGCTTGATAGTACAATAAAAACTGCACTATTTCTAAATGATGTTTCAATAGTAAATTTTCTTCCGCGAGGAAATAAATTAATACAATATAATTTCCTCTATTCACTGAATTAAAAGATTATCATCACCACGGAATACGAGCTCCTGAATTCCAAAAAAATATATAAAGTTGATCAATATTTTCAATATTTCTCTATTTGATTTGACTTTCGAATTATGCTGTTCGATTGATATTATGCGCATCAAATCTATCATATTTTTATACGCCTTTGGGCAAATTTTTTAATTTGAATCATTGACTGCAAATGAGAGATTGATTCTTTGCAGTTTAACTGCTTTGAAAATTATTCATATCCTAAAATCCTTTATCATTCCAAACATATTTTTCCTTTTTGAATAATAGGCATGATCAACAATATAGAGAATTAAAAAATTTACATCCAGTGAGCCATTCATATTTTTCCTATTTATCGATAGAAAAATTACGAAAGCAAGTTTTGATTTCTTTTTTTAAGTTTTGTAAAATTGGTTTTGGTCTTCTTTTTTCAATTATCAATTTTTTCGCATTTGAGTTAAATGATAATGTTAATAAATTTTTAATAATACAATTACAATTATAAAATTTATTTTAAAAAAGTAAGTAAAAAATTATATATAAAAAAATTTATTTCTCTTTTATTTATTAAAAAAATAAGCATTTTTTATTTGCTTCCTCAATGCTTATTTTTTAATGGTAAAATTACACAATACCATGTGATTTCTCTTTATGTATTAAAAAAAATAAGCAATATTAAATTTGCTTCCCTTATATTTTTTTTAACGTAGTATAAATAATAGTAAATTTTAACGTAGTAAAAATAATAGTATTTCTTAATATATTTAAAATAATATTTATTTTTTAACGTTATAAAAATTACATTAATCTTTTTAACGTTATAAAAATTATATTAATCTTTTTAACGTTATAAATTATATTAATCTTTTTAACGTTATAAAAATGATATTAATCTTTTAAAGCGTTATAAAAATTATATTAATCTTTTTAACGTTATAAAAATTATATTATTCTTTTTAACGTTATAAAAATTATATTAATCTTTTTAACGTTATAAAAATTATATTAATCTTTTTAACGTTATAAAAATTATATTAATCTTTTTAACGTTATAAAAATTATATTAATTTTTTTAACGAAGTCAGTTTAGTTTATTTAGCATAGTACACAGATTATATTAAGTTTATTAAAAATTTTGTAAGAAAAATTTCAAGGGAAGCAAGGTTTCCCTTGCTTCTATGAACGCTTCGTCACTGCGATAAATTATATTATTCAAATAATACTTTATCTAATAAAGATTTAGTAATGATATAAAAAACATCATTAATAAATTATCAAATATAATTAATCAATATCGTAGGTCAGGTTGTGTCATAAAATAATTTACCTCCTATTTTAAATTTTCTTATAGCCTCTATAAATTTTAAATAAGATTAAATATGCAATTTACACTAATTTGTAATTAACGATCAATACAGATTTACAAAAACGAGGGGATTGAAAATTAAACAAAAATTAAGCTATGAAGTAATACGATTTTATTTCAGAAACATTTAAAGATTCATGGTCAATATATTTGATATGATGAAAATCTATAATCAGGGATAAGGACGGAGTGTTTCAGACTTCCCAGGAAAGAAACATGAACCGGATAGAAATAATGATACTGAGATTGTTTAACAGTGAAAATTCCGAAAATAATATTATAAATTTCATTTAATAAATGACTCATTCCTTAATGTTACCCTCTGTTATAAATACCATTAAAATCATAATCAATTTAATAAAATATTTTATTTTTACTTCTATTATTCATGATATCTATTATAATTTTTTTTTGGAATAAAGCATCAATATACCATACGATTTTCTTAATTTTATTTAATAAAATTATCGTACTTTGCGCCTTATTAAAATTTTTTTGTGATGTAGATTTTATATCTAATTTTAAATAATAATGTATAAGAGCAGATAAATAACAAAATTAGACTTTTTAATTATTTGTATGTCATAAATATATAACAATAGATAATTGTGCAAAGATTTTATAATAATGGACAGAAAATTTTGAGTCTATTTATCGTGAGAAAAATTATTTGGAAAGTACATTATGATACATACGGTTGATAAAATAATATATTAAATAGAAATAAATGAAGAAGTTGTTAAATGAGCATACCCATGAAAGTTATGATAAGGTAGGGAAATAAAACATCTAATCACATATTCAAGACCTAAAATTTTTAAATACATCATTGAGAAAAGAAATATAAATGAAAATATAATGCAATGTTAATAAAAAACTGATTTGTTAGCAAACAAAGCTTCTAACTGACCTTTATAATACACCGATCAATATTTTAAATAACTATACCCTTTTTTGCAGGTTCTATTCCAGATTAAAATAATAATTTAAGAGTGTGTATTATATATATTGTTTATTTTCTAGTAATAAATGGAACAAACATTAGAATTTTAAAATATAAAATAACTGAATTAACTTCATTTTATAAATAATTATATAAATAATTATATATATTTAATATTCGTTTCTTATGTATATTTATTTTACTTGATATTTCATGAATCTTACCTTCGCCACTATAGAAATCTTTATGATTTATTTATGAAAATAAATTTCTCTATATATTAAAATTATACCAAAAATCCAATGACTATGGCATTACTCGTCATTTAAAATAAAATTCTTAATAGCGTCTTGAATAGGGATTTAGATTTTCAAAAATAGAAACAAGTACACCTTTTAACGTATTTTAAAAAAGAATATAATTTTATCTTACTTAAAAAAATCTGTAAAAATAATTTTTTTTACATAGAAATCGGAAGAAATATAAATTCAAGCTGGGATTCTGTTAAATAATATTTTTTTATAATGCTCTATTATTACATATGATTGAAATGTTTGGGAATGGATATAAGTTATAAATTTCAAGATTTGATTAACATCATATTTTGGAGGTTAATTTAAATTTAAAAAAATATATTATTATTAAATCCTCATATTTCAAATGAAAAATATTTGGAATTCAAAAGAGAGCTCACATTGTTGGAAATGGGAATTACCATCTAAAATAATTAAATACAATAGATTGATATGATTAACCAAATTTCAAAATTAACAAAAGGTTGGTATTTTACTGTATGTCAATGAATTATAATAATAAAAGGATGGAAGAGGGGGGAGGGGGTGAAATATATTTTTGGATTTTTTTTTTCTGCAATATCTAAAAATCATCAGAAAAAAATGGAAGTATTTAAGAATAACTAAATTATTTTAAAATTAAACTCACGTTTTAAAACCTCGTCCAAATCTGCAATACGATAAAATATAATGATAAAATTTTTTAAATAAATAAAATTCAAAAAAGATTTCTTTTGAGGGTTTGCTTGAACGAGTTACGAAAACAAAACAATCAATGACGTATCTACGATTTTTCTAAGGGGCCGTTTTTTGGGAGGCTGTTTAAATTTTTTTATTAACTATTTATATTTTAGGGAAAGAGATGCTGATCATGAATTTAAGAGTATTCTCCATTCTTTGATATGCCTTTGACTATGAAGTATTTGCCTAACCAATCATAATATATCGAAATTAGGCCTAAAGCGATTATTCGAATTCTTCGAAAAAATATTTTTATCTCACCAATTTCGAATTTTCTTTCTCGTACTAATAAAAATTAATGAATTATATTTTTTACCATTTAAAAATGAATAATTTATTTTTATTTAATTATTATTAATTTAAATAATTTTTGAAAACAAAAAGATATACTACTATATAATTTAGTTTTTAAGAAAAATAATTGACTCATTATATTTTTATTTGTCCAAAGTTTGAATTAGTTTTTATATCCCAGTTCTTGTAACCTTTAAATGAATTGAGGTTTATTTTTCAAAGAGACAAACCCTTTTAAAAATATCAGGATTTTAAAATATTCGTTTTGGACCACTATTTTACTTTGTAATACGCATATATTATTCCTTAAGGAGTAAGAAATTGAAAGGAAAATACCCATTTTTACTCCCTACCCCTTAAAATATTTTACCATCTCCCTTAGCTTACACCCTGCCCTTCTGAAAGATATATGGGGGGATGATGATTAATTTTTTTAAAATGCTGGTTTAAACTAAATAGTAGTAGAGTTTTAAATTTGAAACTTTCTTTTCCTAATTATGAGGTCTGTAATAAGTTTCAGAATATTTATACATGAAGGAAGAGTTAACTGAAAGAAGTGGGAAGTGACAATAAACGGTTTCTAGGAGGTAGAAGGAAAGATGAAATAGTATAATATCCACTTTTTAAATGTTCTGTATCAATATAGCAATGCTGGGGATACGATTTCTTAGTTTTTGTAATAACTTTCGTTGCTTTTACTAGAGAAAATCGAAAAATGATTGAGTAAGAAAATTATATATATATCTGGAGTAATTTTTATAGTGGCTAAGAGTCGCTGTAAATACAGAATTTCCAATTTTGGTATGAACCTACCCCAAGGAAAGAATATTCTCAATAATTTATTAATTTATATGCAGTGGATTATGTTAAAAATATTCTTATACCCGGTTTGAATTGAACCGATTTAATGGTCATTGCCAAAAATAAAGCACAATTTTATAATTATCTAAACAAAAGTATGGACCAATCAAACAAATTTGTAATTCACACTCGAATTGATTGTGGAGAGAGTAAGCCGAATAAACTAAAGAGTCGATTTCCCTCATTAAGCATCTGATTTAAATGTATGCTGTGTGGAGTTGATAAGATTTTAAAATGTGCTCGGCATATATGAGATCAATGTTAGAAAAAACATCTTTTAGTACAATTTTTTATAATAATAGAAAAATGATAAACTCAATATTTTGCACAAATTCAAGGCTAACATTTTATTCAAGAAATAGAATACTATTTCAAGCAGTAATTAAGTTTGAAATTGAATGTCAATATAGAAAAAACGATTTTTTTTTAAAATTAACCAAAATTAACTATTGGTGTCCAAAACTTTTACATTTCGAACACGATAATGTAATAAGTTATAAATCCAATATAAATTTTTATTCTCTAAATTTAGCGAATTTGAGTTTTTATAAAAATATGAATATAACATCTAAGTTATTGAATAATTTGATTATGTATATCATAAGATAAATTACGAAAAGGGCCTTCTCCAACTTAAAATAAATAAATATTTTAAAGATTATTTCAAACTAAATATTTTGGGCAATTACCCAACTTAGCGTGCATAAAATCAAATGTTATTTTTTTTTAATAGGTGATATTTTTTATTTTCTAATAGGCCTTACATTTCGTTACTATTGGATAATTTATAAAATATAAAATTTATATATTTTTTTTTGAAGTTATTTATGTAAAGTAAGGAGTTTTCCTAGAAAATGTTTATGATGATTTTCCGCAATTTTAATAATTTTTAGTAATACAACTATATTATTTTTAATTTTACAGAGACCTGCAGATACGGCCCGGGTAAAGTGTAAAATTTCTTTAAAAAAAATACATGTGCCGGCCTGTATATCTTAAAACCAAATATTTTAGATCTTATAGCTATATAAACTAAAAATTAATAAATTTTGATTTAAAAAAAATTCATGCCAGATCTGAGATTTTTAAAAAAATAATATCTTGGTCCGCCGGGCTTGAAAATATAAAACCCAAGCCGTGCTAATGGAAACTCTGCATTTCTCTGAAATTTATTATTGATATTATTTGTACATAAAATATAGAAATTGAAAACGGTATTGGCTATACCTTAATTAAAAATTTTAAAGATTTTGAGGGCCATTTAATAAAACATGTTTATTCATTTATTAAGAATATAAATGAAAACTTAAACTAAACAGAAAAAAATACATAAATTAATATAATATAGAGCAGCTTGCTAAAATAAGACCCGATCGCCAGGCATGATAGATGGGTGATAGAGATCAGAAACTTTATTTAATAAAAATTTTAATTAAATCTTTTAACTTTTATAGTTTAATATATTAGAATGATATCATGTTAATATTT
Source organism: Gordionus sp. m RMFG-2023 (assembly GCF_954871325.1). Lineage (NCBI taxonomy): Eukaryota > Metazoa > Nematomorpha > Gordioida > Chordodea > Parachordodidae > Gordionus > Gordionus sp. m RMFG-2023. The sequence continues at coordinate 5,597,674 of NC_088777.1, read as the reverse complement.
TATTTTTTCGTAGGATAAAATAAGATATTTATTATGCAAAACAAAAATTAAACCTGTTAGTTAGTTCACCATTAAATTAAACCATTATCGTACAATAGTATAGAAGAGGAAAAAATTTGGGAAAAATAACCAACCACCCCATTCCCCTTATCTGGAATGACAACCTAGCAGAATTTAAAAAATATACTCTAAGGAGAATAAGATATTGAAATAATAAATATAATTGAACCTCCGGAGTGAACCTAATCGACTCCTTATAAACGAAATGAACCTTTACATTTTTATTAAACCATGAAGTAACCTAACCTTTATATACCAAATGGCTAAAAGAAGAAACTGAATCTATATTATATTTTTTTCTTAGCCTGTTTAAAAACCGATTTATTTTATTTTTTTAAAAAAAATTATACTATAAAAATTATAATAAAATAATTCTCAACTAACCACTTTCACTTGGAAAATTTATAAGATTATTTTGTATTTTTTTTCAGTGTTAAATGACCATACTCCATCTTGTTTTAATTTTTTTTTGAATATATTATATATTAATATTAAAAAATATTTATTTTAATTATTATGAAGTCATTTTTTTATGGAAGAGGGGGGGGGGGGTTTAAAATCTGAGTGATTTAATTGATATCTTTTTTTGGGGGATTTATTTTCCAGGATATTCTAATATTTTTCCCAAGTGGAGGGCGAATATTTGTAATTTTTTTTTCTAAAGAGTTTTTTATGAAAGGTATCGTAAAATGTGAATATAATGATTGATTCAATTTTGCCAAATCGATAATTATTTTCAATATTAAAACTTAAAAATAAAAATAGTTTCGTAAATTTTAAGCCCATCTCTGTATAACGTGTGAAAGTGATCTATGAGATTTCAAAATCTAACGGATGGGTTGTGAGATCAAATAACAATCAAGATACTTTAATGTTTTGGAAGCAGGAATTTTCTCATGAATTTTTTTCCTCTTTTTTATAGAAAATTATATCAGCCCTGGCAAGGTATTGGATATTTGTTTTTATTTCCCCAATTGGTAATATTTTTATATAATGTTCCCTCTCCACATTAACGGAGTATTAAAATATATTTATAGCGATAATATAAATTGTTACTCGTTTGATATCCACATATCCAACTATTAAGACCGCCGGGAGGTGTGTATCCTTTCATATATACAAAAATATATTTAAAAGCTTGATAGTTTAAGATTTTTCTTTTAATGAAATGATACATGATTTATAAAAATAATTTATCGTAAATAAAAGTATACATCAGATATATTTTACACCAAAATAATTGATAAATTAATAAAGAAGGCTTTTATGAGCTTAAAACTAATATTTATGAAATAAATACAAGAGTATTTATTGCTTAATTATTTTCAAAGATAAAATACAGGGACTTTCCCCTGATTTTCATAGAATGAGGATGTTTACAAGATTATTTAATATTTTATTAATTAAAATATTTCAGAATAATTATTAAATTCTATAATTAATTTTTTGTAATGGAATTACTAATGCATTTTCTATCTATAATGTAATTAAATATATAAAATAAATTTGTTGAATATTACAATTTGCAACAATAGAAAATTATATTTCTACATACACTAAACATCAAAAATAAAGAAAAATATTATTAGATTTATTAAAGCTCATATCAAAGTTTGTTCTTTTACTTTTTAAAATCGAATGTAAATTAAATTTAGAAATCGATAAATAGAACTTGAAACATTTTCAAATATAAAATTTGTTTTAGATTAGAAAATTTTATAAATGAAAAATTGGAAACGGTATTTTAACTTATTTTATATTTAAAAATAAATTTTACATTGTTTCTTAGAAGATGTATCATACTTTAGTTGAATTTACATTACATTCTATTATCTTATATTTGTTTTATTCGAGAATAATTTTGCCATTTTAGTAAAAATAATATATAAGAAATTGTGATAGAATCATATTTTTGCAAAGTGTTTCTGGAAATAGCATTAAAATGTTGGAATTGATTTCATACATTTTTTTATATACAAAAGGTTGATATTATAATTAATCGATTTAGTTGTCAGAAATTTCGAAATTTATTCCCTCAATTTTTTTTTCAAATTGTTAATTGCCGCCACTGATATATTAAAAATCATAGAATATACAGTGTCTTTATTTAATATGATAAACACGGAACATACGCAACCTTCAAAAAGCTCAAGTATTCTCTCATTATCTCTAAAATAATCGGATTTCTTTAATTATTTTGCTACAATAAATCCAAAAACTAATATGGTTATATCTGGTTTCAATTAACAAGTTGTTTAATTTCATTCCACACATGTTAACGCACATTCTCTTTGATTCAAGCAGGAAATAGTCTTGCGAATCTTTTGTTTAAGTCATAAAGAGATCACAACTAAGAATTATAATTTCTGTTTTCAAGAGTTCCGATGCACTGGATAAGCCTAATATAGAGGTTTTGATGAAAATATTTTTTTACTTATAAAATAAAACGCGCAATATATAATTTTAAATACTGTGACAGATTCTGTCTAAATTGGCTGAAATTTTTTAATTATATATATAACAAATCATAAAATATTGGATATAAATAAATTATTAGAAAATAATCAAATAAATATTATTTGGAATATTCCTATCCAAGCCTGAATTTGTTTGTCATAACAAAATTTTTATAAATAATTAATTAGAATTATATTACATATAAAAATTATTTTATTCTCGGCGACATATTTAAACATTTTTTTTTAAACTTATAAATGAGATTTTATTAGGTGGCGCAATTTATTGAAAGAAAGAAAGAAAGAAAGAAAGAAAGAAAGAAAGAAAGAAAGAAAGAAAGAAAGAAAGAAAGAAAGAAAGAAAGAAAGAAAGAAAGAAAGAAAGAAAGAAAGAACACCTCCCTCTCCCTCACCTTTCCAAGACTAATCCCTGATACAGCACTAGCTCTGTAAATAGCGACTTTTTGAAGCATAATTATTTACATTCCATTCTTAAATATCTTTTAATGCCTCTTTTCTTTTGTCCAGAGAATTACATCCTCCAAAATGGTGTATAACCTAAACCGTCATTTTTTCCCAAATTTCCATAATAAAATATTTTTTCCATCTGTGTATTTAATCTCTCTTAAGAAAATTAGAATGGGAAGCTTTTTCATTACCCAAACATTTTCAATACATAATCCGAATCGTTAAATATTATAATACCTATTTCGTGTTTGTTAAGAGAGTGTACTTATTATTAAGTTAGTTGCATAAACTAAGGTGTCAGAACTCCATGGCCAAATTATAAATTCACTATAACTATATATTAAACTAAATGTTTTAACATTCCCTATATCGTATAATATGAATTTGAAACATAAAATTGATGTTTTTATTCCATTTTTCTTATTGGTAAATGTTAAATATAATATATAAATACATTATTTTTATAACTAACATAATACCAAACCTAGACAAAATTAAAGGAATATTTAATAATTATAAATTTATTAGAGAAAATGTATTGCGAAAACATTTATATTCTCTAGTACTATCTTTGATCGGAATATCAATTTAAAAAAAAAATATTTTGAACCAAATTTTAAAAATTATTTATAAAAAAAAGAGATAAATTAATTATGGTTTAAATCCAGTGGTAAACTAATCGCTTTTTAATTTAGAATAGTTAGTAGAAAAAAATCATTAATCGATATCAGGTTTAGGGAATAGTATTTGATCATTTGTTAAAGCTCCTAGACTTTTGTACTCCTAAGGAGCCGTCTCTCAGCCTGTGGACAGTGGCAAGCGTACAAGTAAACTCATAAATATAATGTAGACCGTGCGCCAACAGTGGCTCGATAAATATTAATATCATATTTCCTTCCTGTAAGGTTTGAGATTTTTCTTTATAAGCTTTTTTAAAATATTGGGGCATCGGGCTGAGCTGCCCGGGTCTAAAAAAGTTTGCCTTCGGGTCATTGATATGCTTGGTTTGAAGGATTTTAATTTGCAAGTTTTATATAGGTATATATTTTCTCCAAAATTTTATTTGTATTTAGTTAATTAAAACTTCTTAATTTACTTATATCGGTTTATTAATATAAGAATCTTAAAAAAGAACAAATAATATTATAAAATTCGGCTGTAGATTAGATAATGGCATAAATACAATAAATGCTTAATTTCTCTTACTTACGGGGATAAGCATATATTAAACAAATATTAATATTTATAATTTAATTTTATAGTAAATCAAATATATTTTTTTTATACAAAAGGTTATATTATGTTAAATTTCATATTATTTTTAACAGATAAGTTCCAATCTCTCAATTTGGCCTAAGAATTCCTATTTTTGAAATATTATGTAAAGTCAAATAGAGTGCTACCTATTTTAAAGGATTAAACTAATTTTATATTATTCTATATATTAAACAAAATGTACATGTTAGTGTTAATGTTAATATGTCTTCTCACTTATTGTATTATTTTTAAACATAAACACATTAATTCATTATGTTTTTTTTATGATTTTAGGAAATGTATACCAACATTTTTATAGATATTCTATCTAATAATTTTGAGAGAATTTCATTTCTTAGACTTCTACACCACTTTACTGGACTTTGTAATGCAGATGGTAAACTTCCCGAAGATTCCTTGGAAGAGTGGTGAATTTCTTAACCTAAAATTTTTTCTGCGCAGATCCACTCGCACCCCCCAATTTAAGCCATGTTGCCATTATTGAAGCAAAACGTAATAAATCTGCCAAATATTTGTCTCTTTTACCTTCTAACTATATATTCATACCAATAGTTGTTACACCGCTAACTTCTTCTGGCATTCATGCTTTGCCTTCTTCATTGAACTAGGGCATCCCTTCACATCGAATACCAAAATACTATAGAAAATTTTTACCTTAGACAAAGAATGATGGATAAGAATAACCATTTAAACTCATTTATTTAATCATTAACATCTAAATATGACCTAACAGTTCCTTCAAACAATACTTTCGATTACCTCAAGATAATTTTAATAATTATTTAATAAAATAATTTACTTAAATATTAACACTTATGACTGATAACAAAATTAAGTACGCGAGCTAGAGGCTGAGATGTCTCGACCATAATTAGATGTGGCGCATCGCTTAATTCAAAAGTAAAGTATTCACTTCATCACCTGTGTTATCTCAATAGTTCTTGTAAGCAATCTTTGTTATTTGTCCGTAGAGTGAAACAAAACTTTCTGCTTCTCTGGACTTAAGATATTTGTTATTATGTTAACTCTCATTCCTTTGAACAATAGCTTAAGGATATTAGAGGAGTTTAAGTTTTATATAAAATTTTACTTTATTTCATAACAATTATGTTTCATTTGAAATTTCCAACAGGCGGAAAAGTTAAAAAAATCTCTCATATATAATCCCGCTATAATGATTACAGCCTATGCTCAATTTAAATAAAATTAGACCCTGTCAGTTAAAATTTTACGAAAAGTTTACTCCGGGCCCTTAATTATTTTATAAGAATTTTCGGCCATCATTTTTTTAATATATGTATATAATTTTTCCCCAATGTCAATTTAAGGTTCTTATATCTCTATTCTATGCCTATCTATTTCTATAACAACCGTTTTATAAATCGATGTATTTGATATCTGTATTGTGTTTTACAATTGGACATAACATACATATTTAATATTTTGATAATTTTACTATATTATTTATAAATTTAATATTTTAGCTAGACAAATCTTAAAATATAAAAAAATTAGCATGTTGTAATTTTTTTTTTCAAATAGTATTAATAATTAGTTCGAAACTGAATAAAATATGTCAAAATTTTGATACTTGTACTGTTTTACGAAAAAATTTGAGATTTTCAATGGCCGAAATCTATTTATCATAGGAATTGACCTTCCGGTTATAATTTTTTTAAATCTGCTTACGGGCTTTTGGGGTTGGAAACGGGTTGGACTTTGCAGATCTCTAATCCATATACATGATATTATTATTAATTTACTTGAGAAATAAATTATTATTAATTTATTTGAGAAATAAAATTATTATTAGAAACATAAGAAAATAAATTGTCCATAATATCTATCTACCCTACCAAATTTAACACGTTAATACAAGTGTGCACTGGCATTTTTTAGCCATAATAAATGGAGGGATGTTCGTATATAAATACAAACTAATTTAAAAGTTGATAGGATTCTGAGAAAAATTCTTAAAAAATTTCCTATTATTGAGGATTGAGATATATATTATTAATTCTTTAAAATGTTTTAATTTTATATTAAAATACATATATATAAATATTTCAGGAATCCATACAAAATTTTAAAAAAAATATTTAATCCAAATAATTCATTTAATATCAAAAAATTATATTTGGTTATTCATTATTTGTCTATTTAAATAAATTTTAAGAAATTATATAATTATAAAATTAATTTAATCTTTACTTATATTCCATTTAGCTATATAATAATATACATTTTTTTTATTAACTCTTTATTATTTTTTCAATAGAAGTACGATTGTTCAAAAGACATATAATTAATGCGCGTTGACCTGCCCTTGAACTGCCACTCATTTTTCGAAATCCTGAATATCAGACTTATTTATTTAATGATTATTTTATAAATTATTGTCTTTATTATCTGTATGTTAAACATAGTCGCTATTGTTCACCCTAGTTTCAAGTTAGCCAATATAACCATTTGACTTAATCCAAAGGGCAACTTGATAGGCCATATATACCATTAAATAATATTTTTAAATCTAAAAAATAATAGAGCCGCGACTTGTAAATAAATATTTAACCACACTGAGTTAACCTAATCATAACTCCGTCAATTTAATAGATTATTTACGAAATTTTTTAGAGAGATAGTATTCTTTACCAAATAATTTTTTTCCTTACCATACGATAAAAAAAATTTATAAATCTACCTGAACACTCTTAATTCTATTATATCTATAACTATTTCCACTGTTTTTTGCCCTAGACTTCATCCATCATTGAAGGGTATATATAATTTATATATATAGTTATTATGTGTTAAGGTTGGCAGGGAGTAAGGTAAGATATTACAAAAAGATTTAAAACTTTTATTAAATATATATATTTTAAAAATATTTTAACTATAATTTAACTCCAAAAACTATAATAAATTCATTCTTTATATATAAAATAAAACTATTAAATAATTAAATCAAACTATTAAGTAAAGTTAATATAAATTGTATAAATTAATGAATGTAACATATAAATTGCGCTATATAATAACCATTATAATAAATTAATAATCCATGTTTAACATTATGAGAGTATCTAACAGAATTCTACCCATAAATCTCAGATTTCCCTAAGCAATTTTAGTTATTCCATGTAAATCCCCATTTTATCTGCCATTACTTTGTAAATACGACCTTTTAGAAAAATAAACATACCTAAAGATTAACGCTTATGGGCCTTTATTTTATAATGTTTTTTTCTTTCCAATTATATTTCTATTCTTCCTATCCCTTTTATGAAATTTTATAGTTAGAGCAATGATATTTTATATTGTTTAAAAATTGAGGGAGAGGGCATAACTTATTTCCTTATAATATAAATATTTTTAAAATATAAAAAGGGGTCCCTTATTTTTTTTTGAAAAGAATTTTGCTAACTTGTCTCATATATAATCTTTAAAATATATATAATCTAAAACCTTTTGTTATTTCAAGAATAGTTATTAACATTAGCTTCATCGATATTAAATATTATTAAATTTTTTTTTTACAAAAAAATGGATTAAATAATTTATTCATAAATATTAATTTGTTTAAAGGATAAGTGTGTTTTGATATTTACATTTTATTGACTTTAGAACTTATATTTATTCAAATTCTTGTTTTTGTAAATAATAATATTTGAAAACCATTTTGGGTTTCAGGGTTTCTAGTAGAAAAAAAAATTAAGCATCATCCAACAAAATCTATATTTTAAATAATATAATTTTGTATATTTTAATGATCATTGAAATGGTTTATAAATATATTAGAAACATTTACTCAAAATAGGAATAAAAATAAAAGATTTTACAATAATGCACTCTAAAAAATATTGTGTTTTTAAATTTTAAGTTTTAATGCGTAAAAACGAATTGTATTATATCTTATCTTTAAAATTATCATCATTTGAGACTTCCAAACAATATGAATTATAACGATGAATTAGCTTATGAAAAATTTTTTAAATATAATAATGATTTCTTCTTGTAAAATATAGCATTCAATTATTTAAAATAAAATTTATCCATTTTAAAATGGCGATTTTCGAAAAAAAAAATTTTAAATCTCTTTTTACATTATATTAATGTATCGTATGTGTAATGTACGTAAATACCCATTGGGAAATATTTGTTTATCAAAAAACCTAAGTAATTTTATCAAAGGTCAATAAAATGCGCAGCAAACAATACCTGGTGAAAAATTAATTTCTGAAAAATTTGTTCATAAATTAAAACAAAAGAATCTATTTCATAACTCGATTACGCCCAAAAAGTGAGATAAAACACTATTATAGGTCTTAGAAAAAACCTTTATTATCTAAATTTTTTTTTTGTTACAATCAAAAAAAATGTCTGAATACATTATTTTAATATGGGTATATCTCAAGAAATAAAATTACCTTTACATTGAACAATTTTTTGCCAATAAATAATACTCCGTATAAATTGATTAATAATCTTCCCAAAAGTCAAACACTTATAATAGAAGGTTTAATTGGATTCTGTCCCTTTCATATGTGTTAATTTTTGGGAGGTTTCTTCCTAAGAGTAGTTTTTCAAATTCGTTATCATTAATATTAAATAGGTTGTTGAGGCTCCAATAATCTAAAATGCATAATTATTTTTGTTTCTTATAAGAGATTTAAAACCCTTTTCTTGGTCATCGATATATAAAACATCGCCCCTGGAGTCTAAATATAGTAAGCCATGGGAAAAAATTACAGCAGGTAACTTAGATTTCTAAGGAACGTACTATTTTTATCCAGTTCTAGCATAAGTTATGCATTTTTTTTAATTATGATTTATTTTAATTAGGTCTCTTTTCTTAAAATTTAAAAAAATTTATTAGACAATTTTAAATATTATTTATAAAATAAATATATATTTTCCCTTTTTAATTCATTCGATAATTTTTATATAATTCTCATTAACATTCTATCATTACATTTAATATTGAATTATTCGTCGCCCGATTAGATTATTCCATCTCCACTTTTTGTAATTTTACAGGAGAACAATTTTATTAATTAAGTTTCTATTGATTTCAATAGAATATTTAACCTTATATTGGCTATAATTTAATTTATTTTTTATATACATTTCAAATTTTTTTAAAAAAATTGATTTATGTAAAAAAAGCCATTTTTTGACCAAAACTGGATATAGAATAATCTAATTCTCAAATGATGAATATTGTTTAAACATAAAGAACTGAATAGACCTTCTACGTAAAATAGGATATGCATGTGTTATATTTAATAAATAATATTATTTTTCAATAATTTTTATTAAATTTAGAAATAGTCCGTAAATTTATAGCTAAATTTTATGTTTTTACACTATAGAATTTTGGGTAGGGTGATAGTTTAATAGGTTTTCGCAACATGCGCACTAGGTTTTTCATTTTAAATTGTAATTTCTTTAAAGGTTCATTATAAAATTGTCTAAAATTTATAGGGTGTATATTATACACCTATTGTGCATTTCCGGAAAAATCAGATCTTTGAATTTAAAATAACTAGCTCAATTAAATTTTAAAATGCAAAAAAAATTCTTACTTTATTGGTAATGGGTTTGATGCCGACTAAAATGTCTGTTTGAATGAGAAGGTAACTAAAGTGGATTAGTTGTTCACATATCATTAAGACTATTGTCTAATCTCCAAATTATTTTATTTTAATGAAATTAGCTATTATAGCGACTAATGACCATCATAAATTCCTATTCATATTATTTAAAATTAACGTACATATTATTTCAGAATACAGAATATTGAGATTTTTTTTAAAATAAAAAGAAGGGTTCTAATAACAGGGTTATGAGAATCTTAGGAATTTTGGATTTTTAAAGCGGAGAAACTGAAACAAAATAAATCCAAGAATTAAAAGCGAATTTTTTTTTCTATTTCTTGGAAGTATGAAAATTTGATTTATATGCAAAATTTTTTAAATTTTATTTTTTTTTAAAAAATGTACACTTCATTATAATAGAAATTATTTTTATAACTGATTTATATTTCTTTTATATATGATATTATATGTCGTATTGGAATAGAGAATCAATGTAATTCGAAATCGTTATATTTTAAGTTATATACTGAGAACGATTTTTAAATTTTAAAAAAGAGTTAACAGAAAATTTATTCCACCATATATAGAACCTACCTATACTCTGTAAAATTTTGAAGTAAAATTTTAAACAATTTTTGATAAGTTATATAAAAATTAATTTAAATCAAGATTATTTCGAAGGTTAGACAATATTTTTCTGGCTAAAATATTGAGTTTGCCCTTTTTAAAAATCGGCTTATATCGAGCTATTTAATAATACTATTCCAAGATTCCCGATCTGAAATATGAAGCGTGAGATTTTTCAAATTTAAAAATTACCGCTGATAAGTAATTATATCCCACTACATAATGTTTCGTATTGTGCTAATTTTAGCCGACTCCAAATGGCTTAGCCTAAAACCTAATTAGTCAAAAATTAGGCATCGGCGAAGGATTTAGGCTAATCGCCCGTCAGTGTTACTATAAGGTTACGTAATAAATATCAAAAATCTGCTGAGGTAATATTTGCACGGCCCGGCCAGGGTTTTATATTCTAAGGCCTGGCCCCGCCCGGATCTTTTCTAAAAAAAATTATTTCGGCCCGGCAGGGATTTTTTTTAAAAAATATATTCAATTATTTATAATATAATGACGATCTAAAATGTTGGGCTTGAAATATACTGCCCGCGCGACTTTCATTTTTGGGAATATCGACTCAAAAATGTGGTGCACTAAGGCTACTTATATTTTTAAAATGGCGCTGTATTTTAACAACTCCATTTACTGTGCATGTTCATAATTCAAATAGAAATAAATTATTAATCAAATTAATTGTGCTTGACATATCGTGGAAAATGTTTCCCCCTAATTTAAATTTCTTGGTATTTATTTGTGAATAGTTAATAACTAACAACTATTTTAGCGCTAATTTTATGCGTATAATTCCTGCAAAATTTATAAAATAGAGATATCTCTGTACATATCTATTTTAAAATAAATGCATATTAAATTTTGCATATTGCATCATACTGCTTATTATGGATTTTAAACCTTATTTCTTTTTTTTTACCTAGTCTTTTCTCAATATTATATATAAGGTGAGTCCCCTCAAAGTCAAACAATTTTCAATAGAAAAATGATTCTCGCATTTATATATTATCCGTCTAAACTCAATTTCGTAAATTTTTAAAAAGTTTTAATGAAATTTTGAATTTGAAAGCCCCTACACTCTCCATATTTTTCTAAAGATATTTTTTTTTTGAATTTTTCTAATAAAACATTAATTGTTCAAAACACATTTGTAATTTTCAAAATTATAATTTTTGTTAGAATTTAGCACTGTGACAAATAAATTAAATAAATACATCACAATAATTTGCATGTATAGAAATAACTACTTTCTTTTTAAGAGGTAAAAATGATATCTTTATACTTGCTATATAAATATTTTTTAAAGAGTATTGATCCTTTTTTAAAATATTTCAAAAAATGGTTATTTAACCTTTTTGATTTTAACTATTTTATGAATGGTTAAAAACAATATATATAAATGAACTGCTAATTAAAAATTAAATGCAATTAACCAATCATGCGAAAAATAATGTAATAGCATAATAATTTTTTTTTGATTGATTTTGTTTTAAAAATTCATTCTTTTTTAATTAATATTTTTACAGTAAAATACTTAATAAAATAATAATGATTAATTCGATTTGTACAAACGTAATTTTTTTTAATGAAAATGAAATTATTTAGCATCAGACTTATCTAATCTTTGAATGTTTAAATATCTTTCCTTCAATAAAATTAAATTTCAAACAATTCTTGAGAATAATTAATCTCTAAATATTGATGCATCTTATTATAATAATTTAAAAGTCATAAGAAATATTAAATTCATTAAGAATATTTTTGTATTTGGTCGGAGATTAATTGACCTATATTTGTTTTTTAGAAGAATTTTTTATTGGGTTGAGCTGTGACGAATAGGATGGTCAATATTTATTCTCTCTTTAAAGCTATTAATGAGATGGCTTTTATGGTTTGAAACATTATCTATATTAATAACAGCCATTACTTGGTAGGATATTAATAATTTTTTTGATATAATCAAGAAATAATAACCACTATACGGTCCTTCCAAATTACGATAAAATATAAACCTTCGATTTCAAAAGTGCATTATATATAATATTTTTATTTGGATAATGGGATCTTTACTTTTGGCGTAAAGTAATATGGTGCCTAGGGTCCAACTTATAACATGTAAATTTATGCCTGTCTCGTTTGAGAAAATTATTTTTTCTTTGGCTATATTCTTTTATACAAGTAATTTAACGTATATTGATAGCAACCACCTGTGTTTCTCCTATCAGGTTCCTTTCCTGCACTTTTTTTGGACCAACTTATTTAAATATATTTTCTTATAATTTCTTCATTTTTAGGAAATTCAGAAGGAAAACTATCCATAATATCATAAATTGTAAAGGAATGATTAGTCATTAAAAGATTCATTATTTTTATTTCTCTATTGAAGGTGTCATTATTTCATCTATCTTTCCAATTACATAATCTTTCAATGAATCTCCTATGATTTCGGGAAAAGTTTCGAGTCTTAATTTATTTATAGACGATAAAGACATATACTTTGGGATATCTTTCATTTTTATCTACTCTCTCTAGAGTACTGACAATAATTTTTCTCGCCATATCTATTTTTTTCTTATTCCAGTTTTTATATTTCCTTCTTTGTAAATAAAAAGTAATCAGGAATTGATAAAAATTAATGTATTTTTAGTGTTATTAGATAAAAATTTTCATGATATAAACACTTTAAAAAAATATTAAATGGTATTTTATAAAACTGTAAATGCAAAAAAATGGACGGTAAAATTAACACACGTATTTCTTTAATGTTGTGCTATTTATTTTGTAAGTAATATGCAAAAATAAAACACACTTTTTTTAAAAAAAATTTTTGTTATAAATATAAAATCTTACCCTATAATATTTGTAATATATATTTATTATTTTAAAAATTCACATATAGTTTATGAAAATAACAGTAAAACATAAAATCTACAATGTCTCATTTTAGGCCAAAAGATTTGATGTAAAAGATGGGTTTTAAATGCCCCCTCTTAGTTTTGCTCTATAATCTGTAATATGTTTTGGAAAAGTTTACTATGACATTTTCATGTCTATATCAACTGATAAATTATCATTCACTGTCATAAAATTTGAATGTCACATAATTCATTTGAGTTTTTAAAATATTTAATTTGCAGACGACTCTTTAGAATGGATAGTACAAATATTAGAGTTTTATCTCAGAATTGTTGGTATTATTAATATCTATGTGATGTATATCAATTAATTGATTTAGGGGTATACCATTTCTTAGTTTATTTAGGAAAGAAAGGATATTAGCTTTGGCAAAAGAGATTAGCACAGGAAAATATGATATTGTTGCTTTGCAAGAAGTAATAAATTAATAATCCTTATTTTTATCTTGTATTTAAAGGTTTGGTCTGAAGAGGATTACACATGTTTATGTATGTATTCAAAGTCAGTCTTACCCTATTCACATTATTTTTATACGTAATTTAATAATTAATTTTCTTTTCATCTAAATTTAGTAATATTATATAGTGGTGTTATAGGAAGTGGCCTTTGTATATTATCTAAAGGCCCTATATTGAATACTATAATTCACCAATATAGTTTAAATGGCAAACCTCACAAAATTTGGCATGGGGACTGGTTTGGGGGAAAATGTGCAACTCTGAGTATTCTCCAGTTTGATTCATTCATAATCCATTTTTATCTAACTCATGTTAGTATGTTTTAAATTTCATTTAAATCAATAAGTTTAAATGGTCTTTTCTGATCAAAGAAAAGCTTTTGCTAAAATAAATTTTACATTTTTTATTAAATATTTATGCTTATATATTGAAAACTATTAAAATAAATTTATAGGTAATTATATTAATAACCTTTCAATATATTATTCAGACCATAGCTAAATATACTACCTCAAATAGCTTAGCTGAGAATATTGTTCTAAAAAATTATAATGATGACCCATTGAATTATTTTGACCATTACTCAAAAACGGATGATATTTATGCTGTACATAGATTATGCCAATTGTTTGAATTAGCTAATTTTATAACTCTAACATCTAATTCAAAGCATGATGCAATTATATTAGCTGGGGACTTGAACTGTTCACCTAATGAGTTACCAATCAAACTTTTATTAACATACACTGGACTAAGTGATTCATGGCAATCATATTTTAATAATTCCATTATCAATTGTGAATGTGAAGATTATTTGTGCAAGGATGAAAATGAAAAATATAAAGGGACTTATATTGATAATGGTTTAATTCAAAGAAAAAATATGGGAAAACTTCCACCTCACAATATAATTAAAAATGATAATTTTGAATTTCCAGAAACATTAAATTCAGATGAAAACATTGAGGATAATGTTTCATTAATAAATTCATTAGAACCTAAAGATTCTTGGACATTTTCTAATCCTTCTAACTCATTTACAGTTTCTCAATCATTTACTAACATAATTAGTGCTAAAATGAGTCAATGTTGGGATTTTATGAAAGCTCATAAATGTGACATAAATAATTTTCATAATGTACCCTGCTCCGGGCAACGATTGGATTATATTTTGTTTGGAGTTGTCAATCAAAGTAAATGCTTAAATGATATTACTTTAAATTTACATGTTTTTTTATTATTAGCATGTAATTAGTATGTTCTTTCTTCTTTTTTTTTACCTTACAATAGGTGTGAAAATAGATTGTCACAGATATCGAATATTTTCTGATAAAGTTAATTATCAACACAATAAAATAGAATGCATGAGTTTGTCTGATCACGAAGGTGTTCTTGTTCATTTTTCTTTGGCCAGAAATAAAGGTTGAATACTATATTATGATTCATTGCACATATATAAAAATTTGTTTATTATGGAATCATTTTTGGCGAGAGTTTCATGGTTTGTGAACAAATAAATATATGTTATATTTTCAAATTGACATGCTCTTCTATAGTGATGTAAAACTGCTTCATTTGAACCGATAAAAACAGCTAACTCATTATTTTAATAGCCAGAAAAATAATACCTCAACCTCGAGATTTAGCTAACAGACCAGCTATTGGCAAAATATTCAGGCTTGCTTAATATTTTTCTGGATAAAATATTGGTTTAGCCGGTGATTTTGCAACACTACCCTCCTGAATCATTTATAAATATTGAAATAGTTCTCTATACTGTGTTATATTTTTACGTTATTATCAAGTGATGTATTGTTTAAAAATTTGATGGGGAGGGTAATATTATATATCTTCTTCATCATCGAAGTTTTATCTCCACCTTTTATGGTCTTGCCGCTAATTATAAGACCCATTTTTTTGCATACACCCCCTTTATAAAATTGATTTTTTTTCATTAGGAATATAAAAAAATTCCTTATTTATATTATTATTTTACAAATTTAATACTACTGTTACCTATACCAATTAAACCGACCCACCTATTTTTTTTGCATGGTCCGGGCCAAATATAATAAAATTTAGACGTTAATTGGTCTATTCTATTTTTTTAATATAATCAAAACAATATCTTTTTTTCCTCGCAAATGTATACATAGATAAAATCCGATGCAACGATTCTCAAGAAAGAACATTCCCACTATGCAAAGATGCTATCTATTTACCGACCGTCGATTTGATTCTCGAAAAAGCATTGGTAGATGGCAACAAAGAATCTAGGGTGTATAAAATATTATCCTTCGCATTATCCGTCCTTTTGTTTGTCCTGTTTCTATACGAAAGCTGTCTAAAAATTGTGCTCTCACCATTCCTTTCATCCCTAACCTTTTCAGTGTCGATAGTCTTTCTGCGCATGAATGTTTACTCGTTTATATGTTTTTGCCTTTGGATGGCTCTAGTGTGTCATCGGACCGAAGTTAGCGCGCTTAAAAACGTCAGGAAAACAATCGAACTATTGAGGTTGCATCACGATACTCAATTAAATAATTTGGGAGTTTAATAAACACTTGTACAATTTCTATTTCGACTGATTGTAATTTATGAATGGACATTCAATCAATAATTAAAAAAAATAATATATAAAATTTCTTTGATATGTAATTTTATTTATTCCAATCAAGATTAAGGCTTACAGATAGATATACTTTAGAGAAAAAAAACATATTTTATTAATGAATAGAAAGTTATAATTGTAAGATTGTTACATTCATTTTTGATTTCCTTGAAGATACACGATCGTATAGATGTTAGATCTCTCACACCTGTCACGTTTTGGGCGGCCATGTATAGGAATATAATGGTGGAAAAAAATATTCGTTTCCTGATAATGAGGACAAGAAATATGAGTTGGCATCTTTCCAAAATAAAACACGGAATGATATTATAAGTATGGGACTAATTAAAAAATTTTTCCCTTTCAAAATGGAGGCAAGTCTTTTTTTATGGCCATTGTTTTCTTATCAAATTATTGTTAATTAGCTGTATGATTTATTGAGTGTATTGGGTTAGGTTATCGAATCTTCCAAAGAATTTAACTTTCCAAGTGGCATTCCAAGCAAAATAGCCTGTATTATAATATAATTGGAAACACGGAATATATATTGTAATTTTAAATTTTGAGGATATATTTACTTGATTGGATACCTAAGAGAGAGTTTTTGTTTTATTTTTACAAGAGTAATATTGATCTGAAAAATAATGGATTATGGAAGTTTTTCTACTGCAAATTTTATCTTAATTTTAGAGTAAAGTAAGTCCCGAAATTTTTAAGAATAATTAAGCGCATGCTTTTAAATAGTGTTGTAAACGAACGCGTTCAAAATGAACGCGTTCGTGAACGAAGTTCGTTTTTTTGAAAAAAGGTGATGAACGGCGTTCCTTTTTTTGATGAACTTTGAACGTGAACGCGTTCCTTTTCTTTGATGAACGCGTTCAATTTTACGTTCGTTCAATTTTAAAAACACTTTTTATTTTTATTTATTTGAAAAATTAATATTAATCCGCATTTTTTAACAAAAAACTCTTATATTTTTATTTATTTGAAAAATTAATATTTAATCCAATTTTTTAACAAAAAAGTCTTATATTTTTTAATCAGCTGTTTTTACTTTTTCCTCTTTCATATTGCAATTAACGTACCATAACGTGCTACTGCTTGAGAAGATAAGATTAAAGTTTATTAATTTGAATATTTTAATTTTATAGATTAGGATTTGCAAGGATATAAATATTTCATCATCAGATTCTGAAAATAAAAATTCAATATTAGATGAATTAGAATTACCATGGCCCTATCAAAAATATTTCACTGTTTTAAAATCAATTCCGAGATATCCTTTTTTTTGACGAGGAAGAAGAGGGCAGATTGGAGGATGATAACATAGCTCAATTTTTTGAGACAATGGATAAAACATTAAATGTTTTTAATAAATTCCCCCTTTTAAAAGAATTGTTTATCAAGTATAACACCGCAATCACTTCATCTGCCCCTGTTGAGCGAGTTTTTAGTATAGCTAACGCTGTATTAAGTGCCAACGTTCATGCCTATCAGATGAAAATTTTGAAAAGCAATTATTATTAAAAATTAATAAGAAAAATTTTTTATAAATTTATTTTTTTATCGCTCTATTATATTGTATTTATAATTATATTATCAAAATAAAACTATAATTTTTTATCATGGCTAATATATTGGCTTGAAAAATATAAGGCATTTATTTATATTAAATTAAATTTAAAAAAAAGTTTATCATAAAATTTTGAACGCATGAACGCGTTCATGAACTTGAACGCGTTCCTTTTTTTGAATGTGAACGTGAACGCGTTCGATTTTTGTCAATGAACGTTGAACGCGAACGCGTTCGATTTTTTTAAAATGTTTACAGCACTACTTTTAAAGGCTAAATGAAAATTACTGATCGCTTTCTAATCATAAAGAAATTTTATCATATTGTTTTGATAAAGGATTATTTTTTTATATTCGGGCCGGGGTGCTAAAAAAATAGGCCATGGCTGGTCCATCTTTTTATTTCTTTCTTTAAATTGGACTAATAATCTCTTTTGTCTCTACACCATACATTGTGGCATTGTATATGTTCAGTTCAGGTTATTGGTGAGATTTCTATTGTAAAAATTCAAGGAGTTATATGTGAATGGAAGAATATGAATTCAATAAATTTATGTTTTAACAAATTAATTAAAAAAAAAAATATCCTAAATTTCTACTAGGGTGTTTAAAAGAAATGGTGTAAGGATTGCATCAGTTAATTTGACATAAGTCACATCATTTAAATAAGTGTCCATGTTGTTATGATAGGTCAAGTCCATTAAAGCTTGGTTAAAGCAGGGAGGGGGGGTGGACCCGGAGCCCCTGAACCCAAACTCATACCATTTTTAAAAGTAAAGGATTCTATGTGTTTTTAAATTCATGAAAAATACATTTAAAAAAATTTTTTTCGTGGAATCATTTGGTTCCTTCGCATTTTTCAATATTTTCCGGTTTTTTATATTTCCATTGTGCGATTAAATGAATACATTTAAATTATAAATTAATTTTTTTAATATTAACTCGAATCCTTTTTTTAAATTTTATTACTGAACCCTGAACATGATTTTTGTAGAAGGGTTCACATCCCTAGGTTGAAGTCGGCCATTATAAATTTATCGTCGGCCTTTATATATTTTATCAAAAAATGAATGTTATCTTCTGAGTAGGTATTTAGATCAGTGACCTTTGCAGTGAGATGCGATAGTTCGTCAGATTGTGTCAGTTTCTTACATTTTAAGATTGAACAGGGCCGAAATATTTCAAAAGCTCCTAGTAAGGAAATCTTCTAATTAGCTTTGGGGTAACGGAAGTAGTAAGAAACTGAATAATTTTTTTTTAGCTGGTGTCTCGAATAACATTTTTTTGGCTCTGAAAATTGTTTTCACGAACAGAATCTTTGAAGCCAGTCCTTTGCGAAGTTTGGAGATTGATATTATTTTAATTCTTGTCAAAAGAAATGAAAGATTATTTGCATCGTAGAGATTTATCGATTTAAAAAAAACTCTTTGATGGCTTGGTTTGAGATTACTTCTATGAAAATATATAAAAAAAATTTGTGCTGGGAATCAATTAAATATTACTAAAATCCAGAGTTGTTAAAGGATCTAGATACAAGTATCTAGATATAAAAATGTGGTATCTGTATCTAGATAGATTTTTGATTAAATAATCTGTATCTAGATATTATTTTAGACGTTGTATCTGTATCTAGATCCATTTAAAAAGTATCTTTTAACAACTCTACTAAAATCCATGAATAAATTAAATGATATGTTTAGTGGAATATTATAAACTTAATTTATGAGCTTTATCCTTTTTAAATATTCTTGGGTCCATATCTTTTCCTAATTAGTTCGCTGAGATTAAAGACCAATTGTTTTAATATCATTAAAGTATTAACTGCTATATAGAAGTAGGGAATTGGGGTGGGGGTTTGTTAATATCTCACCCCTCTTCTCTAAGAAAATTAAATAATTCTCTAAAATTTGAGTTAAATACAAAAGAATTCTTATTACAAAGTTATAACATATTTTTACCAAAATTCAGCCTTTGATGTCCTATAACTTTTATAGTGTGTATGATTATAAACCCATGAATAATTTCAATTAATAACCTTAAATGACAAATTTCCAAGCTCATTAACTGATTCATAATTTTAACACCGATTATTATAACTCTAAGTTAATTTTATCTTCTAAATTTTCCCATTCTTATCACAATTCTATATTGCCAATCAAATCTCGTCAACTTTATATAACCTATATATATTTAAAGTAATTCTTTTCCTATCATTTTAAAATATAGAAATTTTGCCTAACAGAAACAGATTCATCTGTCCAAAGCTTTGACAAAATTGCCCCACAAACATCATAAGTCGGAATTATTTTTAATATTAAAAAAACTCACCCAATAATATCCAGAATAGAGGGGTGAGGATTAAATTTGGAAAATTCTTGTCAAACCATGTCAACATTGTAAATAATACCCTAAACCCTTTAGATAATTGGAAAAATATTTATACCCTTTCATATTTACCAAACTATCAAAGTAGGCCATCTATCTGCATGCATTAAAGGTAAAATTGTGGCATAGATTCTCATCCGGTAATTTCAACCCAATCAGATATCACACAATTCAGCTCCCCTATAGACACATACAAAGCAAAATCTCAAAAAATTTCATGGTGTGAATTATGGAGTCCATTAATTTTATCATCAAATAATAATTTTGCACCCAACAATCATGCAACACTCAGTGCATTCTTTAGCAAACATCCTACAATCATTAGAACACATTTACACCTTCCAAAGATAGTATATTGACTAGATTGGAAAATAAATCTAAAATATATACTTCTTAACTCAGTAAAATCAGAATTTTTTAAAATCAAAAAATTACCCTTTCTAATTGGTTAAAAATTGAGAGAATCCCAATCGCCGATGGATGATTCAGGAATAGTCCTTATTATAGATTAATTCACCACATATATATTCACTTTTTCTACCAGAATAATTTTGTCTATTCAAGAAAAAGATTTTTAAAAATTTGCTTATAAATTTTTGTGACACTTTAAAAAAAAAATCTACGATGTTTAAGCTTAAGCTATAAAGGTAACCCGGTATAACCATTTTTTTTGTTATTATTGATAAAGCATTGTGTTATTATTGGATTCATAAATTTTACATTGAGGAGACCCAGGGGCTAAGAAGTTGGGGACAGTTTGGTTCCTGCGACAAAATAAAATTCAATTACCATAGTTTTCGTTTGGAAACAAGTGTTGGATTTAATTGTTATAGTTTAAAATAAAAATTAATTAGTTATGCTTTATTTAATCCAAAATTGTAATATATAGTCATCATGTATAGTATTAGTATTAACATATGAATTAAGGAATATTTATAACATATAGTATGATAGTTTAAATCGTCGATTATTGTCAACCGATTTTTTTTAACCCCTCTATTTATATCATCTTTTTTTATCAATTTAAATCAAATTTCTTTATATTTGTTAGACTCTTCATCATAGATATATATATACTACAACAGGACTAACAGCCGAAATAATTTAATGTTAAAACGAAAATATTTTATTAATGATTATAAACGATTTGTACAACTTTTAAAATTGGGCGCAAAAAGACATTGTTTTAATGTCGTTTTGTTACAAAAATATCAAAAATAATCCTAAAAAACGAGTAAATAAAACAAAATCTAGAACGTAATTTTTTTTTAAAAAAAATGTAAAATATTTTAGAACATTGTTAAGTAGTAACCCGGGTCTGATCGTTATCTATATTATGTAGTAGCAATTTTAAATTTATATTTTTAAAACATTTTTATCAATTTTTTTAAAAAAAAATTAAATATTTTTACATTTTTAATAATAATATATACATATTAAACTTTAGGAAAATTCTAATCTCGTCAATATTTCCTGTAAAATGTCTATATTCCTTTAGAAAGGTAATGGAGGCCAATAAAAATATTTAATATGTCGTTTTTTTTATATCTTTTCCATTTTATTTTATCGCCTGCTAACTTATACGCCCGCCCCTTTAAGTCTTTTTCTTTTAAAAGATTTTAAATATATATATTCTATTAACTTAATTAACGGAAAATTTAAAGATTTTGTGTTTTAAATTAAAATAGTTTTGAAAACAAGCAATTTAGCAAAATAATCATTTTAAAACCTTAAAGCAAGCATTTAACAAAACGTTATTTTAAGTTTAGTAAATAGATTTTATTTTTATCAAATCTAATGCTTTGCGTATTGAAAAAAATAATTTAGTTTAACACTTTTAAAAGAAAAATTTGAATATTCAATTTTAAAACTATATATTTTTTTTTTATCATTAACAAAAAATAATTTTTTTTCATTAGCTTATAAATTCTTTTTCGGAATTTAAAAAAAGATTATAAAGAAAAGACATTATAACTTTAAATAATTTAAAATTATTAAGTTAATATATTTACATTTTATTTAAATATAATTAATCTCAAAATTACTATAATAACCATTATTCCTTGAAAACAGGAGCCTTTCCCAACATAACGTTTGTAGAAAAAATATCTTAAAAATTATTCGACTTGTAGTACCGCCTAATTAGTAATGGTAAGTAATTATAACTATTCATTCATTATCATTGCTAAATTGGGGATCTCGCCTCCTAGAAAATTATACATGCCACGGATGTGAACGCTTGTATTTGAATTGCCTGGGATGATTAATGATATTTCCTCCATTTTTCACGATTTTTTAAAAAATAACTCAATAAAAGTGTTTACTTCCTTATCATCTTCTTAATAAAAATTTTCAAATGCGCTTTAAAAATTTTCTAGGAGATACAAGAGGGATTTTCAATTTTTAGCGATTTGAAACCTATCCAATTTATATGAATTTAAAAAAAATTATCAAAAATAAAGTCCGAGTCGTCTTGCGACGTAAAACTTGATAATCTCAAGAAGATGAACTGCAACTTTCAAACTCATTCTCAATCGCTAGACGATTTGAGTAGCCAGTCTAACCTCATGCCCAACTCACAAATATTGGAACGAATCAATAAAATGTTGGCTGATTCCTCTCAATCATCGTATGGGGTGTCCGGCAGTGGCTTAGATGTCAAAAACAATAGGGAATATGGTGAGATTTTACGCGACACCCTTATCCAATTTTCATTTAATTTTACCAATTTTTTTTATTATCTTGTTTTAGATCCTACTAGCAAATTTAGATCCAATTCTACTTTAACGCCCTCCGTACCTGACGTCAGGGCGGAAGTAAGCAAAAAAGAAATGACTTTGAAAGAAAAAATTATGGGCGCTGAAAGAGAGAGCGGGGGCGAGGATTACAAGAAGGAGAACAACTACTTTTTAAATCACGCATTATTTAATAACCTTCACGGTAATTAGTTAAGTCTTTTCCTTTCTTTCTTTCTTTCTCTCTTTCTTTCTTTCTTTCTTTCTTTCTTTCTTTCTTTCTTTCTTTCTTTCTTTCTTTCTTTCTTTCTTTCTTTCTTTCTTTCTTTCTTTCTTTCTTTCTTTCTTTCTTTCTTTCTTTCTTTCTTTCTTTCTTTCTTTCTTTCTTTCTTTCTTTCTTTCAATCTCTCTTTCTATATAAGCTATATTCATGTTTATATTAAAATTGCACAATCATCACCAAAGATTTGACGCTGTTGAACCAAATGTCATCCAATTTTTGCGAAAATCCTCCGAGCCAAACCCTGAACGGTAATCACGTCCATCAAAAGAATCCCGAAAAATTTTTGCAATCCATTCACAACAATTTGTTTCCCTCCCTTTTGAACAAAATTGAATCGTCAATTGATCCAAGTCGATTTAATTCTCGGGATGATTTTAACGGGACTGGCAAAAATCTGTCATCCTCATCTCATTACCCAAATCTCGATTACAACTCGTACGATAACAACACTTTGATAACGCAAGAAATTTTAAAGTCCTTGCTGACGGCTGCCAGTTATCCTCACTCCGAAACTTTGAGCTATAATGATGGCGTAAACAAAACGCAATCGTACCCCAATAAGGTGAGTTACAAAAGACCCATATTGGGAATGAACTCTAACCATACCTCGCCAATAGCGTCCATGAAACATAAAATTACCGGCGATTTCGATAGCTTCAAATCGCGTTTAGATAATCCGGATATTTCTAACGAAGATCGCGCGAGCAAAATAAATTTCTTGAAAGACCTGCTCAAGCTTCAATGCGTTAGTGGCGACAACGGTACGTGTCTTTTAAGCGCGCCAAAGAATGATAACGATGAGAATGGTTCGAAAACCTGCGTTACGAATAACCAATGTCAGGACAAAAATTCCAAAATCGATAGCATAATAATTTCTTCTCCAATCTCGGACAAGTGCGCTAAAAATAACGACTTCGAAGGGAATCAAGAAGAAGAAAGTTTTTTGAGTAATGGAAGCTCCTTCGCGTCGGACACCGAGCTCTGCGCGATATTGGTAAATCTTCATATCGAAAATTAAATATTTTTTTTTTTTTTAAACCAATATAAATTATCTCTCAATTATTCTTTATTTAAATTGTAATACAACAAACGTAAGAAAAATTTATCCATGAAATCTTCATCCTTTTCCAATTGGTCTTCCCTGAGTGGTAACAGCAGTTTCGAATGCAACAAAGTAAAAAAACAGAATAACTACAACAATTACAACATTACAACGACGACCTATAACTCCCGAAGTAATAACGAAAATTTGGCGAGCATGTATACCGAAAACTCCCAGGACAAAAGGATGACTTTGCTCAACTCTTTGCTCTACGATTATAATTCCGCAAACAACGGGGGCAACGATATGCAATTATCCAATGGCAATCATTTAGACGGCAATCCTTACAACCCTAATTTCGTTCAAAATCAAAACAGCGCTAGCGATAACGTGGTTATAGACGATTGCGGATCTGATAACTATTGCGTTGAACGGATAGCCAAGTTGTATAAAAACGCGGCATGTAAGTTGCGACCATACTATTTTATAATAAAAAACCTAACTTGATTGACGGCTTAGTCCGATCACTTTGATAGGTCAGTTAGAATGGTCAAAAACTTGAGTAGAGATGCTCACCGAAACGGCCTCTTATTAAAAATTGGAATTTTTATTTTTGGTTTTTATTGAGTAAATTGTTTCTTTTTTAAAGCTATTTGTGACGCAACCTATACTTGGAGTGGACAATTACCTCCTAGGGTCTACAGAAATCCAGTTTATTCGACGAAAATATTTTTGGGAGGTGTTCCGTGGGATATAACGGAACCCGGTCTGATAAACGCTTTCAAACCTTTTGGAAACTTGAGGATAGAATGGCCCGGCAAGGAAACTTTGCATCCTCGATACCCACCCAAAGGTTTACCCCTTTTTTTCCTATAAATTTTGATTCGTTTAGTAAATACGTTCGGAAAATTTTATATAACGATAATTCAATCATCAACTTTCAGGATACGTCTACATAATATTCGAATCGGAAAAATCGGTAAAGGCCCTTTTGCAATCCTGCACGCACGACTTTTCTAACGGTGGCGATTGGTATTACAAAATTTCGAGCAAGAGAATGAGATGCAAAGAAGTATTAGAAAATTCTAGATTTTATTTTTATGATATATTTCAGTAACATCACTATGGAGGTGGGAAGAGACACAGAAACTCGAGCCCCCTAATTTAAACCCCCCCCCCCCCTAAAAAAATTAGGTTTTTTTATATATAACACTCAATAAAGAATAAATTAGTATAATGTTAGCTAAAATAAAAAAAGGTAATTTTTAAAATATTAAAAAGTTTTTTTGAGCCCCCGTGTTATATTTCTACACAATATTTTTTTCAAATTATGTCTCCAAATTTTTCTTTTGCAAAAAATTTGCCCTAAAACAGGTTCAAGCTATACCGTGGGTTATAAGTGACACCAATTTTATTAGGCAACCTTCCCAGAGATTGGATCCGTGCAAGACGGTATTTGTGGGGGCCTTACATGGTTTGCTGAATGCCGAGGGCTTAGCGTGCGTTATGAACGATTTGTTTGGGGGAGTCGTTTACGCGGGGGTGGATACAGATAAGTTCAAATATCCCATCGGTATATTTTGATTGTTATTTATCCCTCTTGGTTCAATCGTAATTTTGTGCCCCATTAACTCGAGCCTGCTATAATTTGGTGATCTGCAATCGGGCCTAATTTTTCAAGCCGGGCCCTATCCCCAAATTTTTTTTTCCCGAAAAGCCAGACCCCCCCCGAAATAAAAATAGATTGTTAGACCAAATAAATTATTTTTCTTTATTATTGTAAATGCTATTTGTCCGTTCTGCCCCGGCCCGAATTTATTTAAATATAGTAAAAAAAAAGAAAATATTCTATATACGAATAGAAAATATTAACCGCTTGTTTCTTGCAAGAATTTAAAACAGTCCTAGCTCAAATGGACGGGTTACGAGCCGGGCCATGATTTGCACGTCTCTACTATAATTAACGAAATTATTTAATGCAACTGGGAGGAGATAGTTATTTTTTATTGAATGATCTATACAATATTATAAATTTATTCGTAGGGGTTGTTGTTATTAGTTAAATGAAATGTCAATTTATATATATAAATTTGACAGGATCAGGAAGGGTTACCTTCAATAACCATAAGAGTTATATGAAAGCGGTATCCGCCGCATTCGTGGAAATCAAGACTCCCAAGTTTGTCAAAAGGGTACGATTTATATATATACTGACATTTTGTTATCAATTTTAAAAGCGAATTTTGGCTGGATTCATAGCGGGATGAATCTGATCTGACAGGATTTAACAGCTGAGCGAGCATGAAAATCTTTTGATTGAGATAAATATTTTTATTTATTAAAATAGATTATCCTTAGAAATCGATCGATCGGATGCCACTATGAATCCAGCCTTACCACAATTGTCTTAAGTTTTTTTTGTTGGACAGTTGTATTGATGCTACATAACTCCATTTGAGTCTTAAAAGCGGCTAACTCAGTATTTTATCCAATATTTTCAGGTTCAAATAGATCCTTACCTCGAAGACGCATTTTGCAATGTTTGTAAAGTTAGGGCCGGCATTTACTTTTGCAGGGACATGGTGTGCTTCAAATATTTCTGCGAGAGATGCTGGTATTATCAACACGAGTCCAACAATTCTTGCATTCTTTCGAACACTCATAAACCCCTGATGCGGAACAATAAAAAGGGTAATAATCTTTATCACGTTTGTTATCGAATTGTAGACTTTGTGGTTGTTAAACGGCTCGTTTTTGAGCCGATTCTTAGAAATGGCTAACTCGATATTTTATCCAGAAAAAAATACTACGCAAGCCTGAAGATTTTGTTTACAGAAGACGCAAGGATCTAGACATATATTATCTAAATCCCGAGAATAAGGCGATATTTTTCTGGCTAAAATATCGAGTTAGCCGTCAAAACGAGCCTTTTTTAACATAGACTTATTATTAAGAGTTTAGCTACTAAATATATTTATTTAATCTTTTTAAGAGGCATAGAAATAATTTGGGTTTTTTTCAAGGTTAATTCTCTAACAGCCAATCTCTGAAATTATTATTTATAACTAATGTCTTTATTTACTCATATTTTACAGAGGAAAACAGCATAAACATGATGATGATATGAAAATACCAATTCTTTACCAACCGTTTTCATATCATTTTGTATCACCTACACGTTCGAATTTTTTTGCCATTTCTTTTTTTTAGTTAATTATTATAAATATATATAAAATGTATATTTATTTATTTTTTATCCCAAATTTATTTAAATTAAATTATGATTATATTATACTTTTTAAAAAAATTTAATTTTTGGCTATTTTAAAAAAAAAATTAATTTAAAATAATTGTGTAAATTGGAGAAATTTTTTGGCCAATTTTAAACGATATTTTATTCCTACTTATAAATTTTATGGCACAGAACGATTCCTAAAATGCCGAGAATGGGCTCAAAATGATTATTATACATTTTCTGAAGTTTTTTTTTAAAAAACAAATCATAACTTTTTAATTTGCCAAAAATATAGTGAGTTTTCCATTCCACTAAACAAGTTTATCACTATATCCATTCTAATGGCTCAAAAATATTTTAAATTGTTTTTTAACCCAAAATTGCATTCTTTTTTTGTTTTTTTACATTATACTAACCATACAAAAAAAGTTTTATATATAAATATATGTCACATTTATATACTATTTACAAAATTGCATCTTGATTTTTAGCGCCAATTTTATCACAATAACTTATGTTTATAAAAAAAACAGCAAAAATAAATCAAAAAATATCATTCACATTTGAAAGGAAACGCCCCACAAACTTATTGGGTTTCTTGGTATAAAAAGATGGATAATTTTTTAGGCTTTTTTTCATAATTTTAAAAACATTTATAATTACGATATTTTAATCCTAATTTAATATTTTTTTTGCCATGTTTATTCGTTTTAAACAATTTTGTTAAAATAAAATGAGATGAGAAAGATTTGATATTATTGTACTTTTCAAAAAGGGTATAACTTAACTATGCTATATTGACTAACACTTTACTAAATAATAAATATGAATATGAAGTTTGATTTATAAATATATATATATTTTTACAATTCGCAAATTATATATTTTGTAATTTTTTTTTAAAAAAATATTTTAAGCCTCGATTGAATTAACAATTTCAATTTTTACCAAATTTTTGTATTTTAAAAATTATTTTGTAATATTTTATTTTTTTCGAAAAATTTTTTTATATGAATTTTTAGATTTGTTTTATAAATTATTTTATTTTGAGTTTTTTTCGTTCACTTGTTTTTGTAAAAAAAAATAAAGTTGATTTAAAGGTTCCATTTTATTTGACGTCATGTAACTTAAGATTATATATTTATATATGTTGTATGGGGATTCGGGATTTTAATCGCTCACTAAAGACGATTTTTGGATTTTAAAAATCTGATTTTATAGGAATTGTATTTCAGCATATTAAAGAGTATTCGAACTGTAAATTTCAAGCAATTTTACCATATTTATATTAATTTTTATATGGATTTTTCATATAAATTAAAAAAAAATTACTAAAATGTCTATGGCTGAAATTGGCTGAAATTTATAGGGTAAATACCCTACACATGCTAGAACACATTTTAAGTTAAATCGGATTTTAAAATTATTTGAATGGGTAAAGGATTTAAAATCAAGAGATCCAAATAGGCATATATATGTGTTAGCGTCTTATTCATTTTTTGCGCGCTTTTTTTTAAAATTAAAATTTTGATTTTACCGGAAATGTTTTGTATCATGTTTTGAATACCTCCTACCCTATAAATACGAGACAATTTCGTTATATACTTTTGAACTTAATATAATTTATATTAGTTTTTCCATAGATTTTTTATATAAATGACCCAAAGGTTAATGGCAAAATTATTTAATTCATATGATAGGTATTCTCAACATCCCGGAATACCCGACTTTTAAATTTGAAAAAAACGCGTTAAAAAACTGATTTACAGTTGAAAAAATAACACATTTCCAGGAAAAATACATTGACGCTTATCTATAAAATAGTATATATTTATAATGTATATTTATTTTTTAATTATAAACTATAAAAAATTGCTAAAATTCTTGTATTCCAATATTCAGTAAAATCGTAAGATAATAATTAAGAAGTGTTAATAAATGAAAATAATAAGTCAGGCTGAAAATAACGGTTAAATAAATTAGAGATAAATATAATATCCGCACAGAAAGGGTATATCAAACGGAAACATGGGATGGGCCACAAAAAGCAGGGGAGATCTGGGCAATAGAGCTGGGTGGACTCTTGATAAAATGACCTAAGATTTGCTTATTATGGCACATTCCATGTTTTCAGATCTTGTTTGCTCTTTCGGTGCATATTATTTTTATTATCTCATTTATTTTATCAACCATTATTTTCAGGTTATTAAAATCCTTACATATTATTTTCATTTTATTTAATAACATTTCTTGGTTATTTTTAAAATCATCGAATTATGGAGAATCTCCAATCTAATTTTTTTTTATATTTTTGGTTTCTTCCACTTTTAGTAGATATTTAAGATCGTTTATATATATTTCCCTTTCCATATATTATCATTGTTATGAATATAAGATATGAATTAGTATCAATATCATGATAATTTACTCTAAAGGTGATTAAACCTATAATTTGATATTATCTGTGTTGAAAAAAATTCATACTAAAATTTTGCGATAATTGGCATATTTATGGCATTCAATATTTAAAATATCGTAGCGATTTTATAAAAATAATATAATTATAAATTAAACGGACAATTGAAAATTATGATCTATTAAAATTTATTTTCGAGATATTCTTCAGCCTGCTTCCATTTCTATAAAATTTTATATTTTATTTATGTTTTTGCGTAATTAATTTTGATAAATATTTCTTTCCTCAATAGTTGGTATGCCTGATTAATATCTTACATATCAATTCTATTGCAAATAAGTAAATTAGACATCTATTTCTTTATAAACAATCTAACCGAAACGGGTCTGACTTAAGTTTTAAAATATATTTTTAAAAATTTAGCAAGAAAACAAGACGCCCAATGTCTTCATTTGTTTGTAGAATGATAGTGTAAAAATATTTCTATATTTAAATAAATTGCTTTTGGGACATATAAAAAGAACAATCAAATTGTACCAAGCTGTGCCGGATAAATAATTTTATGCGCTATGCATATCAATATTACAAATTTTACTTTACAGGGTAAGTTATTATAATAAAAACAAAAAGTTAAAAGAATGAAAACAAAAAGTTAAAAGAATGAAACAATATGTGTCTTTATTTTTACATAATACTTAAAAAATAAATGACGATTCATTAATATATAACAAAACAAACACTACAAAAATACATATGGTAAAATTTTAATGTAATTTTTTTGCATATACAATTTTTATAAACTTTAATTTTTTTTTTAAAATACAGTTTATTTTTCAAATGTTTAATATTAATATACGACAAATTTTATATAGTAACACAAATAATACAAATTCATTTACATCAAATCATTATTCTTTTTATTCTAATTCACAAATGTTTAATATACGACAAATTTTATATTGTAACACAAATAATACAAATTCATTTATTCTAATTTATTACCTAATATATCTGCTACAAATAATATCCATATTATCGATTCTCACTCTAAGTGGTGATTCTATTATTGATCCAGCAAATTTAATCTCGGCAATTCCAAGAAGGAAATATAAAAACTGGAATAATGAAAAAATAGATATAGCAAAAAAATTTTTATCTGTACCTGAGAAGGAGCAAATGAAAATGAAAGATATCGCTAAGTATTTAGATAAATTAAGACGCGAAACATTTCCCGAAATCATCGGAGACCCTTTGAAAGATTATGTGATTGGAAAGCGAGGCAGAAAAAAAGACACATTCAATATAGAAAGAAAAATTATGGAACTTTTAATGGCGAACAATACATTAACTATTAAAGTTATTATAGAAAATATACCTCCAGGATTTCCTAGAAATGAAGGAACTATAAGGAAATATATTTTAAAAAAATAGGATGGTCCAAAAAACGTGCAGGAAAGAAATATTGATAGGAGGAACGCACCGGGCACAATCAATATAC
The DNA here is from genome assembly GCF_954871325.1 of Gordionus sp. m RMFG-2023. NCBI lineage: Eukaryota > Metazoa > Nematomorpha > Gordioida > Chordodea > Parachordodidae > Gordionus > Gordionus sp. m RMFG-2023. The sequence goes on along the minus strand of NC_088777.1, from coordinate 5,566,034 downwards.
GACAAATTTATTGTACAAAAATATTGAATATTGCCAGAGAAAAAAATATTTTTCTTAGACGAGATAGGCATAAATTTACATGTTGTACCTCTTTACGCCTGGGCACCATACAATGTTACTCCAACTGTTAAAGCCCCACCATCTAAGGGTAAAAATTTAAGTATATTATGTACTATGGGAATCGAAGGTATAATACTTTATCGCATCATCGAGGGAGCTTATAATAGCCTGCTATTTCGAAAATATATGATAGAACTAATTAATATCATACCAAGTGATGCAGTTATTGTTATGGACAATGCATTGATCCATAAAAGCCACCTCATTGATAGTTTTAAAGAGCAAATAGAATATTTGCCACCCTATTTGCCGCAACTAAATCCAATAAAAATTTCTTTGGGGTATTAAAAAACATATATAGGTATCAATCCCCGACCAAATACAAGAAACGAAATCGTTCATAATGTAACATCAATTCTTAATGAATTTACTATTCCTTATGACTTTTCAAGTTATTATAATAAGATGCATCAATATTTGGAGAGTGGTTATCGAGGACAACCATTGGATTAAGGTAAATTTATAAAAATATAATTTATATTTAAATATATTTTAAAGGAATATAGAAAATCGGAATACATAAAGAAAAAAAGAAAATCACCAATTTTTTATAAATGCATTTTATCTGTTTTTGTTATATATTATATATTTGATCGTCATTTATTTTTTGAGTATTATGTAAAAATAAAAAAAACTTATGGTTAAATCTTTTTAATTTTTTGCTTTTATTATATTAATTTACCCTGTAAATCATTTATTTTTTATATAAAAATTTGATCTTACCGAAAATGCATGTTCCAGCAGTAGATACATATATTTTTTTAAATAAATCAAGATAGAATTGAAGAAGCCACATGAACAATATGTATTCTTAAATCTCGGATTTTCGGCCATGTGTTAGTGTTACAATTTAGAAGAGGATTTTTTTTAATTTTTTAAATTAAAGGTAAAAAAATTTTCCTATCATAATCATTGAATACAACATTGAAAGTCTTATCTAAGCTCCGACAATTAGCATGGTGAATTTCGTTTTAACTAAGAAACACTCATGCTGCATATAGTAAAATTTATATTTCAAATAATCAATTATAAACATAAATCCAACAATTAACATAATGTTGTTTAATTAGTTTAGGCATGTATTAAAAAAATATATTTAGAACATTTAAATAAACTCAGCGTTTAGGAGATCGAAGGCGTTCTTTTTTTGGTAAATGAACATAATCGAATACTCCTAATTTTAGTAGGGATCCCGCAAGTAATATGGATCCTGATGTCGACGCTTCCACGTGGGCATTAGGGAGTCAAAGATAAAAGATATATATATATATAGGAAAACTAGGAAGTCTACTATAATAAGAATTATTATTCCTATTCCTGGATCTCAACCTCTTAGATTGTCAGATATCCTTAATTCCGATCATGATGTTAGTTTGAGTTTGCGGTTCAGAGATAATAAAAGTAAAAGCAACGGCGCTTGCTACTGATTTTTTTATCTAAAAAAATGCTTACAAATTTCAGATTCATCTTTCAAATTAAGGGTATATAGGATTCATTCGTTAGCCTTTTGAAGAGAGGTATTTGGAAGTTATATATTATTTAGCTTCGAATATGCTTGTTTTCTCGAGAATAATAAGAGCAATATAAAAATATAAATATATATACTTAATGTTTCACTAGAATAGAGTATTCTTTACATATCGTTCTTTATACATTTCAATAAGAATACTTGAATTGTATACTTCATTATATTTATCTAATTTAATAATGCCAATTTTTTTATTAGAACATGAAAATTCTAATCATGATTACAAATATCTTATTCATCGTCATATCCTTAAAGATTCGATGTTTAATCTCCAATATTGGTACAATTTATTTTTTTTTAATTGAAAAAAATAAATAAATATTTAAACCTAAATATTAATGATATTATAATAGATGATAGTAAAGAAAACATTTACCGTTTGGATAAAATACGAGAAAGGTATAATGATTAATTTACTTTTAGAAAACTTGTCAACTTAACTTCTCTGTTACTTTAAATGTATCCGTAACTATTTTTATTATTAATTTCGATTTTTGTAGGTATAAAACCTTATTACATTCCGCTGTTGAGAAAAGGGGCTATATTTATGGATGTTATGAAAAAGGAAAACATTGTTGTGGAGGTTACAAATGCTATGGTGAGAGACCTCTATGCGCATGTTACATTGGTAGATGCGGATGCTAGTAAAATTAATTTCAATACCGATATATATTTTACCTTTTTCTTGTCATTTCTCCAAATGTTATTTATTCAAATATGATGTGATCTTCTTCCCCTAAAAAAAATAGAAAGATAAGAGGATGGAAAGGATGATAATAGGTTAAACTAGCATTCTATAGTATAGATGAAAATGATAGTTTTATAATTATAACTCATTATTTAAGTTTTTATATTTTAATTTTTATAATTGTGCCATTTAGTTTATTAATACAGGCAATGATCATGATCAGGCTATTCGTTTACTATCTCAAAATTTGTGTAAAATATCTTAAATCTTACAAAGTTGTTTGAAAGACACTAAATAATTTAAATTTATAATAGTATTTTCTAAAATTTAAAAATCAATATTTTACGAAAAATTTATTCCAGTATGTTTAAAATATCCAGGGTTGTGCATTTGACTGGTAAAATACGTTTCGGTCAATTGACCGATATTTGACAGGTCAAATGGGGTCAAATTCAAATATATGTTTTTTTAAGTTAATATTAACTTTATTTTGAATATAATAGTAAAATGAATCTATAATATTAATTTTTAAAATTCATTGTCATTCAATAACTAACATGTAGCTATCTGTAGCAGAGTTTTGTTCTGATCTACATTCAATATTATCATTTTCTTTAATATTTTTTAATCAATTTTCCTGATGTCTTAGATTTTCAATCGATTTCTATTTTCATAAGAATATTAACCCAAATCGACCTATTTCTTTCTAAGGGAGAAGTAGAACTAGGAATTGTTAGTCTCTTAATGGGCAGGATGGACAAAGTTTAATCTATTAACTAGGTCGGAATTGATTGTTTCTGGAAATTACTTTCCACATAATTTGCTATATTAAACATGCTGTTTTTGCTTCTGAAATTAATTATATCACTTAAAATATTTTGGTCATCACGACCTTGTAAAATAGCTAATTCTTGAATTATATCACATACTTGTGAGTTTTCCTCTTGATATTGTGGACACAGAAAATAAGCAAACATCGTTTTTCCCTTTTTTAAACATATTTTTAATTTATTTTTCCTTTAAATTTTTTAGAGTATTTGACCGTATTTGACAGGTCAAATTCTTCTAGGGTCAATTGACCGGTCAATTGACTGAATTTAACTGGTCAATTGACCGACTTGCCAACCCTGAAAATATCTATCCTGTAAATTTCAGACAATTTAATCATAAAGTTGGCATTAAAAACATAGACTGATGATTGGTTCATTAAAATTTATCAGAAAGTGTACACGCGTTTGAAGTTCGCTCGCCATTTAAAGGCATTTAAATTACCTTCAATGGTTCTACTGTAACCAATGTTTACACTTATTGTAAATTACCGTTAATCCACGTTAGTTTCTAAAGTCGTTTTTGAGAATTGTACGGATTTATTGAAAGATTAATACATTGTTGATAATATATTATACAATCCCCTAAGGTTATTACATAGGATATAACATATCAATTCTATTTTTTTAAAAATATTATTTATGCGTTCTTACTGCTATATTATTTTAATTACATATCCTTATAACATTATTTTCTTAAATTTTTTGTTTCTCTTTCATGTCCGAATGTTATAAATTATAATTTTATTAATTCTCAAATTAATTTTCATACAAGTAGGGTTCATTTCCTTAATTTTTTTAAAAACTATCCTCATAATATCATCTTTGTCACACCAGGTCTTCTATATTTTTTTTTAAAAGCGCTAAGAACCGTGCACATTGTTGCGATCGCCATCCATGTATAGAGGGAGAATGTAAATGTTATATGGGCCGTTGCGAATGCTGGTACAATTTATTTTAACTTTAAGATCTCTCTATCTTATTTTTTTTTGGTCAATTTGCTCAAATCTTAATACTCAAGATTTATATTAAAACCTTCAAAGGAGGCATGATACCACCTCTATAATTTTTGTCAATTACCTAAAAAAAATATATATTATGTTTTAAAATGAAATATCAAAAAAGGAATAGCAAAGCTATAAGTATTCGGTTAATACCTTTTTATGCATAAAATTAATTTTCATATTATATATTGATAATAGTAGCAAAATAATTTACCGTTCGCTTAATTGATAATTCGAATTTTTTTTCGTGTGGCTATGCGAAGTAAAATTATATATAACATAAAATCAGTGCTCTCTAAAACACCCTACGACAATGCTACCGAGTCTCCCATAAAAGATACCAAGATTTCTAAACCCCCGCCTTCTAGACTAGCCCTCTCTTTCTTCATAAACAAAGAATTCTTGGATCATATACTGCTCTCTAATGCATAATTTAAAGTTAATATATAAAATTTTTGACTCTATTAGAAAATTTCTAAATATAATCTAGCTCGGGCTAACTGAAATAAGATGCGCGGCAATTATCCATTAATCCTCGAAAAATTCTAATAGATATTATTTTTTTTTCATTATAGATAAAATTTTCTCCCTCAATGAGTACTATTCTTTGAACATTTTTCTTCAAAGATTTTATAAACTAGGCTATTAGTACAATTATATTTGAAATGAATGGCATATTTTTATAAGTCTTGTCTGGAGGTTTAAATTTTCTCATTATATAGTCAGATTCATCTCATGCTATAAATGTTAAGCCAAATTTTAAGTATTTATACAATCGCATTGAGTGTCTATCAAAATTTCACATAAACCTAAAATTAGAAAAATTATTATATCAAAAACAATCTTTTACTATCGGATGCAAAATATTTGATAAAATTTCATTTTTAAAACAGAGTTATAATCATTTATAAAGTAAGCTAAAGCTTAGATAATTTATCAATACTTTAATAAAACCTATTGATAATTAACATCAAAATATTAAGCACCATCTATATTCATTTTAGGAGTAAAATAATTTTATATAAAATACAATGATAAAAATAACAATATTATTGTTAAGAAAATATAATGAAGAATATTGATATTTTTAATGATAATTATAGCTATAATTTTTAATGAATATTATAAATTACTTTGCATTAATCAATGGCCAAAAATGATCATTTAAGAAAATTTATTATTTATATCATAATGATATCAGAGTTGTTAAAAGTTACTTTTTAAATGGATACAGATACAACGTCTGGAAAAAATCGATTAAAAAACGTATCTGGTTACAAATGTATCTGCATACTGATACAATTTTTATTATATTTATATACAGGTGTATATTTTTGTTTTCGAAGTGACTCTTATTACGAGAGCCCGAAATACGTAAACAACATTTTTATGATTTGTTCTCATTCAATTCGAGCACCATAAAAATATAATTTAAAAAAATGTCAATACAACTTATTTTTATAGTTCTTTCTAGTGTTGTTAAACTATCTAACTTTAATCAACTATGAAAGAGTGTAGCCATGTTTTTATTCTAAAATATTCTAAGCAATCTTCAAGTTGAGACTCACCTTAGAGGCTTAATTCAATATTTTAGGCTAAAAGCTTGACTAAGCTAAAATATAGATGGTCAAAGTTAGGGATAGGTTCTAAATCGCTAAAACAAAAATCGCTAAAAATTGGGAACATGGCTTATATCTCCTAGAAAATTTTTAAAGTAAATTTGAAATTAATATTAATAGATACTAGGGGACTAAACACTTGTATTTAAATCGAAAATTTAAAAAAAAATCGCCAAAATGGAAGAAATATCATCCAAAATCCCAGTTTTGGGTATCAAATTGGGAATATGGATGATATTTCTTCCATTTTAGCGATTTTTTTTAAATTTTAACTTTACAAGTGTTTAGTCCCCTAGTATCTATTTTCTGTCCACGAGTTATATATCATTCACAATCATTCGATGGAAGAATAATAATTTAATGAATACATATATATTTTTTTGTTTCAATATTTTATATAAATTTTTTTTTTACTGTAATAGTCTTAATATTTTTTTCAAATATATTTATTTAAATTAAATGCTCATATGAAATAAAATGAATTTTGCATTCAAATATTTTTAATATAAAGAAGAATTAAATAAAAGTATATCAAAATGTATCTTAAAAAATATATAAAAAACAGTTACAAATACTTTTAAAATGGTAAATTAGTACCGATACTTTTTATGAAATATATATCCAAATAAAAATACCAAATTTTTATATCTATATAGTTTAACAACTCTGTTAATTAGAAAATTAAATAGTTACTTTTTCCTTTATACCCCTTTTTTATGATTGATATTCTATTTAATATAAATGGCTTAAATATTTTGATGTAAATTGTTAATCAGAAATTTGATTTTATCTAAGACAATCTAATGATATATATGTGAATTATACCTATTATTATTTTATCATAATATGATTTTAAAATGATACTTTACCTTATATCCTTCATATTTAATATTGCTCATGGACTTTTTTTCAAAGAGAGGATTGGCTATTTGATACTTTTATAATATTATTTGTTTTAATGACGTTTCTGATGATGATTTTACCATATTAACGGCTGAATAAAGTTAAATTGTTTGCCAAGATGGATCGATTTATCATTAAAACCTAAATCTAAATTAAGAAAATAGAGTCGTGATTTGTATTTTCCCAAAAAAGACCCTTTTGACCTTACTGTAAAGGCGCATATGAATATACTATATACTCAAGATTTACAGTAATTATTCTAATGTAATTTAATATAAGATCATGGATTTGTGAATAATGAGTTATCTATTCATAATAGATAGTGCAATAATTTATTATATTGCAAAAATATTCCAAAAATTTATTTTTAAAGAAAAGGAGAGGGGGGGGGATACTCAAAATAATTATGTTGTCATTCAATCAAAATGTTTAAATATTTTAAATATTTAATTTACTTATAAACTTGATATCATATGATAATGTTTATATTAATATTTAACATAGCATAATCCCTGCTGATATTTATAATTCCATCAGAAATATATAGAAAGTGCTTCAAGTACCCTATCACTCTTTCTCACTCCCATCAAATGTGCCACTAATAAAAAGTGGCAATTTCTTTGTAATCAAAATACTAAATTACCCCTTCAAATAAACGAGCCAATTTTTTGTAAATGTTTGTTAGTAATAATATAAATGAATTTAATATGGAAAATATACGTTTACAATTATTTTGAAGGGAGAAAGATATTAGCAATGAAATATATCCACTTGTTGTAATGGACCAAAGGCTGACTCTTTAAAATTGAACAACGAATATTAAAATTGAAAAATATATTTGAACGCCGAAGTTTCGTTTATAAATAATAATAGTATTTTATATTATTATATATATACATATTTTATATATATATATACTAAATTATATTATGTTCTGGAAACATGCTATATTTTGAGATATAATTTTTAAAAAATGTCGAATTATTAGTGTTGAAGCATCTTATTAGGGGGGGGGGGGGGCAAGGAATCAAGCAAGCCCTAAAAGCAAACTTCTATAAAATTAAAACTATTTGATAATTCTTAAATAAAATTGTAAACAATATTAATTTTTTCCCGAAAATAAATTTCAGGAAAAAATTAGTAAATACCCGGGTAAGATTGTTCCTATGCCTTTTTTTTTGATCAAATAAAGTATAAATTCATAAAAGAATATAATATCCTTTGTATAATATATTTGTTTTGTAATATTTGGAAAAATTACTTTTTAAAGGTTTAATTTCATAATGTCGCCACATATAAGATTTTTATATGTGATGCAATATTTGAATTAATAAAAATTCTATTGCCGTCAGGGATCGTAACTGTAACAAATATCGATTCGGCTCAGATAAAATATAAGGGATAAGGTTTCATGAAAAATAAAATTTGGGTTCGGTTTAAACCTTTGCGCAAATAACATATTAGAATTATGTATATATATAAAAAAAAGAATATTATTTTAAATATTGTCACTATTCTCTAAAAAATAATAATATTAAGGATTCTCTCCTGTCAAACTATGTCTATAAAGAGGGCTTGGATAATTTTAGCCCCTGCTTGGTCGTCAAATTTTTGGGATATTATACGACTCGAGATAGCGAAAGTGTGTTTATTTTCCTGCAATGTGTTAATTTTTTTTCAACTTTAACTCATTTATTGAGCGTGATTTTTAATTTTTTAAAAATCTGATTTTTCTGGGAAATAAATTTTAGCATATTTAGAATATTTTATGAATTGCAGACAATTTTTGCCCTCCTAACCTTTGAATCATTTTTTAATTTATAGAAAAAAAAATTTATAAAAAAAAAAGAAATATAAATTAAATTAAGTAGTTCAAAAGTTCATAGCAGAATTTATCAGAAATTCATAGGGTACGTATTCCAAAACATGATTGTAATACATTTCTGATAAAATCAGATTCTTAACCGCTCAAAAAATGATTCAAAGTTAAAAAAATAAGACATTGCCGGGAGAAACACATCGCCTCTAACTTATTTAAACACTTTAGAAATTAGAATCGATCAACGCTTAAAATTATAACGTAATTTCCACAATTTTTTATTTATACCTTATGATGGAATACAGAGATAAGTCGCGAGAAAATGTGGTTAACTTTTTACTTAATATTTATAAGAAAGAAAAAAAGACTTTTGGGACCAATTTGACCCATATGTTGATAATAATTATATGCATGTAGCAATCAAACATATAGAATGGGGTAATATTATAATAGGAAAGGGGGAAAAATTTTTTTTTGATTATCAAAACTATTAAAGTTATAAACTGTGATCATCTGAAAACTCCCATTATTACCAAAGAAGTAGTATCAGAAACTTCTTATCAATATAATATATATTTAATTTCTCTCTGTAGAATGTTTTTTTTAAAATCGATTAATATATAATAAAATGAGACTAATTAAAATCTAATGTCACGCTATAAGATTATACAAATAAAAACATATTTTGTAAAAAAAAAATAGTTATTTTATAAAAAAAAATTATAAATTACACAAACACAAACAATATTAAATATACAGCTGACGTCTTTTATTTTCGCGCTAATCGCTTTCCGCGGAATATAGGCGGGATGCGGCTGGGAACCCTTTTAAACAATCTGTAATTTACATCGCCCTTTGTTAAAAAAAATTATGTCATATGAAATATAAACTTAAAAAAATTGAATAATCTCATCATATAGCTTGCTCATTATTTTTAAATATTGCTTTTTAAAAGTCACATGATGGCCCGCCTTTTTCGAGACTTAGTAAAAGGAAGACATTATTTTCTCACGTCATCTGATTATAGCATAGAAAAAAGATATATTTTTTTGATATAGTAGTTCCTGAAAAAAAGGTTACAATATGAATTAAAAAGATTTATATGTTTCGAGATAAATTTAAAAAATGAATCAAAATTTATGGGCTGTATTGTGTTCTATCAATCTACATGTATCAATATATATTTTTTTGGCAAAATCAGATCATAAAAATTTATTTTAAAAAAAACGCTATAGATAAATGATTGGTCTATTTACCAACTTTGAATCCTTTTATTTAACGCGTTTCTTGAATTTTTACAATCTAATTTTTTTTTCTCTATAATTCTTTCCAGGAGTTGTATAGTATGATACATATCCTATATAAATTTCAGACTTTATAAGATATTAGGCGCCCTGGGAAATAGAAGTAATGACTAATTAGGTTATTTGACTGTAACATATAATATAAATGTTTTTGGAAACATATACTGGCCCTTATAAGGGCCTTTGGAGGTTAAGGAAACAAATGGGTAAAACATTGTCTCTACTTAATTTGTTTATAAATTCGCGTAATACAATTTTCTTGTATTTTAAATTTTTTTTACTCTTCAAAGTTTTTGTCAAAATTAGAAAGCTAAAGATATCAAAGCCATAAAGGCCAAGATACCCACTTAAAAATCTATTCAAGCCATTCATATAGGGAGGATGTTTTGAGATTTTCATTCGAAAAAAAACTCAAACTAAACCAAAAATTTTTTTGACCCTTTAATAATTGAATATAATATTCAATATTTTATTATACCTGGGACTCGTACTCATTCCTTAGCATATCTACCCAATTATTGTAATTCTCGTTGGCTCTCTTGAAACCCCGGATAGGATAAAAATAATTCTATAATATAAAATATTTGTATCATATACAATTATATATTCGTAAAAATATTCCAATTCTAATTTTTTTTTAGCATAATCATTATTGAAAAAATTAATATTTTTATAAATAATTATTTAAAATTTTTGGAATTTATAATTTTTGCATGATAAAAATACAACCGTTTTTAAAATATTTTGCGAATTAGTTATTCAAATATCAATAGGAAGGATATTATATTATGCTCTAATAATGAATAGTAAAAATGTGTCATTTTTTAAGATTTTGAAAAATAGAAATCGCGAGGTTAATAATCTATGAATATTTAGAAACTGAGAACTTTTAAAATTTGTAGGTAAACCAAAAACTTATTTTGAAGTTTCTAAGAAATAAAATTGGTATGCATATGGTTGAAAATGTTTGTTTGGTTCATTCTAAGTGGGCAAGAATTTTTCAATATAAACTTTTGGGGAAACTCAGTAAATTTAAGAAAAGAATGCTAGAAAGAATTCTCTGGAGAATATTAAGAACTAAAAACTACTATCATACACTTATAAATTGAATAATAATAAAGCTATTACTTATTACTTAATATGTTACAAGTACTGGGGTTTTACACTTTAACATTTCTGACGTTAATTTTAAAGTTGATGATGATTTGATAAACAAAAATAAAATCTTCTATAGATGTGATTTTTGATTTATTTTTAAAATCCAAAAAAATTATAGAAAAATTTTTATCAAAGATTTTTTTGTAAAAAAATATTATTCACAGCGAATTCGAACTATTAAATTTTCCATTTGTTTTAAATTTTAATGAAATACTTCTTGTTTTACACTATAAAAATAGTATAAGAATAAAATATTTTTAAAAACTATATAATTAAAAATACATTTTATGATAAAGTTCCCAAAAAGAAACCATAATTATGTCTAAAAATTTCAATTTGAATTTTTTGGCGTAAGTTATAAAAATCCTCTGGCTTAGTATGTAAAAAAAACCGTATTTTTATTGCCTAGATTTTTTAAAAAATTTAAATGTTAATGGCGAAAAGGTCATTTGTAGAAGTAACCATTGGAGTGAATTTTGGATAAAAGTTAATTATCATTTAAAAGTCGTAATTTTTACTTGGGCTATACACATCCTATCCACGTACAAGGATTGCATGATAGAAAAAATGATCAAATATTTTGTGAGATAGATAAAATATGCTACGTTCATGTTTATTATTGTTATGATTTTAACTTATAACAACTCTTTATTAAAACTTTAGAAAGGTAGAAAGATGTAACTTTGGAAGAAACAAAAAAATTATTATATTATTTTTTTTAAAGAAATCCAGAAATAGCGACAAAATCTTATTTTATATATTATTATAATTTTTCGGGTTATATGTATCCTTTCGTTGTTGATTTTTTTAAAATAATAATAATAATGGTTTAGCTTTAGATTGTGTTAATTAATATCGAATCAAAATTTTATGTATATATTCGCAAAAGAAATGACAAATCATTTTTTTTTAAATATACAGTTTAATATTCGCGCGTTATTAAGAAAAATTTTTATTAACAAAAAAAAGGGTGAGAAATCGATTAAATGTTAATTAGATTTAATTTATCTTATTATATTTCGAAATATTTTAATTATTATTAAATTAAAAATGATTTTGCAAAATATTCTAATATTTACATAAATGAGAGTTCATCTCTTTGTTTCTTTTTTCCTTTATTCTTTTTTTTTTGTGATCTCTTCTTTATTTTCCTTTCCTTTCTATATCATCATGGCAGTTATTTTAAGAAAAACTCAGTATTGTTAAACCGCTCGTTTTGAGCCGATTTTTAAAATTGTCTAACTCAATATTGCAAGCCTGAAGATTTTGCCCATATAAGGAACATAGGTCTGGACTGGCTAAAATATTGAGTTAGCCTTTTTAAAAAATCGGTAAACGAGCCGTTTAACAATACTACCTGACTCATACTACCGAATGTATTCTTTGTCTGTATAAAATTTGCCACATCTTAAATTGGTTCTTGTTGATAATTTTTTTTTAAAATAAAAATGTATTGAATGGAAGGAAATATAATTAACCGCTTAAGGTCTCATTTATGGCAAACGCGTTTTGTTCAAGTGGTGCGGTTATTTGCCATTGGGTTGTATCGAGCCAATAAGTAGATATAATTTATAAATACAAAGCTATGATAAAATTTGAAAAATATTTATTGCCAAGGTTTATTTCAAAAATTATTATCGCTATCAAGAATCAGCTACGATTTAGACAGCAGTACCTCACCTCTTGAACAAAACGTGCTAACTATAAATGAGGTGTAAAATCCCTATTTTATTTATTGATCATTATAAAATGTTTTTTATATAGTGTAATAATCTACAGATAATTTAAAAGAATCACATATCATCACTCTTTATTGTACTTTTTTTTTAATAATAGGGATTAATCAGGATTTGAAGTAAATTAGATATTAGTTTATCGTAAAATACGCCTATAATATGCGCACAAATTGAACTTTTCAACCGAATTCGTATCCTATATTGTGGTGTCTAATTGACATTATCCTGGTTCTTAGGTGCTTAAAATCTGAAACCAATTCTATCACATTATCATCAAAGTTAAAGGGGTCTGTGTTAGATGTAAATATATTGGACGCAATTAATTATTTAGTCGTCGAGTAATTAATTTTAATCCGTATTCATAGCAATTATTAACAAACAATGACAGTAAATTTCTTAGTTTGTACTCAGAGTTTGTTAATATGCATACATCATCGGCATAGCATAGAAAATTCAGAGAGTTGTGTATAAGATAGCGAGGGTTAAGAGCATATTCTTGTTTGAAGGATTTATTAAAATATCGTTCATTATTACATTAAATAACATAGTTGATAGAATGCAATCTTGTTTAAGCCTACTGTTGGCTTTAAATGGTTGTGATTATATGTGATGTTGTGGTACTACGTAATGATTGTCGCACATTATTTTTATTAGCGAAATTAGATGCTTATCTATTATGCCATATTTAATTGCTAGACTGCAATTTTCCATAGATAACGCCCAGCAATGAATATTTCGGTTTCAAATCGATTATCAGTCAAATCCATATTTTTAAATATTTTTTGGAATAATGTTTTACAAGCATATAGTTATATAAAACAAAAATGAGCATTTTTCAATTAATATTACTAGCAAATTTGGTCGTTCTAATATTTAGTTAGTGGTCGATTTTGAGATCGGCATTTGGTCAAATCATAATATTTTTTCAGGATAATGCTTATTACCTAAATGTACACGTATGAACCAAAAATGAAGAGATTTTGACCAATAACGCCAGTAGTGTGTGCCTTACAAGTTTTCTATTACTTTTCGATTCTAAACTTACTCATTAATTAAATGTTAAAGAAACCTATCTTCTTTTAAAAAAAATTAGACTTTTTTACACCATAATATAAAAAAAGCGCTAACCAATAATCATTCTGGTTTCCTAAGATGATATATTCATATTTTGCATTTAACGCTCTCTTATGGATATATATTTGATAAATTTTAAAAATAAAATTTTAGTTGTAATAAGCTAGTATATATATTTTCTACCAATAATATTAAATAAAAATAGAATTAAAAATTATTTGATATTTAATCTCAATTTTTTATTAAATAGATTTATGTATATTAAAAAAAATATTTCTGAAAATTATTTAAAAAGAGATTATATCAAATTATTTTAAAATAACCCATCATTTAATTTATATGTAATGTTTTCCATTTAATGCATCATAATATCGTAGCATATTCTTTAAGTTATAAAATTCGAAGAATATATAAATATTTTTGTATAAATATAAGAATAAATTTACAGGGGATGATTTTATTTTTGGATTAAAAGGAATAGATATTTCCTTATCAATAATAATGTATGCAGTAATGTGCAAGTTTGTATGATATTTTCAGTAAGTGGTAATTTCGTAACCATAGGACCATGATCATCCATTTAGCTCTTAAGATTCCAAATACACATTTCACTTGTATCCTTGCAAGAGATAGAGATATCCTTTAATTATAGGCCTCTTGTTGTTGGGTGAGGTGAGGATATCTTAAAATAATAATGGAAACAAATTTAATATATAAATAAAAAAATACTAATAAAATTTTAAATTCCTGATAATTAAAATACTGGACATTTTGATTAAATAATAACCAAAATAATATGTTTAATATATTATATAGATATGATATAAAAGTCAATATATATATTATACCCTTATAGGATATAAAATATGTCACAAAAAAATGTGGGAAAATGGGATTTAGTGTTGTTAAACGGCTCGTTTTGAGCCGATTTATAAAAACGGCTAATTTAATATTTTAGCCAGAAAAATATTGCCTAAGCCTTGAGATTTTGCTAATTGATGTCTAGACCTTTCTGCCATATATGAGCAAAATCTTCAGACTTGCATAATATTATTCTAGATAAAATATTGAGTTAGTCGTTTTTAAAAATAGGTTCAAATCGAGCCGTTTAACAACACTAATGGTATTGGAATTAGGCAATCTTTTTAAAGGAGGTAATTGAATGTCTCCCTTTTCATCATTTTATATATTTTGGAGTTGGCAAAAACTCCTCCATCAAATTCGATACCGGAACTTCCAACATCAACAGTTACAAATTTCCCATTTGCATCCACAATTCCTTGTTTTTCCAATATTTAAATCATAATTTTTTAAAAAATTATCTTTTTGTTATTATCTTTTTAAAAAATTATATTTTTATAATTATCTAGGTTTAAATTTATATTCATTGCAATGTCTAATTAATGTTGAAATATTTAATTAGTAAAATAAATTCATAAAACTTGTAAAACATCAGAGAAAAAATGTTTGTAATTAGAACCCACACCCAGAATGAGGTGGCTTTCTAGGCAGTGTTTTTCATCAATACTACCCACACAGCTCGGTAAATTCCATTTTATTTCAAACTCCTTTTAAATAATAATATACATAAATATAATACACACTATATTATACCTTTGTTATTCTCTCAAAGTCAGTGAGAGTAGGTGACGGCATATGAATGCTTACTAAAGTTTGCTATTTACTAGCATGTGGTCTTATAATTTTTTGGATTGTTGAAATCTCCATTTTGAAGGATTAAACTAATGTAGGATAGCAACAGCCTGTAGCTAAATACATAGATAAAAAATATTTTTAAATAATAAAGTACTTTATTATTACTTAAGACAAACCATTAGTTTTTTTTATCATTTATAGGACCTTTTATAAAATTTGTGGTTGTAGTATATAATACTGATTTTATATGTTTTACTATGTAATAAAAAGTTTCCTATATAAAATTGAAGTAAAGATAAAATAAATTTAATAAATACTTTAGTCATTGTCATACATTTATAAAATTTAGCCTCATTTTTTAAAAGTCTAAAAAAGAGGAGGTAAAATTCGCCCTCTGTTCTTTTATCAAAAAGGGTTTAATCTTCTCCTCTTCACAAATTCATTTTATATAAAAATGATAATTTGATGTTGGATACCATTTTAAAATAATAAAAATCGATTTGCACTATGAATAAAAATCGCTGCGATCGATCCAGCTGATCAGTCGCGATATCGCGGCTTAAATCGCGATCGCAATCGCTCTTAACTATGAATTCAGGGTTAAAATGCATTATTTGCGTTTTGAAACACAGCGTTTGAAACGTTCAATTTGTGCGCACTATAAAGCTATTTCCAAACAGAACGTTTTTCCAAAGCGATTTTTACATATTTTTAGGTAATTTCTTTAAAAATTTATTCTCAAAGAAGGGATAATAATTTATTCAATAAATTTTTATTTTATAATATAATATCTTTAAAAAAAAGTACAAAAAGCGTACTGAGTGACTTATAATTGGAAAAAATATATATTTGTGTTTAAAAAGGCTTCCATATAGCTAAAATTAAATGTTTTAGGGTATCTTTAAAATATTTCTAGAACGGAGTTGGTTGTCAGATGTGAATATAAAAACAGATGACTTACTTTTTTAACTTTGATTTGTATGGCCATAAGCAATCATACATTAGTATTTAATAAGACCATCTGGTTTTCCATTGAATAAATAATACGAAATACCCCATAAATCAATGATTCGTCATTACATAAAATAATTCGTTATTTCTTTCCAAAATTACATTCATATATATATATATATATATACTATTTTAAAAAAAGATATAAAATACAAAATTATGTTTTAAAAAAAAGATAGGAAATGGCACAATTATGAAAAATGGAATTGAGTTCCTAAATAGCAGTAATTATATTAAGATATTTCTATTAGTATTTTTTAATTTTAAGAAAAGGAATTCTTTGGCCTTCAATATGGTGGATTCGTATTTTATGTGCCAAAGTTTTTTTTAAAATAAAAGGATGATTTCAGGGTCTAAATGTTCACAGGTTAATTCGAGATCCTGGACTGGGGTAAATTAATAGGTAAAGCAAATTTTATAAAAGAGGGTCACACAGTTTTAAAATATTAACATTCATGTATTATTTTTAGGTTTATCTCTTTATATTGTTAAAACCATGAATAAATACCAAATTTTTTTTTTATTAATATTATCCTATCTCCAAACAACTTCCCTTCAAATAAATATTATTGAATATTAATAATAATTAAAATGTAAACAAGATAACAGACTAAAATTTTAATGTAATATTTTATTGGAATAGATAAAAATAATCTTTTTTTTAAATTTTCTGTTTTTGGATCAGTTATATCAAGATCTCTGTATAAAATCTATAATCAGTTAAAATAACTCTTAATTCCATTTACGTATAACACTTGAAAGCTTTTTAAATAATCATATATGCTGGGTGAATTGATTATTTTTTGTAAATGGAATTATATAATTTTAACAATAAGAAGAAATAGGAAAATAGAATGATCTAATACTGCCTATAATTAATTTTATGAATAATTAAATAATCGATCTATCAAAAAAAATCAGTTTTGTCAAAAATGATGATAGAATAAAATAATTCACAGGCTACGATATAAAAAAATCTATAAAGTAGCATTCGAGTATATTTCTAATAATCTTATATGTCTCTATCCATATTCACAGCGTGTTCTACCTATACAGAGAAGGGTCTTAATTCTCAGGAGTATAAAAAAAATTAGGTTATGGTGCCCCATTCGTTCTTTAGCGTAATATTTATTTTTAAGACATTTATCATTATACAATATTCTACAATTTAAATTAAAGATGAAATAAAATTTATATTATATTAAGACATTTGTCATTATAAAATATTCTACAATTTATTACTTATCTTTGAAATATTTATCCTCTTTCTTTTTTTTTGCTATACGTTCATTGTACAATTTTGAATATTTAGTAAGAAATAATTTATCTTTTAAATGACATTAATCATCTAAGTTCTCCTATACGCCTCATTTTTATAATGCAATCGAATTACATTAATTTTTATTTGGATATTATAATATTTATCATGTATTAGTAATAATTATTTGATTTCAGTCATTTGAGTAAGTGGGATCAAATTTTATGAGGGGAAAGGGGCTAAAAATTTAAAAGGGGTGGGCGTAAATAAAAAAAATTTTGAATGGGGAGTAAAATTGTCATTGACGTAAGGGGGTGTAGAAGTCACTACCTTGTAATAGCTAGTCAAAGTTTCATACAATTCTTAAAATACCTAATAACTAGTAACTCGTTAGATCAAATAATATAGTAAAACTAGTATTTATATTTTCACTTTTGAAAAATAGATATGGCAAAGATATCAATTTCCACTGATAAAGCTAGAAGCAAAACAATGATTCTGCCACTCTCATAATGGGCTAATTTTTATTTTCAGAAAATATTTTAACACATGGGTGAATATTAAAATTAAATATGAATTATCCCGTATCAAGCCTTTGCGCACATCTTTTAACATATATATACACTCTATCATTAGCCGTATTAGAAATAAATGGAAATTCTCAACTTCTGACCTTCAGTTATTCAATTATGCTTTCCAATAATTGAGTCATGCATGCCATTCCAAATGAATGGTTTTTTGTATATAATATTGATAAATGTTTAGATATCTTACAAAAAAAAACCCAAAAACAAAAACAGTCAGGTAGGTAACTATCCTTTGTAATTATCACAAAAAATCTCATAGGTTAATATTTTATTATAAATAAATACTTAAACTGATAACTACGTAAAAAATAAACATTCAATACAATAAAATCTTATATTGTTTTATTAACTATAAAAAAATATATTGCGGAACAAAATATAAAATTGAATCGATTTTAATAAATAGAATAAAAATGATACAAATTAGGTCGATGGCCATGATGTGTGAATGGAAGGAGGGTTGGCATCAACGTCTACATGATCGAAGATGATAGGAACAGTTTGTTTCCAAGGTTGATTGGAGGTAGTCATTTAAAGGGGGGGGGGGTAGGTTAAGAGTGGGACAAATTTATTATGGAGATATCCATTAAATTTTTAAACGAAATTGGGCAAAATGTAGCTGTAAAATTATTTTTATTATAAAGATATTATAACACAATGATATTTCTAAACAACGACCAAATCTAAATATTGCATACAATCATTGTCATCAATTTCCAAATAAAACTATCTCTGAATAATTTTCTTTTTAAATGTAATTCAAAAGGGTTAGACATCTATCAGCAAACTCATATTCATGCCAAATAATATATTACATAATGCATTCATTGTGAATGAAGGGGTTTTTAATTGAATTATTGTTCTAAAAAATAACTCCTTTACATTCAAAATATTATCATTGTTGGTAATAGAACAGGAATAATTTAAGTTATTCTTTTTATAATGGTGGTGTAATTTTTTGTGAAAATGGGGGGGGGGGGGGTATAGGCTGGTTTTTGAGGGGTCTGCCTCCAGAAAATATTATGTAGACGCTAGGTGTAAGGGGTTGTATTTATTTCAAACCCAAAGATTTTTGTAGGGTTATTTTTGTTGCCATAAGAAAGAAATGTTGAGCCATTTTTGAGGCCGATTAGTATGGTTCGGAATTTGTAATAATTTCCAAAAAAAATCAGCTTTGGGTAACAATCAAACTATTTATTAAGAAGCATAAATTAAACGTTTTCGTGATAATAAATGAAGTAATTTAAATTGTTATTTTAATTTGATAAAACTCGAAAAGCCATCATTTCTTTTAACAAATGGCTCACTTTACTAAATGACTTATTATTATCACTGAACCCTATTGTTACTACTGAAACAAATTTCTATATTATTTTTACTTTCTTTTTCCTTTCTTTTATTTTATTGATTTCAGCCAATAATAATTTCCAAAAAATTTGAAAAAGAAAAAACAAACATCTAATTTACAATAAAAATTATATTTATATATTAAAATTACGCGATATCATTTTCCATAATAAATAATAAATTAAAATAAATATTCCGATAAACAAAATAACAAACTATTTTTCCTTTATAATAAATTAAATGAAAATAAATATTCCGATAAATAAAATAACAAACTTCTTCCTTTTATAATAAATTAACAGAGAAGAAAAAATATAAAGAGAAAGCAATTAACGTATAAACCAACCGATTTATTTCCAATATTAATCCCCCATTTCTCCGACATTTTCCATTTCTTCTTTAGAATATTTTTATGTTTTTCAGGCCCAGCCACTGCCAGAAGAGTTAAATATAGGGCTAAGCCGCGAAGAAGGGCTCTAGTATAGAAAAATATTCTTAGCTTTATTTTTTCATTACAATTACAAATGTTTAATATGGGTCCAAAGTCAAAATAATCTTCAAAAGAAAAATGATTCTGGCATTTATATACTATTCATCCAAGCTCGATTTTGTATATTCCAATAATATTAGGTATCAGGCACATTTTAAAATGTTTAATCTTTTCTATAAATTTATGGAACTAGACCAAAAGGTAAAAACTTCTAAGCCTATCTGTGAATTAATTAGTTTTTTTACAGCACAGTATTAAAACATATTACAGCAAAACAACAAAGATTTTAAAATGGTAAAAATGTATAAAATAATCTATAAATTTTTTACAGCACAGCAACAATTTTTTTATATGATTTCATTATCGTTAATAAAAGGCAAATCATATAAATCAAAAGTTTATTATATTTGTACCTACACATTGTGTACTGGAAGGTGTTACACTATAAATGATATTTTTACTCAAACCAAATCATGTGTTAGCAAAATAATAAATGCATATATCATTCATACATCTAAAAACTAGTAGATAGTGGTAATGATTGACGAAAAAGATAAAGTTGTCTTAATTGAAATATATATATTTTTCTAATATTCATTAGATAATATTTGAATTAAAAAACATATATTTAAATCCTACAGCCAGTCAAAATCAAACTAATCCTGAATTGCAAATTTCTGGAACATTGAAAATATGTGAAAATGTAAACTTTTCGTTATAAAGATTAAATATATATTAATAATTAGCAATTTGGACCTTATCTGTTATGGCAAAGAATTAATTATAACAAGCACACCGATGGAGAATGGGATTTTATAAGTAATACAGAAGCAGATTTTGTACCAAGATCCCCCTTTGTTAAAATAAATTGTATAAATAATAATAAAATATTTAATTTATATTTTCATAGGTGTTGAAGATTCAAATATTGATTATCATAATAAATTAGATTCCGATCACATGGAAAATTCTTTATACTCAAAAGATAATATAAAATCAATTGAAAACAAGGAAAATATTGATCAAATTAATAAAAATGAAACTTTAAATGATCCAAATCAAAATAATTTGAACTTGCACAGATCAATTGGCATTAAATTTATTAGATTTGAGTTATATGACTTGCAATGTTATAGATGCATCACTCCTAAATTCAATTTATCAGATAATAATGAAGATGTTAATACTGATAAGATTGGTTCTGAAAACATATTGTATACTGATGAAAATAGATTGCCCAAAACACAATTAAATCCTCCTTATTTTATATTTATACTCAAAGATGGCACAACATATCCTCCACTTCAATTTTCAGATAGCCACAATTCAGACAAATTTGTCCAATGCTTGCTTAATTATTTAGAAATCAAAAGGTATATATTTATAATATCGTATATAAGACCTGCAAGTCCATACCTAACCTCAGGAAGTAATGTTGTTAAGCGGCGCGATATGAGCCAATTTTTAAAAATGACTAACTCAATATTTTGTTCTGAAAATTATAAAGCAAGCCTGAAGATATTGCTCATAGATGGCACAGGACATCTATTAGCAAAATGTCAAGACTTAGGCAATATTTTTCTGGCCAATATATTAAGTTAGCCATTTTTAAAAATTGGCTCAAATCGAAGCATTTAACAACAATAGGATGGACTATTAAAATTGCATAGTTTTAAAAACATTAAATTAAGAATAAAAAAAAATAAACAAGCGGTAGACTACACATTTTTAAAGTAGATTTAAATATTTATTTAATATTTTTAACTTTCTTTGAAATCATAAAATACTACCAATATGATATATAATGAGCAAATTTAACTTGTGTCATGTTGAAAATATGTAAATTTTAAACCCTAGGATAAAAAAAACACAGATGTATTAATTGTGATAATAAGAAATCTTAGTAAAATTAATAATAAGTAAGAGTTAAATTTACTAATTTACAATCCAGTTTTGAGGTATTGAATAACTTAAGTTAGTTATGCATCAGTTATTGTTAGTAAAATTATCATAAATTGTAGCTAACATCTTTTAAAATTTTCATCTGTTTGAAGTAGTACTCTTGATGTTATGCCATGTAAAACCTATATATTCTAATGATCTAGTAATCATTCCAAATCAATTTCTTAAATGACAGGAAGGGCTATGACGAAAATTTAGCAGGAAGTACTTTTAGAGCTTGATATATTAAATTTCAGCAATAGTCTTAGCATGAGATTAATTAGCTAGATTTTCCTATAATTTATAATTAGGTGTATAGGGACATTTTTACATTTGGAATAGGTTAGAAGTACTATCAAGATAGGCGTTAGTAAGGTAAAAGCGACACTTATTGGTAAACAATTGTACCTTTTTTGTAATAGTATCTATCCCTTTTTCTAAATCTCAATACCATAATAAAATGAAGAGAGCACCAAGGTTTTGAACACTTTTATCTTCAGGGGAATAGAAAGTTGGCTAGAAGACCAAATTATCATAAAATGTGATATTTAAATCTGGTCATAATCATCTTAATCTATATCTATTTCTGTCTTTCGTTTCGTATGTAGGGTGACCAAATATTGCAGACTTCTCACTTCCTCAATTTCTACATTATCTATTAAAAAGCTATTATGTAGCAAAATATGAAAGATACTCATCACTTTAGTTTTATCTGTATAAAGAATCAGTCCACCTTAATGATTATTATGTCTACAGATATATTGTAAGGTATTACATAGATGTTGCTGTTGTACATAGATCATCAGCAAAAGCGAGGATATTTAAATTATCAACTGTTATTAATTCATAGAGGCATTTTTCACTCACACACTTATCACATCGTAGTTTTAGAACAGATGGAAATAATCAATTTGTGACCAAGTATTGTACGAGGTACTAAAATGAGTCAAGATTTCTCTGAGGTCAGGGTGTTTGGAAAAGATGTTCTCGATATGTAAGTCAAGGTTGTGACACATTTTCAGAAGCAGTTTCCCCCCTGCATCAGAATTTATGTTAAAACTGTTGTTCCTAGTGCTTTATGGTTTTTTTAAATACTAACTGCTCCATCACTTTGACATTAAAGTCACCCGCTATTAAGAAGCCTTCACATTTAGGAAACTTTTTTAAGTAGCCCATCAATGAAAGGTAAAAGACCATTTTTCCCGAGTAGTTAGCCAGGGCATAAATATTTTGTTCAAAGTTTTGCATTTGGAAATAAACTATAGCTCCTATTCTGCTATTTACCACCTCAAATTTATGAAGAAAAAAATGGAGAAAAATCTTTTTGTTATCCTTGAATGATCTCTTATTTAATATTATAATTTGAAGTTGCCAGCGAAGGACGTAGAGTTAAAGTCAAAGTTAAGCTAGTATGGTCTATAACGACAGAATTTAAAATCAAAATATTTTAACAAAACAGAATCTTGATCAATACCTTCAATCCTATTATTAATGCGATAGAACCAAGTTGAAATAATAATTATTACTTTCTTATTAATTTTTTTATTTTTTCATGAAGATCTATTTAATATAAACAACCCTATTATCACTCAATTCTGAGAAAAAGCATGATGAAAAATACGACTTTATTATCTATTTTAATTTTTTCAGGATTTTCACTAAATTCCTAAGAAAAAAATTGAAAAATTCCACTTTATTATCTATTTATTATCTTTCCAAGAATTTTACACTTTGAAGCAGTTAATAGCAGAATATGTGTAATTAGAACCTAAATCCAAACGTAAAAATTAACTCTGAACATTGTGAACATTTATGCTCTGGCAAACTATTCTTAAAAAATGGTCTTCTACCCTTCCTTAAAGGGATCTCAATATCGTGGTTTTAATGCCAAAATGGGGAAGGGACTACCTTGATTTACGCATCGGGAACATTTTTTCGAACAAACTGACTCCATAGAAATCTTTACCAATTTTAGTGCCTATTAACACTACTGTCACAAGTCGATTATTTCATTTGTTCGAAGATTACGATAGGATGGATCAATCATAAATGTTCTTCATGAAGTTGGATTTGATGGTTTGATTCGGATCAAAACTATTATATGTTACCTAAATATTAATCCAAAATTCTGATATAAGAGGAAAAGGGGTAAATAGCAAAAGTTACCTAAAGCGATTAAAACTAAATATCGATCCCCAGAATGATCTAAATTTTATAGAGAAATACACGAGGAAAATGAAATATTGCAAACCGAATGTGAGTTGAACTTTTCACATTTTCGAACGAGTAATATTCTTGCAAATTTTGGTTTAAATTCCCTACCTATGAGTACTCCTATCCAGACTGGATCTCGTTTGACTCTAAAAAGAAAAACTTAATCTTTAGCCTGGTGGGAGCTGGTCATTATAGAAAGAACAGGTTTAAATATATCCTGCTTGATATTAGTCATAAATTGAGAACAGAAAAGAGAGGCTTCTTAGAAAGGACCACCTCGGAAATTCAATATTCATTTTATGTGAATAACTCCTACAAGGCTTTTAAATTATTGAAAGCATTGTAGCAATAATAGTATCACTGATCCTAGGAAATATTGTCTTACTGTAACATCTACCCTAAATCACCTAAATTTCATAATGGAGGAATTATTTATTTTTCTAAAGGCAAGCTTCTAAATCTCTCATATGACTTTCTAGTTGAAAATAATCGAATGGTAGGAAAGAGTGCCAGAAGGTACTTTTTTGATTGCTTTATACATATGCAAAAAATATTGGTATCCAATTTATTCCAACTTTTCAACAATTTAAATTGATCTGCCTTTAAGATAATTTTCAGATATGTAGTAATATGTAATGTTATGAATTTAAATAGGAACTTAAAGGCAAATTTTATTTTTAAATAAATTACAAATATTTTTTAATAAGAATTAATATTATTTATTAATAAAATAAAATGCACAATTTGCATTCCCTCTCCTAACTTATTTAAATTACCACTTATAGGAAAACCATTTAAATCCCTAATCTGGAAATAGAAAAGAAAGAAATTCAATTTTAAGCAAAATCCTTTTATAATTCTTGCCTCATCATTTCATTTAATACAATATTTTTAATTTTAAATATATCTTATTATATTAATAATTTTTTTAATTTTAAAATATATATTGTCATATTTATATAAATCAAGGTTATGAAGAGTTTAACTACTATATTATTATTTTTAAAAATAAAATACTATTAGCATATATAATTTAAATACTTAACATTTTATATAATATTTTTAATAATTACCATACAAGTATAATTATCAATATTAAGATCTTACAAAGAAAACGATATGTACATTGTGAAGGATCATCGGGCAATAGCTCTAGAAAAATCATTTAACGAATTAAATTTATTCGGTGGTAAAGCAGACGATTTTGTTTCGGTTATATTTTTAAATTTTTTAAAAAAAAATAATATAACTTATTATAACATAATATATTAAATTTGATAATAAATTCATAGTATTGTTTTAACGTTCATTTAAAATTTAAAAAAAAAATTAGAAATTTTTTAAAGACCCTTACACTACTACCTTCAATGGATTCTCTAAAGTTGCTCAATTAGTATATGATTCATTGACCTTGCCCCAACCAAGCGAAGGTTTTATCGAAAATAATTGTATAAATAATGTTAATCATGATAATGGTAAAGATATAACACTTCTCGTCAACCAAATATCCTTAAACAATAGAAATATGGACGTAATTAGCACCGATAGCGATTTTCAATTAGTCAATTGTGTAAGTTTATAAAATTACTAACTCCCCCCCTCCCCCCCTTCACTCTGACTTTGTACTCACGATATATCTCAACAGTGGAATTTAGTATTGTTAAACGGCTCGTTTTGAGCCGATTTTTAAAAACGGCTAACACTCAATACGACATAGAATTCTACCGATTATTTACAGGAATCCAGAAGGAACTATTTTAAACTTTTTTAAAATCCTTTTTGGGGAAAATTATAAACTTCCTTACTAACATGAAAACCAACATCTACGATAATTAAATATTCATATAACAATTATTTTATGCTATCATTCATTATATCTATATAAAATATGATAACCAAATATTCTAAATCAAAGACTTTAAAATCATGAATCCATGAATGACCCCGAAATATTATTTTTCGCGCCCATTACACCGAGTGTAAAGGTCATTCCTAATTGTTAGACTTGAGCCGATTTTTTGAAAACTCAATATTTTATCCAAAAAAATATTAAGCAAGTGCGAAGATTTTGCTCAGATGGCACGAAGGGTTGTATTAGACCAATCTCGAGGTTTAGGCAATATTTTTCTGGCTAAAACATTGCGCTGGCCATTTTTAAAAATCGGCTCAAATCGAACCGTTTAACAATACTAGCTTGAGTAGATATTTATAAAGTTAACTTAAAAAAAATGTAATTGAAGGTTTTACATTCCTATCCACGTATGGTTCCCATTTACTTGTGCCCTTAAATTTTATCCTAATTTATCATTTTATTAAATGATTTTATTTCTTCCTTTTTTCAAAAAAAAAGACTGTATTGCCTAATAAGCCCGAAATACAAAGGAGTGACCCATTGGGCAAACAAGATTGGCTCAAGAATTTTGATTCGCAGGGCTGTTCTCTGCACACCGACAGAATCAAACAAATCATATTTAAAGGGGTAATAAACCGAACTTTCTTCTAACATAAAAAATGATACATTTATTTTTGATCAAGAACTATGAATATTGCCTAACTAATATTCTTTTTTTATTAATCCGACCAATAGGAATTAAGATATTTGGAACCATACCAGGAATTCTTGGTATTGGTTTAATATAGGAATTAGTACCTGGAAACCCTCTTTTAAAAATTTTTTAGTAATCGGAACGAACCTTTATGAGTCCAAGAACCAAACCCCGATAAAATAGCTTTACGTCATTTGTAAC
The DNA here is from genome assembly GCF_954871325.1 of Gordionus sp. m RMFG-2023. Classification (NCBI taxonomy): domain Eukaryota; kingdom Metazoa; phylum Nematomorpha; class Gordioida; order Chordodea; family Parachordodidae; genus Gordionus; species Gordionus sp. m RMFG-2023. The sequence continues at coordinate 5,539,003 of NC_088777.1, read as the reverse complement.
GCCCATTTTTTTGGAGTTTAAGCCCCAACATTATAATTCTAGATGACGTAATATTTGAAATCGATTTAAAAAATTTTTAAAAGAAATTCAATGAAATATTAAAAAAAAAATTTTGAGAGCTATACCGGCTAAAAAAAATGGCGTCTCGCAATCCCTGAATTTACATATTTATTTTTAATTATTTTTTTCAAATAAAGGGCGTTTGCGATGAAATACGCAAGGATGTTTGGAAGTATCTGTTAAATTATTTTCCCTGGGACTCGACTAATCAAGAAAGGGTAGAACTAGTCAAGACTAAAAAGTTTTATATATATAAAAAAATGAAACCTATTTATTAGTGCTTACAAATTGAGCGTTTGCGTTTTGCCGTAATATTTTAATTTAAAAAAAAAGACGTAACGCTTCCCGTTTAAATTGAGGATACCTTTTTTATTAATATCGTCGATTCAAAATTTCAACTAAATTTAAAAAGGTATTTGTCTTTGATAAATTATATTTATCGTCTGCCTTTTTATTTACCTAATTTTTCTAAAATATTCCATTTTAAGATATGAGTAAGTGCTATTTGACATTTTGTATAATGAAGGATAAAAAAAAGTATGGAAAGAAGCAAACATGTTTACGTTTTTTTTTATTTAATGGTTGCTAAACGCCAAACGGTAATTTTACCGATTCGCGCGATGCCCTTTGAAATGCATTATTTCCGCTTGAAACGCTCAATTTGTGCGCACCATAATACTTATATTATCTCTGCCAAATTTTAGGTTTAATCTCGAATTTCATATTTTATTGACTAGCATCGTTTTGTTTGTTCAGGCTGTAAATTTCACCCTCTAATATTTGTTTAATTTATATTAAAAAAAATTGTAATACCTTTTTACCTTTAGAGAGAGAGAGAAGAAGAAAAAATATATAATAAGTGAATCATTTTTTTTAATTATATTGTTGAACTTAATTTAAAAAATAGGGGTCGGCTGGCGAACTAGATATTAAAAATAAATATATTTTTTATATACTTTCGTAAATTTTAAATAAAAAAAATCAATAAATTTTTTTCTATCTTTTTTTTAAATTATGAATCGAGTATAATATTTGGTATAACCTTTAATTTTTTTTTTCGAATTAAATCAAGGAACACGCAAAAGTTTTTTAAATAATTTTTATTGACGGGTTTCGGACCTACGAACGAACCATCAATATAAGTTACCACCTCTTTAAATTGGGATTATGGGTCAACTTGATGTAATAATTTTTAGTCACATGACCTGCCAGATTTTGACATAATTATTAATAGAAAATGATTAAATTTTATTATTTTTTTAAAAAAAAACCATTTTTTAATACATCTTAACCCTTATCCATATCTCTCAAACCTTTAATTAACCTTAATTTTATCTTTTTTAACCTTTAATTTCTACATCATACTTGTTTAACTTTGAATATATTTTATCCAATTAAAAAATTTGCTTGAATATCAGATTCCTTTTGTTGGGATCATAAATGGGTTATCCTAGAATTTTCAAGGCCATATATTTAGTATATTTTAGCATCTTATTTATTTTGTTCGATTACGATTTCTAAATAGCCAATATTTGAAAATAGAATAATTTATCGATGCACATAATTTTCACATATATATTATTTTTTTTTAATTTTTAATGATTAATTATTATGTTTAATATCAAAATCATATTGCTCAATAAAACTAAAATAATTGTCAAATTTTTTTTTTACTATTTGATATTAAAATATTGGTCATTTAATTTATCATGCAGTTCACATATATATTTTTTTAAAATGATGTTTAATATCTAAATCATATTGCTCAAGTAAAAAAAAATTGGTATTAAAATACTGGTCATTTAATTTATACCGCGTATTTTTATTTACCTTTATATTATTATTAAATTTTTACAATGCTTAGATCTTATAAGTAATTTATATATATTTGGATGTAATCTTTTTTTTTTTACAGAGACAATTATTATCGTATAAAATTGCAATGGAAGTCTATAGACGAGGAACAGGAAAAAAATTTCAGCAAAATCCGCGAAAGGAAAAGTTTGATAGGTAATAAAATGCCGTAATCTACGGCTACTTTTAAACTTGATTTATTGTTTTTTTACTCCTAATTTTATTAAGATAGAGCTCTTGAAAAGAACGAACGGAAAGAAAGGAAGAATAATGTAATTAAGATATGAGTTAAAAAAAAATTTCTTTTTACCATTATAATTTTTTTTTTAGAAGTATAGCTATTTTTTTATTTTTTATATAATAAACTTGCATATATTTTCCGATTAAAAATTTTTCTTACATCCTCAAAGATTTTTTTGTGCCATGAACAAAAGATTTACTTATAAAAAATTTTGGCATTTTTACGTAAAATTTGGCCAAAAATTGTTTTTAAAGATTCTTTTGAAACTTTAATTTCTATTAGATCGACATGGGTTGGAGTAATCAAGTTTACGTTGCCAAAAAAATATACATAAGATTAGAATATATTTTTTTTAAATATCAAGTGAGGTGGGGAGGTTGATCCATCAATCTTGTGATGAAAAGAAGGTTTATATGTCAGTGGTTTCCAATTATTTTGATATCAATAAGGCAATATTTATTTCTTACTAGGGCCAGAACAGAGTTATATAACATCTTCATCCCGAAGAAATAAGGATCATTGACATGTATTCTTTTTAAAATAAATTATAATATTAGAGAATATAAATTATCATATTTTGATATACAATATTAATTAGATTAACAAATCATGACTGTATAAAATTTAATCTAAAAATTCGGCATATATTATTTATAAAATTTTTTTTAAAAAAAACATAGTATATGATAAAATAACAAATATTTTTTGAGAAACAAATTTAAAGTATGCTTTACCGTTGCTCAATAAAAACAAACGCGCCGCTCGTTACCCTTTAAAATAAGTAACGAAAGGCTTCCTTTTCCTCGAAAAAGGTAACGCCTTTAATAACGACGTTACTTGCCAAGTGAATAAATTATTGTAAATTCTCAAAGTTACGCATCTGACCATATGCCTGATGTACCGATACCTATTCAATATTCTTATTATAAGCATATAATCTTTATAAAATCTCAATTTAGAAAAAGATGTCCATCGAACGGATAGAACTCATCCATATTTTTACGGGAATAGAAATCCTCATCTAACTATGCAATACGATATCCTAATGACTTACACAATGTATAACTTCGACATAGGTTTCCCATTAAACATTACAAGATCATATTTGTTTTTAAGAAAAACGATAGTTGGGGTAGGGGAATAAGCACAAATATTTTATTAGTATGTTAGCGGGCAATGTATTTTTTTCAACTTTAAATCATTTTGAGCGCATTTTTTTTAATTTAAAATTCTAATTTTACCGGAAATGTAATCCAGCATGTTTAGAATACCTATCTTATAAATTGTAGACAATTTTGCCGTTAACCTTTGAAGTCATATATAATTTATATAAAAAAATCTATAGAAAAACTAATATAAATTATATTAAGTTCAAAATTTTCTGAAATTCATAGGGTAGGTATTTCGAACATGATGGAATTCATTTCCGGTAAAATCAGATTTTTATATTTAAAAAAAAACGCGCTCAAAAAATGATTTAAAATTGAAAAAATAATGCATTGCCACCAGTGGCGTAGCTAGGAATTATCCTTAGAGGGGGTCCATACATATAAAAGCCTGGGGGGCTTCTCCCCCAAACCCCTTTAACTTGGCTTCGGCCCTTTTGCCCGGCCTTCGGCCGGGTTTATCTTACAAATCATAACCATATCTTTGATAATATAATAATAATTAAAATATTTTTTTAAATGCATCAATAATATGTTATTTAAATTTAGCAGATTATTCTCAATGACTTTATAATAATACTATTCAGAATTATTTCACTAGTAATAATATAATATCCTTCCACAAACATCAAAATCAGAAACCTATAAATATTAATGGTATTGATTTGATATAAAGTCACTTTTATGAGTCTTTTGAACGTATAATCTAAAAAAAAAATTTGATCTGGAAGGGGTCCAAACCCGAAAACCACCCCCGTAGCTACGCCACTGATTGCCACTAACATATAAATCATATTTTATATATAGGATTATTAGCGGCCCCAGAAAAAGCTATCACCATCAGCTATTTTAAAAAATAAAAGTTATAACTTTTAATAACCTTAAACAAAAAAAAATTACAAATACTTTTTCTATAACGATTTTTTATAACTCTTGTTTGGTGATATCTTATAGTGCGCACGCGCACAAATTGAGCGATTACGTTTTGCCGTAATTTTTAAATAAAAAAAATTCTTAACGCGTCCCTCGTTTAAATTGAGGTTGTCTTTTTATTAATATCCGTCGATTCAAAATTTTAAATAAATTCTAAAAAAAAAAAAGGACTTGTTCTTTGAAAATTATATTATCGCGTTTGCCTTCTCGTTTCTTTAATTTCTAAATATTCCTTTTTTTAGGATTAATAAGTAAAGTTATTTATATTACATTTTTATATAATATTACGAAGGGAAGAGTAAAAAAAAAAAGTATTGAAAAAGCGAACCTGCTTGCGTTTTTTTTAAAATGTTTGCTAACGCCAAACGGTAATTTACCAATTTGCACGAGGCCATTTGAAATGCAATATCTGCGCTTTCAACGCAGCTTTTGAAACGCTCAATTTGTGCGCACTATTACAGTGACGGAAGCAACGAGTCGCTATCATTTTTATTTAGTTGGTGGCGAAGTTGGGGAATGGAATACATTTTTGACAATTTTTTTTTTGTCAATGTCAACCCTATAATCATTTTTTTTTTCCACAAAATTTTTAGGTTACGTTCAGGGTATGAGCGATTTATTGACTCCAATACTCGTGGTTATGGATGATGAAGTCGATGCCTTTTGGTGTTTCGTTTATTACATGGAACGATTGGTAAGTTAATTTAGTAGGCTCCTGTATTTACTTTTTTATTGGCAGGATTCGTTTAGTAAAATGACGGGGGGGAGGAGGGGCTTCATTTGTTCCTTAAAGTTTCCCGCAATCATTCTCTATTTCCGAATTGATTTTATTATGATTGACATTCTAACCCTCTCCTAAATCATTTAGTATTGTTCACATCCATAATGGCTTGGGGCAAGTTTTATTTTTCTTAAACAAAATTCGTTTCAACTCTCAATCTCTAACATTCAGGCCCATCATAAAATTGTAAATCTATTTATTTTTGACTAAAAACTTGGATAAAAACACTGCCTTGGAATTTTCAAAAGTTAGTATGATTTGATGTTAGGATTTAAACTAATTTATAAATAAGTAACTAAAGAAAATGGAAGGGCTTTGCCTAAAGTAGATCCTCAAAAATTAGGAAATTACCCCTAAAAGTTCATTTCAATAAACCTACTTTTACTAATGTATAGGGTAGTGTTGTTAAACAGCTAGATTTTAGAAACGGAAATTAACTAAACCTTGTTACCCTAATAGATGTCCAAACCTTTGAGCCATTCATGACCAAAATCTTCAGGCTTGCGTATTATTTTTTTCTGAATAAAATATTAAGTTAGCAGTTTTTAAAAATCGGATTAAATCGAACCTCGTAACGAGACTAGTTTAGAGGCTTTATTTTACCGTAAACTGTAATATAAATTTACGTTAATTTTTTTTTACAATAATTTAGCAAAATAATTTCCATCTCGACCAGGAATCCATGAAAATACAATTGATTCAACTTTACAACCTTTTAGCTTTCCTGGACCCACATTTCGCGATTTATTTAGGTAATTATATACTTAAATATTTTGAGTTGTTTGATTAATATTGTGTTCTGATTTCAGTTCACTAAAATCAAATTTGGAAAAAAAATACCTTGCCTTTTTTTTGAAAACTTTTATTTATTAAGAATATATACTTTTTTTAAAGTAAAAAAGTGTGATATTAGAAAAATAGACATAGAACTTTGCAGTCAATTTTATGAATTAAAATAAAAGAAAAAAGAAGTTATAGTTCGGTTCTTACTCCATTGATGAAATAATATTAAACTAAATTCAAAAATTTTATCAAGTTACATTGTAGCTTGATGTTGTAGTGACCTACAAACTTATACTAAGTGTTATACCCTAAAGAAATAGCACACCTCACTCTAAAAAACATTTCTTTTAATTTAACATTCTTGTTATCTTTTATCAGTATAATAAATTAGTCAGAAGATATATTTTTGACAAAATTGTAATGATTTAAGGGATAAATTTATTTTAAAAAATTTCGGGTCCATATAGTCACACTACTCTTTTCCCCCAAATTTAAGCGTACTCCTCAGCTTATTGTGAAGATTTTAATATCGTCTAAGGCCTTTAAAATTACTGGCAAAACCTCAAGATTTTCCTAACTCAGCATTTCTCGTAACCTTTAAAATTGTGAAGGTTATTCGCCCTTCATATCTAGGAGATAAATTAGGTAAGAGATGGGGGAAAATAGATTAAATGTAGGAGTGGTTTTGCAGCTAACCCACTGATGTCCCAATTCGGAATTTTATTAAAAAAAATGCCATTCTCTAAGATTTTCTTTTTTTTAATCAATATTTTATTTTACTTCCTTATATGTACATTGCATTTATTTTTTTCCCTTCATATCATATTGCCATTCATTGACTATCTCAGTGCTATATAGTACTACTTAGACTTACGTTACATTCATTTAAATGTGTATCAATACAAATCATCCGGTGACGCGCCATTTTAATTTATCGAATAAAGAATTTATATTAAAATAAAAAAATTTACAGTTTCATTTATTTTGTATATATGAAAAAACCAAAATAGCGTATCGCCAGCTGATTTGCATTTAAGGAAACAAAATGAATTTTAATGAAATAAAATCGGTAATCCTGGGTATTACGTGTGTAATTGCTTAATCTACAAATTAATAGTTTAATTTTTTTTAAATAATATAATAAAAGACAAACACGAATCCGGAAATTTGTACTTTTGCTTCCGGTGGCTGCTTATTTTATTCAAAAGGGAATTCTCATTCAATGACGTGATGAGACTTTGGGAAGTAAAATATAAAAAAAATTTTCATGAAGATATTAAATATTAATAAATATAAATACAAAAATAATTTGTGATACCTTTAACCCACAATGAATCAATGCTAAAACAAATATCATTAGAAACAATTTCTTAACCTTATTATCTTTCTATATGTTACTCGATGATTTTTATTCCCTTCCTTTTAGAATCTGTTAATCACTTATAGTTTCTAGAGGTGCGTAAATAAATAGTATCAATTTTTTAAAGCTATTTCTGATATATTCGCCAAAGGAAAAAAAAAATTATATGTAATAAACATTTTTTTTTTTTAAAAAACAGATATTTTGGACTGATCTACCCGGGAAAAATTTTCATTTGCTCTTTTGCCTAGCTTTATTGGAAGAAGAAAAACACACGATAATGGAAAATAGGTTCGGATTGACAGAAATATTAAAAGTACTAACGAAAAATAGAAATGCATATCAAATATATATTTCTAAATACAAGGAGGACATTATATTAAATGCTTAACGTTTTTCTTTTTTTTTGTTAATTTTTAAGTGGGTTTTTGTGTTTTGAAATGATCGATAATACTAATAGACTTAGTCTTAAATATTATTTTTGAGACCCTTTACAATATTTATGTGTGAAAACTAAAAGTTTCAGGTTTATATAAAATTCTATGTTCTCTAAATCTTTGATATTTATATTTTATTTAAAATTACCTCAGTTCCTGAAAGTCCTAATTGTAGTGTTGTTAAACCACCTAACTTTAGTCAGCTATATAGCAGCGTAGCCATGGTTTTATCCAAAAATATTCGAATCAATCTTCTAATTGAGAGTCAACTTAGAAGCTTAATTCAATATTTTAGGATAAAGGATTGACTAAACCACAATAGAAGATGATCAAAGTTAAGTAATTTAACAACACTACCTAATTGATAATAAGTTATAAAACGAAAATTCGGATATTTATGCTTAAATACAAGTGTTGCTAAATTAGCTAACTTTGCTCCAATACGAGTTAGCCAAGCTTCTAGCATAGAAAAATGACTTAAACCTCTGATTTTTTTTTGAATAATAACTTGGCTTTGTGTCATTTTTTATGACTAAATATATGAAATTATTTTTAAACATTCAATTCTTGAAGCACATTAACGACATAGCGAATACGATAGATTTGGAAAAAACGCTAAAATCTGCAGAAGCTATATGGTATCAAATTTATGAATGCAAGACGTTGCCTACGAAAATTGCCGATATCTTAGGACTGCCCTTACGTCCATGAAATACTTTTTTTTAAACATTGATTTATAGAGAAGTTTGCGATGGCTAATATATATATTTATAGACTAAATTTTACTAATAAATAAAATTATTTAATAATTTAAAACCTCAATAATCGAATGAATTAAGCGCCAATTTAGCCCTTAAAAATTGCATATTATATATTGTATTTTTTTCAGTTATGAGTTATATATCAACCGTTATTTTGTAAAGTTGGTGGAAGCGGGTTTCGAGATAGTCAGGTTAATACACTTTTAAGGAGGGGAAGGGGGGCTACATTTCATTTGCATTAACTAATCTAGATGTGATAAGACTTCCACTGACGTTTTATGATAATAAATAAAATTGTAATAGACATGTAAGTTATGAATAATATAACGCTAAATAAGAATGAAGAGACGTAGGTGTAAGAAGTTCTATGTATGCCCATAAGTGAAGGTTGCTTGGGTGAAAATTAATTTGGAAGACACAAGTACTCAGGTTTTAATCCGACTGAGTCGAGAGAAGTGAAAAAGGGGCCCATAATTGAATTATGGAAATATTTTGGGACTATGTTACAGGGCGCATGAAAAAATAAGGATTGAGATGATGGAGAGGGCAATTAGGGTATTTTTGAATGAGACTTGCCTCTCGAATCGATACCTAAATTTAGTGAACGAGATTTGCTAATAGAATAGATCAGTTTTGAATATGACAGAAATGACAAATAAGAATGGATAGGGGCAAAAAAAATTTAAAAAAAACACATTCTGTTAGGATTATTTTAAATTTGGTAAAAATTTGAAAATATTCCTTTAAAAAAATACTTGCATGTTATTTTATTTTGTTGAATCTATTCAATAAATAATTCTTTCCCGGTATGATATTTATATATTTTGTATATTATTAAATAGCGTTATAAAAAAACATGGTTTACAAATTTGTAAATCAGCATCTAATAAAATGTATATTGAATATGCGGTAAAATATTCGTTTTAAATCTGATTGAAAAAAAAAAGTAATACAGGTTTAAGATCGTATAATAACATAACATATATATTAAATAAATTATAAATTGCACATATTAAATAAATGTAAATTACTATATAAGTACAATGAAATCTATAAGAGTCAGAATATCGGCCGAAAAAATTTTAGGGCCTCTGGCAGATAAATAAAAAATTATATATGGATTAAATAACACATGATTAAAGTTTAGTATTTTTATCGATTTAAATCATTTCAAAAAAAAATTATATATATTTAAACTAATTAAAAAAGGAAACAAATTTTATTATAATTTTTTTTTGTGTATCTTCAAAAGAGAATAATATTTTTTAGGCCTTTTGCGGTTCTCATTATATTTCCGCCTTTAAGAGATTTCACTGCGTAGATATTTTTTTTATAAATTAATTTCCTAATGATATTATATAAGTATTGGTTTTATTGCAACAAGTCGTTTAAAAAAAAATATATATATAACATATTTTAAAAATTACCGGAAAAATAAATATGTTTGCACTTTCTTGATTAAATACATATATAATATCTTTAAAAAAAATTAAGTAAACTACCAGACCGTTAACCTGGATAAAAATGTATATTATATAAAGAGTGTGCTTTTTTTGGTATAAACTTATTGCGATTTGATTTAAATTTGAATTTTTTTTGGTTTATAGCAGAAATCCATAAAACGTTGAATAATAATAATCTAGTAAGTGTTTGGAGTGTAGGAATTGCATTGAATTATAAAGAATGTTTAAAATTCCTAAGAATAATGAGTTTAAAAATTAAATAATAGTTGGTCCAGATTATATTTAAAAAAAAATTCTTCTAGCCGTCGGGTGGTGCAAGCTTATTTATTTTAATTCTGTATAATTACGCTTTTGCTGTTATTTTACAACTTTAGGTGTGGTGCGCCAAATTTCGCAGGGTTTCATTCATCTCATTATCCCCTGTTTTATTACCATACCACGCATTTCTCGGAGGGATTCATGGGAGATTTGAGTGGACAATTATAAGCCTTAGAGAATTCGACCGAGTTTGAGAGAGTTCCGATAACCCTAAATATAAATTTTATAACGAAAAATTATTACAATAATAAATTATCCATTCTGTCCATAAACGTATCCAGGTTAGGCAAAGTGAAGGGGGGGGGGCATTATTAGGTTTTTTTTGCCATTTTAATAATTTTTCTTATTCTTAAATAAAATTTTAACTAAAATTTAAAAACTTTTTTTTCTTCTTCCATTTATTTCTTAAATATAATTAAGCACCCCTATTACGTCGCGACATGAGCTCTTGAGCTTTTCTGGAGATCGGCAAAGTTTTGCCACTAATCACCAGTCCCATATTTTACAATAAAAAAAATCAAATTACCGTATTTTATTAGGACTATGGGAATCGTTTTGAATTTCGAAATACAAAGATTTTTTTGTGTCTATCGAACACCAAACCTGTCAAAAAATAGATAATTTATCAAAATACAATTCCCTTAATTGAGAAGAGAAAAATCAATCATGAAATCCGATAGAGTCGTAATCGGTCTTTTTTTTTGTTTATTGAAAAGTTGAGCCTATATATATTTTTTTATGGTTTAAATTTTACTTGAATTCTGAAAATCGACTTTAAAATGCGAAAAACTCCAACAATTTTTTTTAAAATATAAATTTAACTTGAGCAAAAGCTAGGAAGAACAACTGGTTGTCAGTCATATTTAAACCGGGTAGTGTAGGATTGTATTCTGGATTCGATGCCATATATGATCTAAATGCCTTTAATTTTGCAACGTAATGTAAACATATGAAATAACGATTTATTATTAATTAACCAAGGCCCTCTAACATGTGGGGTTACAATGCAATTTCATAAATTTCAGGTAGGGAGGGGGGGGGGATACTCTCATAGTTCTGTATCCATTTTATATATTTGTCATTGGCTTGGATTAGGGGGAGGTACAAAGGGATATGATGATAACCCTAATTAAAAATAGTAAAAATATATATATATATAATTACGGCGAATGTAGCTTTTAATCCTCCATTATCCGCTATATTTTCACCGATAGTCTGTTTTCCGTTAATCTTTTTTTTAAAATTGAAATCGTTTTTTCATAATAAATAATTTATGATTTAAAATAATCGTTTACACATAAAACTCAAATATTTTTATAAATCGGACCCCCCTCCTTCAAGACTAAAAGCGCAACTTAAAATAAACATATAAATTTAATTATTTTAAGGGAAAATGAAATTAACCTTACTTAATATCTTATTTTTAATAGTTTTTTAGAAAAAAACGGGCGTTAAAATTATTTTTGTGCCAACTTTTTCAAGCCCCCCTAAAAATATTATGATTTGTCCTGATAAATTTAAGATTAATTTTTTATTTAGTTCCTCTTTCTATTAATTTCTGCTAATATATTTCTAATATTTTTTTTTGACAAGGAAATCGTAATGCTCATAAAAGGGTATAATAAAGGATTCATATTTAAAATGCAAATCAATTAAAATTTTTGGTTGGGTGATTTTACCCGGTACAATAATAAATGAAGGTAACAAAATTTACATTTAATTGTTCCAATTTGTATTCCGAGTATTGCTTCTCCAAGCATTCAGCTCTTAGATTAAATTTCTCGATAGAAGCATTGTTCCACCAGGGTTTCATATTACCATTTTTATCGAATTGTCGACCTTTGTTAAAATAATTTTTAAAATGTGATAATTTTTTTTTATAAATATTTTCATTTATAAATCTGACGTAAAAAAAACGCGAAAATCGCGCGTGCACAAAATTAATTATCCAATAGCGTAAAATCTGGGATATTATATCATTCTTATTTTTGTCTTGATTCTGATATTTGGCGATATTCCAACGTTACTATATGACATCTATAAATATGATGATAATAAAATAACAGTGAAATAATGAAAACATAACTAAGAGACACAAACATGATCCAAACCCATAACCTATGATAACGATTTCTAACAAAAAGACAGAGACGTAAAATGGCGACGATATCGTGTTACAACTAAAAGGACCTAAAGCGATAAAGTCAAATCAAGGTCCATCGGAAGAACCAATTCAATAACAACATGATGAATTCAACATCTTCCTCTTAAGGAAAAGGAATTTTGAATATTCAAATCACTCTTATTAACTTATAACTTATATTCCACATTTTAGCACGGATTTTTCTTACCAAAATTAAATTATATACTTTAATCTCTTACGTTAAATTCCATCATTTATTTTTTGTACCTATCGCTTGAAATGTAAATATTTTAAAAACAACATCCATATGATAATTTCGATTTTATGTTTGTAAATTTTAATAAAGAAAAGCTAAAATTTAACATACTAACAATAACATTAATTCTTATTTAGTCAGCGTGCTTAACATATTAATAGCTTAAATAAAAATTCTGTTTTGACTATAAATGGATACATAATTTAAATACTAGCCCTTTTAGGTTAAGGGAAATACCAATGCGTTTGAACGCATATGTTAAAAGATAACGAGCCAAAAAATCGAGAATTGCATAATTTCGTTCGCAAAAATTTGAATATTTTGAGGATTTGCTCGTTAAAATTTTTTTATCGCACTAGTTGTATTTAATTTAAATATAATCAAAATACATTTAAAACTAATCTGTATATTTATCGGAGGCCTGCAAGCAGGGCCCCGTTTTTTAAATACCAGGACCGGGCCATATATTTTAAAATCCGGGCCGGGCCTTAAAACACGGGCTGGGCCAAAAAAATTTTTAAAAAAAATGGCAGTGCAAATGGTACATCTGAGGTTCTCTAATATTTGTAATTAGCAAAGGGCGCTCTTTATAAGATTTTTCATAAAATATTTATAATTAATATCGGAAAATTTTGTTTAAAACCTAAATCATCGAAGCCGTGGGTTAATTCATGTCCTACGACGAAGCCCATAGCACCAAAATTCAGAGCTCTACAAATATAAATTTAATTTCGTTTTATTCGTATAATAATTTGTTCAATTTTAGCATTGATTCTATAACGTTAAAAAATATATAAAATATTGTAGGTTGTGGTTAAATTATTTAATCATTGTACTTTGGAAAAGTGCTGTCGTAGAATGGGGATTGCAATATCCCCGCTGGAAACACTTTTTAAAAAAATATATATATATTAATTTATATTTATAAGTTTAAGTTGTTTAAAAATGCATCAATTTTTCTTTCTTTCATATACCATTTAATTCACCCTAAAAATTTTAGGAAGCTTATATCTCAAAAATATTTTCTTGCCCAGCAAAATAAAATGGTAATCAAGAAATGATTTCTAAACTAATGTTTCAAATTGAACGCGTTCGTGAACGAAGTTCGTTTTTTTATTTTTGACGAACTTTGAACGTGAACGCTTACCTTTTTTTTTGACGAACGCTTTCGATTTTAACGTTCGTTCAATTTTAATTTAATATTAATCCAAATTTTTTAATTAAAAAAAAGGGTTATTTTTTAATCAGCTGTTTCCTTTGTCACTTTTGAATTTATTTAACCCGCGTTTCTGCGTTATTGACTTGAATATTATTATTTAAAGAATAGCGAAAGTGTGAATGTTGTTAATTCGTCTTTTGCTTCTGAATTAACATTACCATGGCCCAAATATAATAAATTACGACATCATCATATATTTAATTATCTTATTCTATCTTTACCAAATGTAAATATCAGTTTCAAAATCTTCCAGTTCTAAATTAATTAAACTTGATTTTAATATATATTATTTTATAATATAACTATAAGTAGCCCGTATAATAATTTATCTTAGATTGATGTATTTCATAGGCTTATTAAATTATTAGAATAGATATATAAAGAAAAATCACTAAATAATATATATTATATATATATAGAAATAAAATAATTAATATCTTTTAAAATTTATTTATTTTTAGTGTGAATATTTGAAATTTGTTTTCATCAAGGGTTTTATATTTTAATAGTTGAACATAATTTAAAATATTATAAATTTATATATTTTATAATGATATATAAAAGATTAATAAGAATTTTATTTTTAACAAATAAAGATATTTTATTAATTTTAAACACGGCTAATATAATGTGTTTAAAAAATATTTAATATTAAATTAAAGGAAATTTTTTTAAAAAATTTTTATTATTAAAATAACGAAAGAACGTGAATGCGTTCCTTTTCTTAAAGGTGGACGTTTAACGTGAACGCGTTCGATTTTTGTCGATGAACGTTGAACGCGTTCGATTTTTTAAAAAAAATATCTATAGCACTAATAATAAATAATCATTCTAAATATAAGTGAGTTGTTTTTGTTGAGGTTATAATTATGTTATACACTTTATTTTACCCATTTCATTTCCGGTAGCTAAATAGTAGGCGTTGACCATTGGAGGAGTGAGAGACCATCTTTTTTTTTAAAAAAATAAAATAAAATATAAATACAAAAGATTGAAATGCGAATGTATGTTCCTACTGGGATCCGAACCGTAAAGGAGATCAGTTCAGGTTAGGTTAGTAAAAAAAATGCTTGTTCCGGTTAAGGCCGCATTCATAGTGGATCCGATCCGACACGTTTTAACAGCTGATCAATTTTTAAAATCTGTTTATGAGATCAATTTTTTTGTAATAATATTAATTTTGTTTTTAATTCTATACATGATAATAACCTAAGAAATATTGGTTTTAATAAAGAAAATACTGATTCTCATAAACCGATTTTAAAAATCGATCAGCTGTTAAATCGTGTCGGATCGGATCCACTATGAATGCGGCCTAAACCCTTAAAAACCGGATCGACCCTCTTGACAAAAAAACTGCTTATAATATAATGTAAAAATAGTTTACGATAAAACATATTTTCAATGATTCTCTTCTGTCAGATTATACATCTATAAGGGAGAAATAATAAATTCGAATAGTTGAGAAAATTTCTTTCTATACGCTAATTTGGGTGGCTGACACCGTGAATGTCAAATTTTGCGATACGTAGAAAAATATTTTAAAAATAGTTATAATAGATACTTGTCAATCAAAACTGAATAGTAGATAATCGTTATCAAAAAAAAAGAGTTAGAATGGTAAAAGGTTCAACTCGGGTTACAGACCTTTTTTAGAGGTTTGATTCAGGTTGGTTCAGTTTGGGGTTAAGTTTAGTAAAAAATTAAAAATGATCATAAATTTTGCCTTGCAAAAATTACCAGGGCTGTTCCAGCTCTGCTTATAAATTTTTAAAAAAAAATACTATGATAGCTACAATAACATATACCACCTAGACTGATGATGCGTTCTTAATAATGCATTTGAAAGCGTCGGCAAATCAGCTAGAAGAGCCATTTTGGTAACCCATATAGTAATTATTCTCATGTTCAAACTTGCTTCCTAATTATCTCGATGTTCGCGTCAGACATAAGGAATAAATTGGCCTCTCGTTTAAAATTTTAAATAATGATATGGGTAAAATGGCGTCCCCAGCTGTTTTCATCTATGTGCATTTTTAATGAATGCATCATCGGTCTAGGTATTATTATTGATTTTTTTTTAAAAAAAAAATCTCAAATGGGAATTATCTCGTAATGAAGAATTCAAGAGATATATATCCTCTTCAAGATTAAACCGATATTCCTCTAATATATAATTATAATATTACAATTATTATTCGTTATTTAGGAATGCATTAGATTAGAAAAATTCACCTGGCCTTATCGACGGGTTGTCTTATCTTACCCAAGCTTTTCTTCAAGAAAAATTCGATCTGTCTCAGATTGTTTTCGAAGTAGGCGTCCGATTTGAAAGATAGCTAAATTCAAAGATAATATATTTTTAACATCCAAAATTAAAGAAAAATGATCAGTTATCATCATGAATTTTCGACCAATCGATATAATTTTTTTTCGACCACACTTACTGCCAGCTGCCAGTTAAGGTTAACATCCAAAATTATTTTTTTATTTTCGAAAATAATTGGTCGACTACATTTGGATAGCGTTTAGAGGAAACCGAACGGCATCTAGTTATTTTGTCGGCTCAAATATCGAGTTATTTATAAAATAAGGGGGCCAAATAACTAGATTTCATTAAGTTTTTTTAAACATTTTAATTAAATATATATTTATATAAAATGTATTTACATACCCCTTCGAATTTCTTGTCCAATTCTTTAGGACTAAGCAGATAATCCGGGAACCCTATCTTATTTCTGATAGCGTCTGCCTTTAAATTTCGGCAAAAAAAGAATAGGTTTTAAAATTATTTTGAGATAAAAAAAAATCTACTTTGCGCGGAAAATAAGCGAAGTTTTACTATTCTTAATATTTTTCTTCGATAAAATTTATGTGGGGGTGGTCGTGGTTTAAATGTTTGATTTTACACCTAAAACGAATTATTTATTCGTATATTTTACGAATAGAAATAACGATACGTGAGTAAGGAAAATATATTATCCTTCGAATAATTAATTTTTAAACGAGAGTATTTGATCGAATTATTCGAAATTATTTGCGTAATAGATTTGAATATAAATGATGTAAACACTCGTTTGGTATTATTGTAGGTATATAGCAGAAACCTGCCAGTCCGGCCCTAAGCCAGGTCCGGATACACGGGCCGGGCCCGAAATTTTTTTAAAAAATATCCGGGCCAGGCCGTATATTTTAAAACCAAATATTTGAAATCGCTATTATTAGCTATAAAAATTAAAAATAAATATAATATATTTTTTAAAAATCCAAGCCGGGCCTAAAAATATAAAAGGGCCGGGTCGAAAAGAAATTTTGAAAAAAAAAATCCGGGCCAGGCCGTGTAAATGATGGTACCTCTGCAGGTCTCTGGTATATACTTCAATTGACATTTTACATGACATATAAAACTATTTTTGTTTTATCTTTCTTTCTTTCTTTCTTTGTGTAAAATAACGATTTTTTTTTTCGGTTATTCTGTTAAAATAAATAATTTTTAAACTTTGGCGGAGGCGACTTTTATAGTTTCTTCATCCATCCAATCCAAAGTTGGCAATTGATTTTTAAAAGCTTGCTTTATCTTGTTTATCATGGCTTCGGCCTAAAATAATTTATTTTATAATAAAATGGGGGTTATTATTATTATTTTTTAAATTTGTAAATTATGTTATAACAAAAGAGGGGCAAAGGAAGGTGTTTATAGCCATCCTCCTTAAAAAAAAATTATTTTGAGGCTAATCTAGTTTATTTATCTTATTTAAATTAGAAGAATACTTGATAAAATATTTATTAAACACTTTTTAAGTAAAATAAAAGTGAAATTTTATAATATTCAAATGAGCAGTGGAATTGATCAAAAAAAATTCATCCAACATAGATCTCCATTTAAAAATTAAGTATTAGCGTTACAATATCTAGACAAAAAATGTTGTATTTTATAATAGACAAATTTTTATAGAAAGCAGGAGCGTAACCAATGGGGGGGAAAGGGGGAAATTCCCCTCCCCCCAGCGCAAATTTGACTATTTTTATAAATATCATTTTAAGATAATAAAAATTTACCCCCCCCCCCCCCCACCAATCAAAATTTTACAAATATTTGAATATCAATTTTTCAACATATTATTCAAAAATATTAATAAAATGGGAAAATATTTAGTCAAAGAGATTGAAATCAAACGATAATTTATAAATAAGGCTGAGCATGAAAAAAGTAATGTGTCGTCAGCAGCGATATCATTATTGAATTCAATTGATCAATCAGAGTTTATCATTGCTGCTAGTTGCATCAATAAATTATTTTTAGCTCACTACTTTGTAGAAATTTACAAAAACCAAATTTAGATTTGGTTCAGGTTATTGATTTGGCGGAAAATATACATGAACAGGTAGATACAATAAGAATGAATGTAGATAAATATTTTCATAATATTTATCTAGACGTTGAATCGAAGGCTAAATTTTATGATATAACACTAATTAAACCTCGTCTAGCACCTAGGCCATTATTGAGATGAAAATAAATATTGGCTCAACTGAAGAATATTATAAAATATCCATTTTCATCCCATTCTTAGATACTTTTTTATCGCAAATAAAAGTACGGGTTTTAGATAAAAAAACAAGTCTTTGAAAATCTTCAAGTTTTATTACCCAAAGATCCTTCTTCATTTTCTAATGGCACTATTGGTAAAATTAAATATTTAGAAATATTTTATTCCTATGAGATTGATACTGAAATAAATTTAATCAGTGAATTCGAATTGTGGTATAAATATTTATACGTTTAGCTATTTTACCTGAGCATGCTATTGATGCGCTCAATCGGTGTAAAGAAACCTTGGCTCAATTTCCTAATATATCGAAGTAGTTTTATATTCTTGCATGTTTGCCTATTACAACATGTACGAATGAAATTTCCAACTTAAGAAGGTTGAAAACATATTTACGAAGTACTGAATCTCGGCTAAATGGGTTAGCTCTGTTAAATATACACGGAGATTTGGTTCCAACGACAAACGAAATAATTAAAAATCTTGTATTAGATAAGAAGTTAAAAAAACTTGTTAATTTAATTATTTTCTAGTCAATATTTTAAACACACTACTATTAGTATTTTCAATAAAAAAATTATATTCTACTTATATTGTATGAGAATTTAAGCTGAGGCTAGTTTTTAAAGCAAATTTTATAAAAAAAATGACATTACACTTTATTTCAACTTTACATTTAAAAAAACTTTATTAAATATAATATACCTAACTTGAAATAATAAAAAAGAGGCTTGTAATATCCTATCCATAAGCACGAATTAGTAAATAATAGTTAAAAATAGAAATATAATTATTATTAAATTATGAATAATTTTATAGAATAGCTAAATAAGACCCGGCCAAAGGCCGGAGGAAAGCTGCCGAAGGCCAGGTAAAAGGGTTTGGGGGCGAAGCCCCAAAAAATTCCCCCCCTATAAGAAAATCCTGGATACGCCACTGATAGAAAGTATCTATATCTAGATATATTTTTAGCTGCATCTGCATCCATTTATACATAAATACCAAAATGAATGAATATTTCGTAAAAATTAATTATGAATTTTGTCGTGAAATATTCAGTTTGCCAAAGGGATGAAGGATATGGGATATCATTTTGCAAGCTCCGTTTTCCGAATCGATCAAGCCGATAAGAATGAAATAATGGGATAATGGCTTTAGGAAGTTGCAGGGCCTAAGATTGGTTAGCGGAATCTATCTAATAATAAATTTAATCATCCATCAGCAGAGAATATAAAGCAGATCTGGTTAGCTCTAATATATTATTTGCGATTCTTTGTCAAAGGTAAAAAAAATCTTCGCCTATGTCATGTATGATGCGATGCCCTAAATCCCCGAAGAAGACTAAGGCGTGAGTTCTAAAGGAAGTTAGCGTTTTAGCCAGGGATCCAAACCCAACCTGAACCGTTAAACCGCTAAAAACCGGTATTTTTTATCGAACCTGAACCGAACCTAAACTGCTAAAAAAATTCTAGCTGAACATGAACCGAACCGCTAAAATGCCTCTGAACCGGTTCGAACCTCATGATTTTATGCTTATAAAATAATATGTAAGTTATTATTAGTATATTTAAAAAAATTCAATTATATTCGAATTGTTTTAAAGATTACATTTGATTGAAAAGTGTCAGACATAATTTTTATAAATTTTAGTATATTGTCATTTTACAACATTTTTAGCTTATACATTATAATGCTTAGAGAAAAATTAAATCCAAAATATTATTATAAATGACACATCAAATCTGATATCATATTGCCAGTGCCGGCTACCCAAGTTAGTGTGGAAAGATGTTTTTCAACAATTAAATTTATACTATCTCCTCTCCTTATAGATGTAATTTGAGTGAGACGAATTTTGAAAATATATTAGTGCGGCTTAATAAAAAAAATTTAAGTAAAAAAAGTAAAATATTGTTCATATTAAAATTAATCATTGATATTTATTTTTATATTTATAAATTAGATTAAATATTATTTTATAATGTGCAATTAATAAAAATGAAGGTTTTATACATGTGTTTTTTAAATTGATGATAAAATAAAAAATATTTTCGCTATACATATTTCGAATGTAGGTTTTAATACAAAAGTGTTCAAACCGGTTTTTAGAGGTTCGAACCGAACCTGAAACTTTATTTTTATCCGAACCTGAACCCAAACCGAACCGATATTCATTTCGGTTTGGATCCCTGATTTTAGCTCAATGATTGGTAAGAAAGAAAGAAAGAAAGAAAGAAAGAGATTTAATTTTTTTTACAAAATTTTTATAAAAAATGTTTTAAAATTTCCGTTAAAATTAAGCTTGTTTTTTTTTCCTGTTTTGTTATTAACGTTGTTTTTTTTATTCCCGATTTTTAATTTTTTATACAATAATACAAATGAGAGTTAAAAAATCCGTTTTTTTAAAATTTAAATTACATAACTAATAAAACATTACCATTATTTTGTTCCGTCCTTTAAATGTTTCCTTGACGAACAACGAACCGAGCGGGAAGCCTATGATAGTGTTAGTATCGGATATGCAAGTTTTCCAAGCCACGACGGAATCGAAAGATCCTTTGAGCGCCTTGCTTAATGGCCTGAGGGTAGCTTTAAATTCTTGGGACAGGTAAGCTATCATGCGGCTCGTGATGTGCCACATGAAGTAGTTGTTGAGGATTCTGAAACGGGAGAATGGGTTGTAAATAAATCAAAATATTGAAAAATTTCGATCTTTTTATTATATATACTATAAATTTCAAAATATTTAGGGAAGATATAAAAAATATAAATATTGGACATGAGTTTTTGGCCAATTTTAAATTTATGTCTTATGAGGCTTATCGTATTGTTCCTGGCATTCTCTACATTTTTCGACCCATGTTACTATATCATGGCTTATATTAGGCTATCACACGTATTGTCTTGCTCTCATCTTCATTTTTGCCATTCCAATATGTCCTTGATGTATTATGTTTAACACGTTGTTTCGGTTTTGTTCTGGTATTATCATTAGTTCTCCACAAGTAAACAACCTCTATCTGTTGTGATTTTCTCTTTAGCTATATTCCTTTAGCATGTATCATTGTTTATTGGTCATCTGTATATTGCATACCTGTATACTTTAGAGAGTACATCATCTTGCATTGTTTTTCTTTCGAATTCGTTTGCATTCAAAGGTGTTTGTTGTTCACCCACATGAATTTGATACAGTGTTTCTTCTTCTGATATTGTGGTTACCTGTATAGGTAATCGTGATAGCATGTCAGCATTGGTTATTTGTCGACTACTTTTGAATTCTATTTCATATTGGTAACATGCTAATAATAAAGCCCATCTTTGTATTCTAGCAGTGAATATTAGTAAATCTTCTCTTGGATGAAATAGAAATAAACTCATTAATGGCTTGTGGTCTGTTTGTAATGTGAACTTTTTTTCTATTTGGCTATAATTTTTCTCGGCTGCATTTAGCATTCTTGAGGCGAATTCAATTGGTCTCTCCTTTCCCCCTTCTATATGCGATATTACTGCCCCAATTCCTATGGCTGAAGCATATGTTGCTAGTATAATGGGTAATTTCGGATAATAATGTTGTAATATTGGAGTACTACTCATTTCTTGCTTTATTTTTTCATCCGCGTCTTTGCGTTCATTTTCCCATCTCCAAGCTACTTATTTTCTAATAGTATAATGGATCGGCTTTGTCTGCAAAATTTTAAATGGATTTTGAATAGTATGTAGCTGACTCTAGAAAAGTCTGTAATTGTTTTAAGTTCGTTGATTCTAGCCCTTTTTTTTTACTGCTTCAGTATTTTTTTCTGTAGTTGTAATCCCGCTTTTTGATATATTATGTCCTAAGTACTCGACATTTTGTTGAAAAAATTTACATTTTTCTTACTTATACCATATTCTAAACATTCTAATACCTTTATCATCTAAATAACAAACTACTCCTTCAAAAATTTTTCATAAATTCTCGATGGCTCTGTTTAAATATTGCTGGAGAAGACGATATACCAAAAGGTAGTCTCGTATATTTATATAATCCTCTAAACGTATTGATTACAAGCTATTTTTGCGACTCTTCCTCCATTTTAATTTGAAAATAGACATCTGAGAGGTCCAATATTCAAAATTCCTCTCCTTAAAAAAAATTTTCTTTTGTTTCATAGCCGGCTAAACAGCTGGCTGTTTAGTAAGAAGTCGAACCAGGACACGCTCATAATTCTATTCCTATTCTAAAATGAAAGATAATCATATTCGATATTTAGCTTTTCTTAGTCAACAGCATCCTTTATTAAAGACGAGGTGACACTTTTTTTTAAAAAAAAGCTATAAATTTCTACTAGGCACATAAAAATTAATTGAGGGTACAAAAATAACGTACGTCTTTTTATCGATGGTGGATTTGTATTCCTTGACCAACTTAGTTATGTTGGCCATGTAATCCAACGATCTCACGATTATCACCTGATCTTCACTTATGGTCACGTTGACTAAGCTGAATAACTCGTTCAGGTAATGGGTCCAATTTATCTGGATATTAAATAATTCGTTATGAACTTGATTTCGAAGGTTCAAAATATAATAAATTGATGAGATTTATTTTTAAAGGAGTCAATAAAGACGTTCTAAAAAAAAATTAAAGGGCCGAGCCTGACAAAATATTTTGGGCCTGAGTCGAACAATTTGCGCAAAAATTCTTAATGGGCAGAGGCGGACTGAGGAGGAGGGCTTTGTAGACCTTTACGAAGCATTATCAAGATTATTAAAACATTATAAAGACGATATTATAAATTATACGAACCCTGGTATCCTGAATTTGGGATGCTTAGCGCGGGGGGAAAGCCTTATTTATGCAAAGAAACCTCTATCGAGTCTAGTAGACCGTCTTCTTCAAGCCATTCTGTAATTTCACCACTAATAAAACTAATAATCAGCTGCTCTAACTTCATAAAATCAGTGATCACTTTTATGCTAGTGAATGTTCTTAAATATTTTAATTATCTGCACTTTTAAATATGGAGATAGGAGTTACCCCCTTACCCACCCCCTCCCTCCGCTGGCTACGCACCTGAATTTGAAAATAGATATAAGATTGTACAATTTTATTCATATATTTTTTTCTTGTTTTGTTTAAAATATACTATTTGTAAAGAGTAATGGATGCGATTTTTTTAGAATCTAGTCGGTTGAGTGCTTGTATCTCAATTCGATAGTACTAGGTTCGAATCCAGCTAGGACCGTGTTTTTTTAAGGCAAAATAGGTGGTCTCGCGTTAAGGAGAAAGGTATATTTATATAGTATATAAGATGCGAACGCGTGATTCCGTCAGTGTGTGTATATATATGTTGTACTTGTAATATTGTAATATTATTTTGTTTATTCTTTTTATGTTTTTTGGGGTTAATTGGTTGTTATTTGCAATGATGTCAAGGATGTATTTTATTTTTATATGAAAAAGAGAAAAACTAGATAATTTATTTTGTTTATTTTCGCGTAAAATTATTTTTAAAAAAAGATTATTTTTATTATCGCGAAAAGAATTAATTTTTGATTTTTTTTTTACTATGTCGAAAAAATATTATTTTTAGTAAAAATTGTGTGATTCAAAGATAAGTGTGGAAGTTTTGATTATTAAAATTGTGTGGTACAAAAGTTGGTCACCTTTATTACTTATTTATTGAGCTTTCTTTAAAAGACCCAGAAAAATAATAAAAAATTATAATTTTTGAGATAATAAAAATAATCAATATATTATTAAAAAATAATATCGCAACAAGAATATATAAACTTAATCGATGTTAAAATAAAAATATGCGACCTTAACCACGTCGCGTACAAATGATAATAAAAAGAAGCATATAATTTTTCTAAATACAACACGTCCTCCCCTCAAAAAAAATATTGCTTACTCATCTGAATAGAATACGTATCCCACTACTCTTGCTCCAATAATATTTCCTCCAAATCTTCCATTATTTCTTCGGTGTCTCGTCTTTTAACCATTGCACTAATATTACCCCTTTAGTCCGGTATAGTTGGCACAGCACACACCCACAGGGGTGTAGCTTGTAATTGCCATCACCGGTCTTAATCGCTTCTCTGTAACAGTTCCCTTCCTTCTGGTCAATCCTATCATCTTGACAGTCGGCTTCCCTTCCTGTACTTGAACACGGATCCTCTGTAACATTCCCCGCCGTCGAGCATCGTCCCGCCACTTCCCTTCTACGCATCACATGAGAATTTCTCCACAATGGAAACTAGAGGTGGTCATGTACGGACAAACGAGCTTTAGTTCCCCTCTCTACCTAGAACTAAAAGTCGTCACTGTTGGACAACGAGATATGTCCAACACCGCCACACCTATAGCACGTTATCATCCCTGCGTTTCTCTAGCTGAATATCCCTATCAACCCCTGAATTGACTCCATCCGTTCAACTTCACTCTGTCCATTCACCAATGTAACACCTTGTTGAATCTGTAAATTTTTTATTCCATACAACACCCATAGTACATCGCTCTTTACCAAATTCACCTCCATTATCATCCCACGTCTTAATTTACCAGGTTTCCGTATGGAATGAAAAATGGAGGATTCAACTAGGTGCTACATTGGTGAATGGATAGAGTGAAGATGAACGGATTGAGTAGATTCAGGGGTAGAGAGGGATATTCAGCAGGAGAAACGAAGGGATGATGGCGTGTTATGTCGAGGCATTGTCCATCAGTTACGACTTTTTGTCTAGGGAAAGAGGGGGAACTGAAGCTCGTTTGTCCGTACATGACCACCTCCCGTTTCCATTGTGTTATGATGCGTAGAAGGGAAGTGGAGGGACGATTCTCAGAGGGGGTGGAGAATGTCAGAGAGGATCCGTGTTCATGTAGAGTAAGGGAACTGATACAGAAAAGCGAGTAAGACCGGTGATGGCAATTACAAGCGAGACACCGGTGGGTGTGTGTCCTGACCGGACGAAAGGGGTAATATTAGTGCAATGGGTGAAAGACGAGACACCGAAGACATAATGGAAGATTTGGATGAATTATTATTTGGGCAAGAGTAGTGTGGCACATACTCAGGATAACCTTCAAGCAATATTCTTTTGGAGGAGGACGTGTTGTATTTAGCAGAATTATATGTTTCTTTTTATTATTATTTGTACGCGACGTAATTAAGGTCGCATATTTTTATTTTACCATCGATTTCGTTATTGTATTTTTGTTGCGATGTTATTTTTTAATAATATATTGAGTATTTTTATTATCGCAAAATTTTTTTTTTAGCTTGAAATGAAGAGAGAGAAATTTCAAATAGATCTCTAAAATACAAAAAAAAAGTTGTAAAATGAATGAATGATAAAGATATTACAAAATCGTATTTTTCCTGAATTTCCTTGAGGGTCATGGGATTGTAGTTTCTTTCTCCGTTTCTCAGCATTTCCTGGGGTGGCGTGAACTAATTGAATATATTTTGATTTTTTTTAAAAAAAAACGAATCTTTAAATATAAATATTCTTATTATGATCAAATTACAAGTGCAAAGTATTTTATACTTATCTCTATACTGCAATCAATGACATAAAATAATACCTAGACTGACGATGCTTTCATAACAATGCATTTGAAAGCGCCGTTGAATGTAAAATCAGCTAGACCCGCCATTTTGGTAAACCATATGGTAATTATTCTCGTAATTGATAACATGCTTCTTTATTATCTCGATGATCAGGCAATTCTTTATAGTTTGCGTTAGACATAGGAATAAATTGGATTTAAAATTTTTAATAATGATATGGGTAACCAAAATGGCGTCCGCAGCTGTTTTTATTGATGTACACCTTTATGAATGCATCTTCAGTCTAGGTATTATTATATGTCATTGTTAACGGTAGAATATCAAATTGAACAGACTACTATTTATTTTTGCACGTGGTTAGGTTATTTACGTTAGCTATGGTAGTTTCGAAGGTGAGAACGTTCGCCATGCTTCTAGTGATGAGTCTGTAGTAGTCAGCGTACGCCGACCGAGCAAATATCGTATTATTGCTAGAATCGTGAGGGGCATTGTTAAGCTGCTTGCGATCGGCGTTAGGCGGGAGGGAATCGTCGCCGTTTTCTAATTCCTCGAAAATCTCCCTTTCCAGGTTCATCATGACCAAGCTCTCCGAGAATTTCGACACGGCTTTTAAAGGGTGACGAGGGAAAAAATTATTTTTAAATAAAGAATGCTTACGTCTAATATTTATAATAGTATACATTATAATTTCATTCATTTCTTTCTCTTCTTTCTTTCTTTCTTTCTTATTTCTCTTTGAAGTGTTTGGCAAATATTTTATAAGAGGTAGTATTTTTTTAATATATATATAAATTAATTGAGAAATTAATGAAAATGTAGATAATATATCCGAAAAAAAAATTATTTTAAAAAATGAGCAAAATGATTTTCATCAATAAAAAAACAAATATTAAAAACGTTTTTCCTGGGGGATTTAAAGATAAAATAATTTATAGTTCCTGACATAATTCCAGGTAATAGGCTTAAACTTTAAAAAAAGATCTCCCCCCCCCCTCAATAACACCAACCGCGAAAAGAATTCCTTAAACTTACCCATATCCTCCTGAGCGAACTTATCGGATGAGCTCAAATGGTGGGCGCGAATTAGAGGCGGGTTGATCTTGAGGTTATTCTCCCCTTTTTTTCGGAAGGGGCCGGACATGAGCCTGCTTTGAAGCAACGATCTGAGCTGCCGATTTTGTTGTTGTTCCAATTTATCGCCCAACAAAAGGCCCACGCCTATCATGTACTTGAAGTAGGCCGTCAGAATTTCCTTGTTTTCCGGCAAGGACATGTTAAGGTAATAATCGCGTTTAGGAAGGCTGATTCTTCCTAAAAAATTATATATGTATATATTAGCCTTTCTTTCTTTATTTCTTATATATATATTAATTTAAACCGCTAACCGAATTTTGCGGAACATCACGTGACCAAGTTTTACCTATGATCATAAATATAGAACTAACGCCATAATACATTTGTTTGACAAATGATTTAAGATGGATCTACACTCAATGTGATCAAAAAAGAAGGGGTCTTCGAGTCCTTCCTAATCCTAACAAAATAAGGGTTTGGATATTTTCAAAGTTCTAATGGCTAGAAACTTTCAACTTAATTTCAAAGTTCTAATGGCTAGAAACTTTCAACTTGGTATTTCTTATTATTTTAAAATACAAAGTCTTTATTTTTATTTTTTTTACCTTTTCAAAACAAATGATTTTACAATATAACGTCTTTATTTTCTTGTTTCAAAGGAAATTTTTTTAAAAAAATATATATTATAATAATAATGACAATTTTTTAACCTTTTTCAGGTTTTTATATCTGATTATTATTATTTTTTTATAATAAATATTAAAAATATTTATAATAATGGTCACGATGAGTTCGCGAAACTTTAACAAAAAAATATTAAAAACAAAACTCCAAAAAAAATATTTCATGACTCACACAAAAAAAAATAATATTAATTATGATTAATAAATAAAAATATTTACAAACCTTTGAACACAAAAAAAAGTTGTTTTACAAAGACGAAAAAGGGGGGGGGGGGGTCGTAAATAAAAATAAAAAGTAATCATCTATTTATTCTACACATGTTCACATAAATAAAAAAATACTATGATGTTAAATATTTTAAAAGTTTTATTCCATATATTAATATCGAATTTTAATTATTCTCGAAATTCTATTAAGGAAAATGATAAAAAAAAAATTGTTTTATTATAAAAAAAAATTGTAATATTTATTCGGGTCCCATCACATCCTCCAACAACTCTTGAATCTCAGAAGGTGACAAATCGACCATAGGCCACTCCTCAGCGTAATAGGCCCTGGGACTCGCCTCCGCCGTTTCTTCTCGTAACGGCTCTATAATCGCCACCGGTCGCCCCGTCGCAGTTATGGATTGATCCTGTTGTGGTATTACCCCTATCGTTAAAGGCGGCAAAATGGTCCTAACTGGCCGGGCGTCGCTCCTTCCCGGGCTTCGGCTTCTGGGGCGCGTCGTTTCCCTATTATCATTCGAGTTTTGCCTACGATTTGGCCCACGGGGGCACCGCATCTGCAAATGATTAGGCGAACCACATAAGAAACAAGAGCGTCTCCTCCTTGGGCGCGTGCTGAGGTGCCGGGGCTCCGGTAACTCGGAGTGATCTCGATTATTCGTTATTATCCCGGATACTCCCCTTTGGACCGGGGGAGATCTAGCTACTCTGTTCCGGCGTATTGGAGGCGATCGGTCTACTATGTTTCGGCAAATCGAAGGCGAGATTGGGCGCCCATCCTCAATATCATATCCTCGGAAAATACTTATTCTAATGGTTAAATTCTCCCAATAGATACAACAATGTCTACCAGACATTATTTTTTTCAAGAAAAAAAAGTATAATAAAAAAAATTAATAACAGTTTTTTACTCACTTTTCTTTTGGGCCAAAATGAATAAATACAGGAAAAATTTTCTTTAACAAAATTAACAATTATACAAAAAGAAAAATTATAATTTTGCATTTATATTCCCCTTTTAAAGCCCAATTATTGGAACCTTCCTTGTTTTGCGTCTCGCTTCCAACTGTCATTGTAGAAATCTTTTTCGTGTTTCAGTCCAACTTGGAACCATTTTTTATTTGTTTCCTAGCCCAATTGTTACTCCTTTCTATTCCATTCTCCAACTATATATAAATTTTATTTCCAACTTTTGATTTATGACTCCGACATCTCCCAAAATTATCCTTTACTTTAATTTATTACTTTGGTTAACATACCCAACATTTTTAACTTTTTGGTGCATTATTTATTGGCACTCTAACTAAGTGTGATTTAATCCCGGAATTGCGGAGGTATTACTATCTGGAGTTAATTATCACTATTGGTAATATTATTTTCTATGTACTTTAACTCGAGAATCATGAAAGTTTTTTATTATACTTTTTTTTCTTGAAAAAAAGAATGTCGGGTAGACATCGTTGTATCTATTGGGAGAATTTAACCATTAGAATAAGTATTTTCCGAGGATATGATATTGAGGATGGGCGCCCAATCTCGCCTTCGATTTGCCGAAACATAGTAGACCGATCGCCTCCAATACGCCGGAACAGAGTAGCTAGATCTCCCCCGGTCCAAAGGGGAGTATCCGGGATAATAACGAATAATCGAGATCACTCCGAGTTACCGGAGCCCCGGCACCTCAGCACGCGCCCAAGGAGGAGACGCTCTTGTTTCTTATGTGGTTCGCCTAATCATTTGCAGATGCGGTGCCCCCGTGGGCCAAATCGTAGGCAAAACTCGAATGATAATAGGGAAACGACGCGCCCCAGAAGCCGAAGCCCGGGAAGGAGCGACGCCCGGTCAGTTAGGACCATTTTGCCGCCTTTAACGATAGGGGTAATACCACAACAGGATCAATCCATAACTGCGACGGGGCGACCGGTGGCGATTATAGAGCCGTTACGAGAAGAAACGGCGGAGGCGAGTCCCAGGGCCTATTACACTGAGGAGTGGCCTATGGTCGATTTGTCACCTTCTGAGATTCAAGAGTTGTTGGAGGATGTGATGGGACCCGAATAAATATTACAATTTTTTTTTATAATAAAACAATTTTTTTTTTATCATTTTCCTTAATAGAATTTCGAGAATAATTAAAATTCGATATTAATATATGGAATAAAACTTTTAAAATATTTAACATCATAGTATTTTTTTATTTATGTGAACATGTGTAGAATAATAGATGATTACTTTTTATTTTTTATTTACGACCCCCCCCCCCTTTTTCGTCTTTGTAAAACAACTTTTTTTTTGTGTTCAAAGGTTTTTATTTAATGGGGGCGTGTTGTAAATATTTTTATTTATTAATCATAATTAATATTATTTTTTTTTTGTGTGAGTCATGAAATATTTTTTTTGGAGTTTTGTTTTTAATATTTTTTTTTAAAGTTTCGCGAACTCATCGTGACCATTATTATAAATATTTTTAATATTTATTATAAAAAAAAAACAATAATCAGATATAAAAACCTGAAAAAGGTTAAAAAATTGTCATTATTATTATAATATATATTTTTTTAAAAAAATTTCCTTTGAAACAAGAAAATAAAGACGTTATATTGTAAAATCATTTGTTTTGAAAAGGTAAAAAAAAAATAAAGACTTTGTATTTTAAAATAATAAGAACTACCAAGTTGAAAGTTTCTAGCCATTAGAACTTTGAAATTAAGTTGAAAGTTTCTAGCCATTAGAACTTTGAAATTGGAAGTTCTAATGGCTAGAAACTTTCAACTTGGTAGTTCTTATTATTTTAAAATACAAAGTCTTTATTTTTTTTTTACCTTTTCAAAACAAATGATTTTACAATATAACGTCTTTATTTTCTTGTTTCAAAGGAAATTTTTTTAAAAAAATATATATTATAATAATAATGACAATTTTTTAACCTTTTTCAGGTTTTTATATCTGATTATTATTATTTTTTTATAATAAATATTAAAAATATTTATAATAATGGTCACGATGAGTTCGCTAAACTTTATAAAAAAAATATTAAAAACAAAACTCCAAAAAAAATATTTCATGACTCACACAAAAAAATAATAATATTAATTATGATTAATAAATAAAAATATTTACAACAGATATAATTTAAACTTTATTATAAAAATCTAATACATATTTTTCAAAGATTTATGGTATAACTGGAGTTATCCGAAAATAAAATGGTTAACAAAACAAAACCCTTACCTGAGTTAGGTCTTGATAATCATTGACCAATTATCTCAAATTTATAAGATTGTTATTTTGAGACATACTGGAATGTATTTTTAAACGAAATTCTACCTTTAAATTCAAAAAACGCGCTAATTCCCAATATGTGTAATATATACCTACAGTTATCAATTTAAAGATATTACGCATATTGCCTGATACGAGCAGTGCCCGATAACACACATTTACTAACCTACAGCTTATTTAAATATTTTTTCCATCAAAATTTTATCGTTATAAAATTACTGTATATTTACTAACAACATTTAAATATAAACTTATTATATTTAAAATTATTAATGATATATATGATTTAAGATATGTAAACTTTATTCAAAATTTCCGTCCTACTATTGCTATATTAAAAAAAGTGTTATACATTTATCTAACAGTACCTTTCGTTGTGGCATTGAATTAATAAGATTCTGGCACACATTCTGAGACTTCTGTCGCCATAAACTCAGATTTATTATTCAAAGAAAATCCTTAATCTGAATGCGACGATATGATTTCTAAGCTCTCGTTTGAGTAAATCTCAAAATGTTTTCAATTGTATTCGGGTGAATGAAAAGATTGATATTATGCTCCTTGCAACGATTTTATAGATTTCGCGATATGACAAGGATCTTAATCTTTCTGGAAGATGTAATGTTTCATATTCTAATAACTAAATTGATGGAATGTGTAAGTCCGTTGAGGATATCTTGATATTTGGAGCATTTTATTTATAAAGAAAATATATTCGTTTAGATTGCCAATAGCAATACTTTCTGAAAGCTTATATGTTCTTTAAGCAATCAGGGTGAAATCTTTCTGTCTAGGTTCTTAAAACCGTATTTCTTACAGACCCAAAACTCAAATTTTAATTCGTCGCTACATATTGTGTTCTTCCATTACTCAGTCCAATTAAAAATTTTTTTCCTTCATTTGTAATTTTGTTGAAGATGGTTTCTTCTTAGACAGAATGAAATAGTATGATACAAACAATCTTATGGAAGGAATGTCCTAATGAAGGTAGCCTTCATTGATAAGTTGATATAAAACTTATTTCCCAGAGTAATCTCATCAAATCCTATTTTTGAAGAAGTGACAAGCTGATTTTTGGGGAATAATTTCTTAGAATTTGAATAGGCTCACAAACCATAGTATTTTTTACATTTTGGTAGTAAATCTCTAATGTTAGATCGGTTTATGGCTAATTGATTATATATCCTCCTCCCAGAATTTCTCCTCTTATATGAGATGATAATAATCTCTGGAATCTTCTACTCTACCCATTTGAAAAAAAAAACTAAAAAAAATTGTAAAAAAGCAGACGATAGTTAAAAAATTTTTTTAAATTGGATAGATAAATTAAGATGGGAGAACATGTTGGAGATCTTGGCGAAGTGGGAGGATATTTATGCATAAGTGAATATTTTTCTTTGATCGTAATTGCACAATAAATATAAATTAATATATAAAGGAATTGAATATAAAAAAAATTTACTTTAAAGGAAACATATAGGCTATCTATAAATCAATATAATTATATTAAAATACAGTAGAAATGATATAATACAAAATAAAAAATTTGTTTTATTGAAAATAAGATAAATAATCAAAATCAAATGTATCAAAAATTTTCATCGTTTGGCATGAGGTTACTCATGAAGCTGGTGTAATGAAGAAGCTTTCATGGGCTTCATCCGTGAGTTTGTGCATGTGGGAGCCCTTAGTTTCTTAAAAAACGATATGGCGAGTTTCCCAAAAGTTGCAACAGTTGGTGGAAATAATAAAGGATCAATAGGTGGTCATCCGAAATTTCGGAATATTTTGCTATTTCCAAATGCTCCCTTTTCTCATGAATGCCGAAGGTTTGGTTGAAGGCATTCCCAAAACCATGAATTGGCCTCTCTTTCATGGAATTTGAGAAATTCCATGGACACACAGACCTGAAGAGATGGGAATGTTAGAATAGACGGTCAGTATTTAAAAGTAGATATCAGTGCTCGTAGAATTATTGAGTTACATAAATTGTGTACAAGACTTTCAAATTTTTTAAAAGATTAATAATTATTTCTCAATTATGAAAACTAATATAAAAAATCATGGGTGATCGCATACCAATGAAATGGGTTGGTATATATATATATATATTATATAATTTATATATATAATGAACTAATTGTCAGTATTTTTTTAGGGTAAGTTTGGAATTATATCAACTACTTAAAGTTACCACTTTTAAGGGGGGTCTTTGATTAATGACTAGAAACAATTTTAATAATTTATTGGGAATCTACTGTGGTAACTTTCTGGAGGTCACATTTGGAGTGTCTTTTTTTTTACTGTATAAATAATTATGATCGCTACCCATATCTAAATACAAAGCGTTGTTGGATGAATTTTTATCATCGTCTGAAACGTATACCGAGAAGAGTAGGCTGATATCGAGTTCCATCGAAATTCTTTCCATCCGGTCCTGAAAATCCCAATCCTTTGGAAGCAATTTCCTCAAAAGTTTGCTGTCTAATTTAAGAAATAATGTGTAATAAACAAGATATAATATTGCTGTAATGTACTCATAAACTTATATTAATATAGACTGCTTCAACGATTAAAAAATAATAATGGCCATTTGCAAAAGAACAACCTTTATTTTAATGTCCATGTTTATAATGATTTTAAGGTTAAATATTTAATGTATTTGTGTAAATTTAAGTCTACGAATGTACTGCAACACTTTTTTCTAAAAAAAAAAGTCAGGTGATGGAAAATTTTCATAACGCATCCGGCTTTTTAGGCCTGATAATAATAAAACCAATATGGTATTTAAAATAAAAAAAAGGATAAAATTTGCATGGATCCTTAATAATTGCCCAAACCAGTCTGGCAAGATCTCTGACTTAAAAGGAATTATTTCCATTAGTGATCTATTTAGGCCTGATCCAAAATTATTTTCAAAAAAGATCACTAATTTCCATCTATATTTTATACCACTAAGGGACCCAAACCGTTATAACGGCTCGCGAAAAAAAAATAAAAAAGGTAAAGGTTAAGTTACGGTCACCTGCCTTAAATTTTAAAAGGTTCATATATGGTGGCTTTAGATAAATTAAAAAAGTTTTTTCGGGTTAAGAAATTCTTGTAATTATGTATACCAAATTTTGTCTTAAAAATAATAATATAAAAAAGACACACAAAAAGCGAGAAATTAATGTTTAATTGAGAATGAGGAAATAAATAATACGCACTATAGGTTATGTCCTAAATATGTTTATAAAATTGTCAAAATTTCAAAACTTTGGTAACTTTATCCAAACATATGCAAAATCTTCCATTAAACGTTTTGTAAATTCTTAAATATATAATTCGTACCAAATTATTCTTATACTTCCTATTTTGATTAACATAACTGCCCATTTCTTATTAGAATTTGAAATTATAAGCTAATTATTACTTACTTCTATTTCGTAAAAATTTCACAACTTTACCAACTTTAAGGTAAAATATATTAAATTTTTATAATTTCTCTAACTTTAAAAAATGAATGAACTTTCATAATTAAAAAAAAATGATTTGGTCACTAATTTATTTTTACATTTAAAAATAGCATTATTTCTCCTTTTTAGTTAAAGTTACGAAAGTTTATTAATTATATTATTGATATTTAGGACACATCCAATGAATATTTTAAGGTTTGTCAGTAAAAAATAATTTGGGCTCTGGAAAAACTCGGGGAACACCCTAATTTGACCATAGTTTTAACAATCAAATAGAAAGTTTAAAAAAAGTTTTGATAAATTAATAACTGTATAAGTTAGATAAAAGTCTTGATAGACTTGGCAACTGTCTAAGTTGAACAAAAATTTTGGTCACAATGGTACCCAAATTAGACAGGTTTGACTGTATCGGACATTTTCAACAGTCCAGTGAAAAATAAATCAGTTATTTATTTCTAAATAGAATTTTCGGATTGAATTCAAATCATTGGGGGAAAAAAAAGTCTGGAAAAGAATTGAACCTGAAAAAATAGGTCCGATGCAGAGTTGTGAAATTAAACGCCTAACGACAGTAAAACCTGCTTAA
This sequence comes from Gordionus sp. m RMFG-2023, assembly GCF_954871325.1. Classification (NCBI taxonomy): domain Eukaryota; kingdom Metazoa; phylum Nematomorpha; class Gordioida; order Chordodea; family Parachordodidae; genus Gordionus; species Gordionus sp. m RMFG-2023. The sequence goes on along the minus strand of NC_088777.1, from coordinate 5,503,811 downwards.
TTTGGGCACAGTTTGAACCAAATCTCTGTTCCAACTTAAACAGTTTCCCATTATCGAGATACTTTATTTTACTTTCTAATAATAGTTTATAAGAATTTGATTGGGATTCAAAATTGGCCAAATTTGGGGAGTTTCCAGAATTAACAATAGCCTAAACTTGATAAGTTCTACAGCAGTATACATTAAATGAAAAAAATAATAATTAAAAATTAAAATAAATAGTGTTATTTATCAAAAAATTACAATTTTATAATATATAAGATAAGATAACAAAACGGGTTTAAACCGGTTCAGACAAAATATATAGGCTCGGTTCACCCCTTTTAGCAAATGCATATAAAAATTTGGTTACGGTTCAGAACATTAGTAAATCATTCCGTTATAACGGGTCGATTCACTCCCGAATCCCTGCTAAAACCTCCACACTTTGTATGCAATATTTTTATGATAAACGTCTTTCTAGTTGCACGAGATTCTGAGTAATATCTAACACTGAGCTATAAATTAATTTGGCGTCTCGTCCTAGTCATTCAAAAATTCCCGTGAAATTGGCTTACATATGCCCTAACTTAAGCAAATTTAAAAATTGAAATCAATATTATTGATGATCATAGCCCCAGACACGCCATATTAATTGATAAACAAGATCTTATAAATTATTAATATATTTCCCAAACAGATAGAATTAACAAAATATATCAAAAAAACAAAAAAAAAATGATTGATCATTTTGTTATGATTATATATATATATATATATATATACCTTCTTGTTTTTTAAGTTTGAGTTTATCGGGACTGCTCAGGTTGAAAGAAAAAGGTGTTATTGAGGGTTCGTTAAGAGCCGAAAAATTCCAGCCCCCGTATCGGGATAACAGATCTAATATGGGCTGAGCTCCCAACATTTCGATGGTATCGTTCTCGTCCAGACACGATTCATAATATATTTTGGCCTTAACTTCCGATTCGGATTCGTACGTTGTCTCTTTCCTCTCTTATTTTTGTATGAAGCGTAATAAATAAATAAAGGTCTTCTAAATACGGGAAGGGGAAGAGACGATGCGATTGCGTCACTGAAATTTTAGAAAGGAGGGGGAGGATATAGTCAAATATTTTATATTTTAGTCACCAATGGGAATCTCGTTCCACGGTCACTAACGCCTTGAAGGAAATCTTCGCAAAACGTGAGGCACACGCGTGATGAAATAAAATACGATAAACCGAATCTGAGGGGATCGCTTTTGACTGAAAAATAGGTTTAACCGTTTTTTGCAGGTTAAAACTTGGGTAAGGCCGGTTTTAATCACCTAAACTAGGTTTGGCCCATTTATGCTGCCAAAAAATTAAATTTAATCCTATATTTTTTGCTGGCTAAAAACGAGATTTAGCCGTTTTTGCCGGAGAAAAATTAGGTTCAGCCATTTTTGTGCAGGCTAAAAATGAAAATTTAGCCGTTCAATTAGTCAAAACTATATACGCAATAAGATGGAAACGTTTTTCATCTCAAAAACTTAGAAAAAAAAATCATCGCATTAAATTTATATGTCGATACACTCGAAACTCCGCAGTTTTAAGTTGCCATTTCCAGCTTAAAAAAAATTTTTTTTTGAATCATTTCGATTTTACTTTTTCTAACAATAAGATGATTTATCCTTCCTTAGAGATTCCATTGTGTTGTAAAAAAATTATTTTCGTTCAGGAAATAAAAATATTTTTCTTACATTCACATCACGTTGAAATTAATTAAACAAGTTATTTAATTTATAGTATCAAACTAAAAAAAAAATTTTTTTCAAATAAAAATTATTCTAAAAATTTTAATTAAAATGCTAATTGAAAAAAAAAATGAAGTGATAAATAATCCAATGTTCCCCTGTGGAATATTTGTGCGACATCTTTCTTTCTTTCTTTCTTTTAACATTTTAAATTGATTACCACGAGGCTACTCTTTATACAAAAGGGAATGGTAATGTAATTAAAACAGAAAGGGGTTACTTAAAACGGGGTATCATATACCTTACCCGCCAAAAAATCATCATGAGTCATCATCTCCTCGCTCATATTTTTAAATCGATAGTTAAAACTTAAACAAAATAATTTTTTTTTATCCTAAAGGATTTCCGATCTTCTAACTTGCGATAACAAGCGACTTTAAAAAAATTTAGGAACAATCGCGTGATTATGGTGCAAACATTCGGGAATATTTCGCGCATAAAATTTATATATTTTATTAAAGGAATTAAAATAAATACTTTTTATAACGGGGATTTTATAATGTAATCATAATAGATATGATTACTAAGTGTTCTCTAAATATTTTGATTTTGATCGAAGATAATGCAGTTAAAAAATTATATATCGATTTCGATTTACTTCCGCCATATATTTTTCTTTACATATTTTATTTATGTATTTATCTCAAACAAACAAAGGATCGTTAATTTGATCAAGGTCTTAAAAACGTTTTCAAGTTATTTTTTTTTCAAAATGGAGAATAATGATTTTTTTTAAAAAAAAACCTTCATCTATGGATTTATAAAAATGAAAGGGCGTATTTCTTATATATATCTAATAGCGCGCATAAATTTAAAATGGCGTCACGCCAATTGGTAAAATTACCGTTTGGCGTTAGCAACCATTTTGAAAAAAAAATGAGAATTTTTATTCTTCATTTTGTAATATTATATAAAATGTGAGAAGAAAAAAATAACTTGCTTACAATCTTAAAATGGAATATTTTAGAGATTTAAAAGAAGTAGAAAGGCAGACGATAATATAATTTTTGAAAAACAAATCGTCACGTATTTTTTTTAATTAAAAAAAATTTAAGGTAAAACGCGAACGCTCTTTTAAAGTTCAAAGAGAATTCCCGCTTAAGGCGTTGGAAATTAAGAAGAAGCTCAAAAACAACCATCAGTTCAGTATTGATAAACTTCTGAAATATCAAAGACTTAAAACAAACTTGCTGATTTAGCATTCACCTGATAAAGTAAATACTAAAATTTTACAAAAAAACTTTAAAAAACAGTTCCTTCCTCACAGGCTACTACTTCCGCAAAATGTTTGAATGAACACCGCCTCGCCCCCCCCCCTTAACCTGGATTTAGGAATCATAAACAATGCCCCTTTATACCTGTTCGATTAAAGAAAACAAAACAAAGGCCTTTTATATTAAAATAATTATGACTAGTGTTGTTAAACGGATAGAATTTTAGGCGTTTAAAAGGGGGCTATCTCAATTGCAAGTCTGATGATTTTGCACATAGATGGCCACAAATGTTTGGACATCTATTAGCAAAGATCTCTAGACTTAGCCAATATTTTTCTGGCTAAAATATAAAATTAGCCATTTTTTAAAAATCAGCTCAAAACACTAATTATCACCTCCTTCAAATTTGGGGTCTTTTTATAAAAAATGTACCTAATATTTTGCGGAGGATGTACTGGTTCTTTTGGAATAAAGCTTGAAAATTGTTCCACGTGGATTGTCCGTCGGGTATGTTGTTGTCCTGGACCCACCCACCGCAGGCGTAATTATAAAAATCGTGGCAGGGATCAACGGAAAGATTCATGGAATTGAGTAATCTGGCGGATATGGTGATGCAGTCGGGGCTGATACAATCTTTGAGCGAAATATTATATTTTTGAAAAAAAAGGAATAAGTATTATTTAGTGAAACCATACAATACTACCTGGACTGCTGACGCATTTATTTTAGTTTGTATAAATACAAATCAACTGGATGACAGGCCATTTTGGTTTTCATATTTTTAAAAAATAAATTATCATTATAAAAACTTTTATATATGAGAAACCAAAATGGCGTGTCTCTAGCTGATCTGTATTCAACGGGGCTTCAAGTTGCATTCTAAATGAATCAGTCTTGCTAAGTATTATGCCATTGAATAAACTAAAAGATACAAATTATGGAAGATTATATGGCTCCAATTGTTCAGGCCAAGATTTTAGGATCAACCGCACCCACTGTAGGCGGAAAGAATACAAAAATCTTATAATTTGGGATTTTTTATTATGGTGGACCTGCCTAACTTGAAGTCTGTAAGCCCCTTTCTTTGTAATACATAATTAATGCTGCATTTGGAGTAAGCGCGATATAATCATCGATGAAAATTAATCGCTGCGTAATTTACAGAAGCAAGGCAATAATGTATGATTCATAAATACGGAGCGAAATAAAGAAATAGACGCATATTTCAAAGGGTATTAATGCGTGATGAATCAGCTGTGATTTCGCTAACGATTAATTTCGCATCTCTCGAGTAAGTGGCACTTTTGATTAATATTTTGTTAAATATCAAATAAAGAAGGAAGGAAAGAGAAAGAAAGGAAAGATAGAAAGAAAAAAAGATAGAAAGAAAGAAAGAAAGAAATAAATAAAGAAAGAAAGAAAGAAAGAAAGAAAGAAAGAAAGAAAGAAAGAAAGAAAGAAAGAAAGAAAGAAAGAAAGAAAGAAAGAAAGAAAGAAAGAAAGAAAGAAAGAAAGAAAGAAAGAAAGAAAGAAAGAAAGAAAGAAAGAAAGAAAAAAAAGAAATTATTAAATCATTTTTTGTTATGTAAAAAAAAACTGCGGATAAATTAATTTAGCTTTTTTGGTAAACCTTCCAATAACTTCCCGTTTGAATCAGGTTTAATTTCTGCGGAAGGCGTTTTCTTATCTTGAGGCAAATGAGTAGTACCATTCGCTGTAATAAAACAAACACATTTCGATATGATATATAAATTTTGTATGCTAAATATCGATGATCTTATTTTCATAAATAGGTTTTAGAGAAAAAGAAATACCGATATGAAGTATTGACCAATATTATCATGTAATAGATATAACATAATTTAACAATAAAATATATGTATTACATATTCAAAATATTTCGAAATTTTTGCAATTGGGGTCATTTACAAAAAAAATTAAAATCGATATCGTATCAACATGTGCGTTTTATGAATGCTCAAGATAATTCTTATTAAAGATGTCCAACAAAGCTGGTAAATTAATTATGTCCTCTCAAACCTACCCAGTAAAATCTTAAAATTTTCAGCTAACGGGTCATTCATGGCCTTTTTTGCAGAACATTTCTATAGCTGATTTTAAAATAACAAAATCATCGGTAAATTAAATCTTTTCACTGCCATACTCATCTTGACAATGAGAGATTGAGATGATTGATTCTCTTCAATATTTGTATCAAAAATTAATAATGCATCACCATCACCTAATATTGGTATTTTCAAAACCTCTTCCTGCGGAATGTAGTGAGGATCATGATCTGGATGATTATCTTCATTCATATCAATTTTGAACCACAAGATGCTACTTGTGGTTGTAGCAATGTATATAAGGCACTTTTTTTATTAATTTTTTTTTGAAGCAGGGTGTGTACTCTCCTGCATTTCGGCCAGACATGATATTTGTACCATCAAATGCCTGGCTTATTATATTCGATGAATTAATATTTAATTCATTAATTATTAAAATAAATTAATAATGCATATTAAATTTTCTTGGATTTCTCCATAAAAAATAAGATAAAAAGGCATCTCAATACTTGTGTATCCCAAGTGATGAATTTGGATAAAAGAGATACAGGAATTGGAAAAATGCGTTAGCTGCAAAGATGGACTGTTAAAAGATGAAAGAAAGCTCATTTCAATTCAATGTTTGTTCAAATTAAATTATATTTGACTTAAAGTTTGCATCATTCATATTTTTGAATCCCAAAATCCCTTCCGCATTCACGTGGTTTCAACATGAACTAGCCGGGAGAGGGTGGGGAGGTGCAATTTGCTCCCCTTATATCATTAATGGGTTGGTGAGTTTTAAATAATTCCGGGGGTTAAAATATCGAAGTTCTTACCGGCTTGATTTTTAAAAACGGCTGATCCAATATTTTAACCCAAAAAAATATATGTAATCCTCAAGATTTCATTAATAAATATCCAAACCTTCCTACCTTCTATATGTAAGATCTCTAAGCTCCCGTGATGAGTTATGGCTAAAAAATTGGGGCCTAGCTGTTTTTAAAATATCAAGCCGTTTAATAACTTAGCTAGATTTATATTTCTTCTTTCCACTGTATTAACAAAGAAATATTTTTAAACAAAATATATATTATCATTATCTATCTATCTATCTATCTATCTATTGAAAATGATGTGCTGCCTGGTGGAGTAAAATGTTCCCATTATTTTTTTTTGGTAATAAATCCATTTAATTTCTTCGTTCACGTGATTTATCCGAAATTTGAACCTGATGAACCAATTTCGGAGTTCCAAAAAATAAATAAATAAGGAATTCGAGAAAAAGGGAAGAATATTATAAATGGGAATCAAATTTTAAAAAAAAAAACTCCTTTCCAAATATATATTTTGCTTTTGCGATCGATAAAAAAAAAGAAGAAAGTTTTGAAAAAGAAATAAAAAATATATTTAAGAAACAATAAACCTCATTTTATTTTTAAAAGGAATACGGATGGAACACAACACGTATTAAAAAAGAAAAAGCATTAACCTATATGAAGAAAAAGTTACACGAGGTTGTTTCGAGATAGAGAAAGATTATTGTAAATATAAAAATGTTGTTAACACAAAATACTAATCGCCAGTAGCTTTAAAACAATGATGCTGTGAATTAGTGTTGTTAAACGGTTCGATTTGAGCCGATATTTAAAAACCAACAAACTCAATATTTTATCCAGAATAATATTACGCCATGCTGAAGATCTTGCTCGTAGATGGCACAACTGTTTGTGGACATCTATTAGCGAAATCGCGAGATTTAAACCATATTTCCGGATACAATAATGATTTAGCCGTTTAACAACACTAATGCGGACAATACAATTGGTCCCCCTAAGGCGCAGGCCTGTTCACCTGCGCCATTGTCCGCTATCCTAGTTGTCTTTGCTTTCCATCGACTCTAACGTTTTGATTAACGTTCATCGTTTCACTATTTTGTTTAAAATTGCGGGGCATCTTGAGAGGGCAATAAAAGATATGATCATAAAAGTAAATGACACAATTTTGATACCGGTTTCTTTTTCTTCGTAAAATATCTAATTATCGGGTCTCTACGCACGAGTACACATCAAAAATTTTAAAAAAAAAACGTCAAAAACCATCGCACGATTTATTCCTTATGTTAAATTCGAAGCAGTCCGTAGCTAGTGTTGCGTAATGGGCTAATTTTAGCCGATGCCAAAATGGCTCAGCTGGCTAAAACTAATTGATCAGAAATTAGGCATCGGAGCTTGGATAATAGTTCGTCAGCGTTATGTAAGAAATATGAATGCACTAATAATTTTAAGTATAATAATTAAGGTTAGGCGTATCTTACGTAATGCTGACAGAAAATTAGCCGCGGACTCCTTAGCCGATGCATAATTCGTGACTAATTAGTTTTAGCCAATTTTTTCTTTCTGTCTTACTTTCTTTCAGGCTAAGTCTAATTAGGTAGGCAAAGTTTTTAACCAATTACGCAACTAATCATAGCTAGCTTTTATTCTTGCAACTTCTTAATCTTCTAAGCACTTAAGAAGAATTTGGAAGGTCACTTTTAATCAGCTGATATTTTTTTAAAAAAAAGTTTTTCCCGCTGTATTAAAAACGATTTTGAACGCTCTCTGGTGATTTATATTAAATACCAACTTTTATAAAAAGCGCAAATATAGTAAATTTCTATAAAAATTTTAATAGTTATAATCTGTATTTGTACCTGTGATTAGATCGAGTCGGTTCAATAATTTCCCGTACCTTTGATTTCCGGCTTTGATGACGAAACTTAGGACCATAATCACGAAAAGGGAGGAAAGGAGCAAACTCAGAAACGCTCGTTCCAACTTAGACCTCCGGTTCCAAAAGTTCTTGAAGAGATAAATGGGATGAGCCAATAGTCCCAAGAGTCCCGCCTTGTTATAATAGTTACGATCTTCCAACGAATAAATTTTATCGGCCCGTCGGTTGATGTTAGAGGCGTTCGCGAGAGAAGGAGGCATTTTGATTGGTTGTTGAGCCGTTTTGGGCTTCTGGGGAGGGTCAGAGTAAGGGTTTTTCTGTTGGTCGTAATTCAGTGACGTGAAGTTGGTCAAGTTACTGTGATGTGGCGATGTGGTGGCGTTGAACTTAGCACCGTTGGTAAAGTCATTGTCATAGTTGATATTATTGTAGTAGTCCATGTTATTCAAATCGGGTGCCTTGTAGTCTTTATCGAACGGATATTGATCCCGGTCCGTGTAGGGATGATAACCGTACCCAGAACCGTCTTTGAAGCCCAGGGTGTAGTCTTTGTTATCGATCAAAGGGGTAAATCGATCCATATTTCCGGTGCCCGTCAACGAAGGAGGAAGGGGCGGGGGAGGGTTGAAGGTAAAATCGGGAAGAGTCTCGGTCCCCTCGTAATAGACGGCGCCCGATCCGTTATCCTCGGGGAGTAAAGGATGCCGGGTTATGTTGGGATCATCCACAGCAAAATCGGGCAGCTGCTCATTGGAAGGAGTTTTTTCGTATTTGTGATTAGATGTGATCATTTAATCATTTTGTTTAATTAACAATAATTTTAAAGAAAATTAGGTGTGTTGTTTGCCTTTTGTATTAAGTGTACTCAATATTTATTTATCCTTTCCGATTATGGTGTTAATAAGGATATTTTGCATTTGATTTTAAGATAGCATATAGTCGGTAGGTAGCATGAGCGTTAAAAAAAATGATGTTTGAACGTTTAAATCGATCAATTTTAGCCTTTAATATTTGAATTTTCAGGTCGTTTATAATCAACAATGGCGATGTCGTATTTTAAAAAAAAATTTTTAGTATAAAATGGCGAAATTATCGCGCGGAAGAATTTTTTTTAAAAAAAGATGGAAATCACAGATGTAAATACGGATGAAATATATTATTGCACTATTGTTCTTCTCTCTTCTTCTATGTTTAATTTATTGCCCCTATTTTATACGAGATCTGCGTGACGAAACCCTAAAGAAATAGGGAGCTTTTATAATATATAAGCTGATCCGTGCGATGAAAAAAAATAAATAATAATATCGATTCTCCTGTGCTTAGTTTGAATTGTGACTCTCTAGACACATAACTAAAAAATTATAAAAAAAAAGTAATAAATATATATTTTTTTTAAATTTCTATATTACGACTCCTCATTCACAGTTAGCGCCAATTTGTGATCGAGAATATAAAATTAATGGCATATTTTATTATAATTTCGCAGCGAATTCGCGGTAACTAAGAAATGAGGGGTTAGGGTAACCTAGGGAATACATGATTTTTCCGAAAACGAATTCCAAATGTATAAGAGGTATTCCTTAACCCCGTGAATTCCAGACAATATAGCCTTGAACCCTTGAAGTACTTTTAATTTTTTTTAACATTTATAATAATAATAGATTAAACATATAAATTTTTTATAACAAAATATGCAAAAATTTAGTTTACTATTAAATTGATAAAAAATACCATTCTGGAAAACATCTGATCTTTCGACAACAAAAATTTATAAGAAGAAAAAAAGTCTTTTCGCTACATTTTTTCAAAAACACTCCTTTTTAAAGGGTAGCGGGAGCTAGCTCCTTTTAGGGCTGGAGTGGAGGAGCGCCGCTCCACCTTTCCTTTAAATTTAATGTATAAAATTAAATTATTTTTTAAATATTAATAATATTTATTAATTAAAAATAAAAATGAAATTTTATTTAATTTAAATTTATCCATAAAATGTTTAGCCGAGTTTTATATTGGTTTTTCATCTAATCATTAAATATTAAACATCAAGTTTTTCTTTTTATATTGAAAATTTTTTTAGAAAATCTTGTAAGTTATATTAATATATTCATTTTATAGATATATAATAAAAAATAGTTTTAGATATTATGGATTTAGAGATCATAGATGAAGAAATCGAATTTTCATTTCCATCATACAAAAAATATTTTAAACTTTTAAAAGATGTTGATCCAAATGATCAAAAAATTTAAGGGCACAATGTCTTGTGTGTTTAAATAAAACTATTTAATTTTCAAAAGTGAGCAGCTTCAATCTAAAAAAGCATCTAAAAGTAAAAAATCTTTCTTTTAAATACAAATTTATTTGGAAGATTTTTTTGGATTCCATGAAATTGATCATCAGGAAGATAATATATTAAACAAATATTTTTTAAATAATGATACCAAAATTACTATTTTTGATAAATTCCCTGAATTAAAAAATATCTTTATAAAATACAATACCCCGCTTCCCCTTAGTGCTCCTGTTTAGTGCCTATTTAGCATTGCAAAACAGGTCTTAGGGGAGAGGCGTGGATGTTTGTTAGATTCTAATTTAAAAAATTTATTACTTTTAAAAGCTAATAAAAGGTTATAAATATTTTGATAGATCATTTAATATAAATAAAGCTTTTTGATAAAAAAAAATATGATTTTGTTTCGTATACCTTCTAAAAAAATTGAAAATCAAAGGAGCGGCTATGGAGTGGCACTCCATTACTTGGAGCAGGAGCTAGCTCCTTTTAAAAATGTAGTAGCGGGAGCGGGAGCGGGAGCGGGGCGGGAGCGGGAGCGGGAGCGGGGCGGGAGCGGGAGTTAGCTACTTTTGAGTGAGAAGGTAGGAGTGAAAGCGGGAACGGGAGCTAGGTATTTTTAAACTGAATAAAATCAATAAATTATAACTACAGTTTTTAGTAACCACCTCCCCCTTCCCCATTTTAGTGCTAAAAATCTAAGGCTATATCCTTACCAATGACATGTAATAATACCTAGACTGAAGACGCATTCATTAAAAGTGTACATCAATGAAAACAGCTGGGGACCATATTTTGATTACCCATATATTAAAAATTTTAAACGAGAGGCCAATTTATTCCTATGTCTGACGTAAACTTTATTAAAGAATTACCTGATCATCGAGATAATAAGGAAGTAAGTTATCAATTGCATGAGATGTGAATAATAACTATATGGATTACTAAAATGGCGGGTCCAGCTGATTTGCAATCAACGACGCCTTAAAATGCATTATTATGACTTCATCGTTAGTCTAGGTATTATTATGTCGTTGCATAACCCTCTAGATTTCGCTAACAGATGTCCAAACCTTTGTTATGACCAAAATCTTCGGGCTTAAGTATTATTTTTCTGGATAAATTATCGAGTTAGCCATTTTTTAAGAATCGGCTTAAACAGCACTACGTCATACACTTTAAAAATAAACAGAATTAGGATGCGTGTTCTACTTAAAAATCTGAATAGGCTGGTCGAAACGGAAATAAGATTTTAAAAAAAAAATATGGCGAACCAAGATAGGGCCTAATATTTAATTTTTATTTAATTTTGAATTTTTTTTTATAAATAATAGTAATTATTCCAATTTTTAATTAATTTTGTATTTTATTTTAAAATGTAAAAATAAACGTAGAATTAATTTACTACTTGTTTTAAATCATACTTTTAATATGAATATCATTTGTCTTAAAATTAATATAAAAAAAATTTTAAATAAAAAATTTAGAATAAAGATCTTCATAAGATGAAATATGAGAAGATATCGATTTTTGTTGTAAATTTTGGATTTTGTTTTTAAAAATAGATTTGTTTTAAAGGAAAAAAAAAGGAAAAAAATAGAGAAATAGTTTTATAAAAAATATTTATAAAATCAAAATGTTTAAAATATCGCAAGTCAAAGTTATCATATCATATCATATTATACACTGAGGAGACATCCCACAATTAAGTGGGCACTCCACCACCCCATAGAGGGCGTCTCCAGTGCAGTGAATTTGCATTCACTGTTTGGCAGAAAATTTACCCTACTGTCTGGGTCCTGTTTAATTTGAGTGGGATGACAGGTACCACTCGTGGATAAGCCAGGATCCACAAAGTTGACAGTAATTTACCCTACTGTCAGGGTCCCGTTTAATTTGAGTGGGATGACGGGTACCACTCGTGGATAAGCCAGGATCCACATTGTAAATAATGTTTATTTATTATAAAAGATAAGATAGGAATATGTATTAGAAAAAAGGAGAGGGGGGGGGGTGATTAAGGAGTAAAGAGGAAGAAGAATTAGTTTTTGTAATTTGTAATTTATTTATTTTTTTGTTTTGTTTTGTTTTCTCTTTTTTTTTTTTTTATATTATTAGTAATAAGTGATTCTTGTGTTAAAATAATGTTAATATCATATTGATCAAGGAGTTTCCTAAGTATAGTTGTTTTTGAAAGTAGGCCAAGAATGTTGTAGGAGTAGATTGTTAGATTTTTGAAAATTGACATAATATAAATTTTAAAGTAAATTGTAAGATAAATTTGAATTTTGAAATAGAAAAAAAAATAAGTCAAAGTTATAGATATCGGAAATATTTTTTTATTAAGTTTTCGAATTTATTTGACTGACATTTTAACAAATCGTTTTTTTAAAAAAAAAAATTTTGATTGACATTTCTAGACACCCAACTTACTTTAGGCCTGGTTCAAAAAATTTTTTTCATCTTGAGCCCAGAGCAGCTTGAAGCTCTGGATAGAATATGATAGATGATGACTGACAGTTATCTTTAACAATACCCAACCCTTATCACAAAATTATTCAATTATAATAACGGATAGTGACTGACTCTATATTTTGACTAAAAGGCTAGACCCCCTCCCTCCCCCTCCACCACCCGAAATTTCCCGCGATTTATTCGTAAACCTCCCACCGTGTTAGATGGCCCAGGTTATCTACGATATATATATTTTTTAAATAATTACTTATAAAAAAAATTGTTAGGTCATGGTTAGATTTATTACTAAACGTCAGCTGTTTAACCGGCTAAATAATATGATAAAAAAAAATTTGAAAAATAAAAATGTCACTCAAACGCTTAAAACAAACCTAGGTGTCCTCGTCCAAAAGTAGTGTTGTTAAACTTAAGAAATTGATTTAACCAGCCCTGGTCTTCCCTGCCTACCTTGTGAAAAACGGCTCACCCAATATTTCAGCCAAAAATATTACTTGCGTCTGGAGATCTTTCTCGTAGATAGCAGAATGGTTTCATCTATTAATACCAATCTCGAAGCTTAAGTATTTTTTTCTTGGCGAAAATATTGAATTTAGCCATTTTTAAAAAAAATCAACCCGTTTAACAAATACTATTCAAAAGCTCTTAAGTCACCATGACACATCCTTAGAGCTAACTTTTTGTAAAACAAATATTATTTTTTTTAAAAAAATAAGGGTAGCCCGATCGAAGGCTAATAAGATGTGGAGAGGAATAAGTTGCAACATGACTTTCCCATCTTAACCATCACCATCCCCTTCCTGAGAAATTCCTGGCACGGCCTAGGCTTCGTATTATTAAATTTTTTTTTCATTGACACGGATGTTTAACCTGTTTTTAGATATAGTATTGATTTCGAAACAGGGATTCGCTTTATACATATTTCAAAATACGAGGGATAAAACGTGGGTGTAGAGACTATAAAAACTTGCTTGATCCTATTCTATCTAAAATTGCAATAGGAGCTACATACACTTACAAGGCCACAACGATTTCTCACTCGTGAGAATGTTATTTTCAAGAAAAAATGGTAACTCTCTATATAAATCAGAAACCGGGCCGGACCTGAAAATATAAAACTCGAGCCGGGTCGGGCGAAAAAATTTTTAAAAAAAATCCGGGCCGGGCCGTCCAAATGGTACCTCAGCAGATCTCTGATAACATGTGATTAGCTTTCATTAGATTGACGGATTAATAAATGGAGCTTTCCGGATAAACGTATAATTTTTATAAATGACTATATTATAAGTATATAAGAATTCCTATTATTTTAAGGATAAATATTAAATATATTTATTAAATGGTGATGGTCACTCCTACTCGTAGTCAACCAAGAGGCTATCCCTCATGCCCAATTTATGATGTATTTTGTAAAATAACTATAGTTTATTATAAATTTATCTATAAATTTTCAATTATTAATATTCTTTAAAAAAAACATGAAATTTTGTTTAATGGCCCCCAAAAATAATAAAATTTGGGACGTCGGCTCAACCGTAAAACTCTAAAGGGTACGTCCAGTTCTTAAAGGAAAAAAAATAGACCTGGAGAGAAGAAACCGGAAAGAAATAATCCGAGCTTTTAACTTTTGGTTCCTTGAGGAACCGTTAAATAAAATGAATGGATCATATCATCGCTCTGTACTAGAGGTCTGCAATGAGATTTTTAGCCAAAAAGCCCGCCAACTGGTTGTTTTGAAAATTATTTAACCCGCTCACCCGGCTAACTTATAATTTTTTTTAAAAAAATTTACCCGCCCCTAAATTTTGTTTAACAGCCCCCGCTTAATGTTTAAAATATATTTTAAAGGCTGATTTGGCTCTTTATTTATTTATTCAAATGTATTTTTAATTACGAAATAAAACTATTATTTTAAATAAATTGAAGTCAGTTCTGCTCATTTTGCTTGTAAAATATCAAAAATTCATCCGCCCACGCCCGTCCATCGCCCAATATTGAGAATATTTTAAAAAACCCGACCATGCGCGTAGACGGGTGGGCTAGACCTCTACTCTGTACTAAATTATTATATTTTAGTAAAGGGTCAATAAATGTATCCCCGAAATTAATGAGTTGTCTTAGCTATATCAGTTTTGGGCTCATACTATTTTTTGAGAATCTCCTACCAGTTTCTTTTATTTTGCCCTTAATGATGCCTTTAACGATCAGGCTATAGGTCAATGTTTCTAACACAACAAGTAATAACACATTAACGGAAAAAAACACACATTGACATAATATTACAATCTCAATTTGCGGCATTTAAAATATAGATAAAAAGTTAACATTTTTTTTTTTTAAAAAACCATTTAACAAACAAATCACGATAAAAAAAAGAAAGTTAAACTACATAATAACTAATTAGGAAATTAAATTAAGGCTTAGAAAATCAATATTTTATTTTATATAACTCTTAAAGCGAAAACATTCGTATATATAAATGATATCGAAGAATATATAGTATGTTTAGCGTCAATGTGCTTTTTCCGGCAATGTGGTATTTTTTTAAAATTTATATCATTTATTGAGCGCGTTTTTTTAAAAAATATTTAAGATTCTGATTTTACCGAAAATTACCTACCCTACGAATTTCGGACAATTTTTCCACGAACTTTTAAGCTTAATGTAATTTATATTTAAATTTTTTCCCATATATTTTTTTTATTATAAATTATAAATGACAATTCATAAGATAGGTATATTCCAAACATGATAGAAGAACATATTTCCGGTATGTAAAAATAACACATTGACACCAATATATATACTTAAAGTAATGAATCGATTTAGCAAAAACATGATTACTAATCTCCCATTTCCGGTGTTGGTAAACGGCTCGATTTTCACAAAACGGGTAGCCCAATACTTTAGTCAAAAAAAAATATCACGCAAAACCCGGGGAGATTTTGCGTCATTTGCGGCAGAATGGTTTGGACATCTATTAACGCGATCTTGAGGCTAGCGTGATATTATTTTTTTTGAGAGCCGTTTAACAACACTACCCCTCCCCTTTCTCGTGATTCGCGTATGAATTCAAAAGACGCCTCACCTTATAACGGAAGCAAAGCGATTCGCAATACGTATCCACCCCCCCCACCCCCCATTTTTAATTAAAGTCGGTCGAAAAGCAAAACTCACGTGTTGGATGATCTAAATCTTTTACATACTTATGCTTCTCGCCGGCCATAATGTTTTTTTATAAATCCGATCCATCTGCGATGAACCTATTAATTACAAGCACATTATGTATCTGGCATATTTGTTAAAGATATTAGACGCTTAATTAATATTTATTCAACTTAAATTTATTTAAATTTTCTTTAAAATCATTTATTATAATTTCCATGACTTTATTAATCGAATATTTCATATTCCGTTACATTTTTTCTTAACTAAATAGCCAAAAGTTTGCATCAGGAATAAACTAATCGAAATTTAATTAAACTTTTTATTTTCAAAGTATTCATTTATTTAACAAGAAAAATATTTTATAAAATTCTAACGATAAAATTTCGATTTTAAAAAAAAGAAGAAATTAATTAACTATTTCCAATCATTAAAATTTTTTTTTCTTCTTTTTATAAATTAATTGGTTTTTTTTTAAATTTTATTTTTCAATAAATAATAACTTTTTTAATGATTGCCAAAAAAATTTTTTTTTAAAAAAAATAATACGAGAATGTTACATTTAGTCATCTATAATAGCTCGACAAATTTTAGCTCCTCCAAATTTTGAATTTACTTTTAATATTTTTCGCGTGAAATAGGAACCCTAGCGGAGTTAAATATAACCACGCCATACCCAGTGATTATTTAGTAAACCGCATAAGCCCGATTTGAGTTGTTTTTAAAAATCGACTATTCTAATCGAGCTTTTTAGCAACACTAGAAATTACCTATAACGATTAACCTTAAACCAGGATTTCAAGCTATGGGGAAAAATATAATAATAAAGAGTAGAGAAATATAGTCAAGTTGGCCAAAAATTACCTTCAAATATTTAGTTGATGAAGCAATATATAATCAAAAAATAAATTCAAGTTTTTGTTAGGCGAATTCTGGATAAGCCATATCGTTGAGCTCTAAATTTGTGCTTAAGTTATCGAGAAAGCTAATAAGTTGCTACAAATCAACCTAGGCTTAAAAGGTAAGCAAGATGTCATCTTCAACATATTATTAGGGTATAGATCAGCAAGCAATGTAAGTAAATGAAAATAGGAACTATTTTTGTGTGATAAGAATAACCAATAATCCAATGCTTTGATTTTAAATCACAGTGATCCAAGAAGTCACAAAAACGGTCTTCGATGCGGTCCAGGTTTTGCAATCGGTGTATGGTTCGGCCTTTTCGGTCGGTGGTGGTTAAAATTCTTTAAATACTAAATATGTTATGAAATTTCTAGTAGTATATTTTTTTTAATGTTTAATAAATAAATGGTTTGCATTTATATTTTTATAATGAGTTCAATAAGATATTTATATTATATAATTATTATTAAATGTTATTTTATAAAATTAAAAAATGGGATAATGATATTAATGATAAATGCGTCTCAATTTTAATTACCTTTTATCCAAAAAATGAAATTTGAAATGGCTTTAAATATTTTATTAAATACTCTCCTTATTATCCTGATTCTTGACCCTCAAAGTTTTTTTGCCCTGCTATATATATATATATAAACATATAAAATGGATTATATTTACTAAAACGTAACCACAGACTCCATAAAATGGTCACTTAATGTTGCTAGGGCTAAGCAAAAAATTCACAAAAAAAAGGTGAAAACACTTTTTAATGAGAAACCAAAAGCAGATCAAAAAATATTATATGTTCCCGGACACATAAAATTTAAAAATAAAGATAATCGAAATATTGACCCCAATACTTTACATATAAACATAAACATTGCGTGTTTCTATTTATATATATATATTTTTTTCTTTTTTCTCTATTCTATTCAAATCAAATCTACCAAATAATCATATTACGGTAAATATAAATACAATCAATATATTGATGATTGGCATTTTATGGCATCAGTATAGCTAGGTAATGGTCAAAAATCGATTAATTTAGCTCAATCTACTTTCTATGGGTACGCTAAACAAATCCGCCAAGGATTTGCGCGCGAATAAAATTATTTATTTCTTCCTATAAAGTTAAACCATTTTCAAATTAATAAAAAATATCGAAGCAATGTGATTAGTCCATTTCACTTTTTTTTTGGTCGGATAATAAAATGCTTAAAAATGGAGAAATTATTCCCAACTACACTTAGGATAAGGAGTAAATAATTCTATTTTTTTTTTCAAAATAAAATTAAACATTTGATATTTAAAAATAAAAATGGCGATTTAAAATATTCGGCTCCGGGCCGGAATAAATATGTTATATTGAATTACGGAACTCAAGGAGATTCTAAATCTTTTATTTTTTTTTAAATAATTTTCTAAGAGCGATTTTTAAATTTTTTGAAAAAAAGTCGGATTTGACCGGAATTGTATTTTAACATGATTAGAACTCACACTGTAAACTCCAGGGAATTTTGTCTTGAACTGTTAAAACGCCTCTCATTTATATCCATTTTTATATAGATTTTTCTAGGTAGGTATTTTTTTTTATTCCTTTTTTTCTATCTTTATTTCATTCTTTCTTTCTTTTTTTTCCTTCCTTCCTTCTTTCTGTATATCATTAAATTATTTTCCTCCCCTAGTCTCCTAGCATCATTTCTTCTTAAACATATGTTTGAAATATATTTCAGGCCAAATCAGATTTTAAAAATTTTTTAAAAAAAATGGTCCTCGGTAAATGATGACCCAAGTGCCCATTTGCCTAATAATTAAAAAATTCAACTCGTTAGTCCACCTACTTATGAATTTTTATTAATTCGCCCGCGTACCCGCCCATTTATAAAAATAATTTGCTTGGCCTACCTGTCCATCAAATTTTTTAAAATTATACAATAGGTTGGTTTGACTATTTTTTTTTATTATTGTGTTTAATTTAACTTAAACCGATAAAATACACAATATTATGAAATAAAAATAATAATTTTATTAAATATTAGCGTTTTATTCATCTCACCCAAAAAATATTTTAAATTCATCCAACTGCCCACCCTGGTCAGGCATGGGTGTACTAAGCAAATTGCTGACCGCCAATTTGCCCCCCCCCCCAGAATATTTCCTTAAATTTCTAAATGATAAAATTTCAAATCAATCAATATAAAACATTAAAGACAACAAATAAAAAAACAAATATCTTATATAGCTTAACTAAATAGTTATGCATTTAGTGTTCCTTTGTCCATGCAAAATAATTTAGAATTATGTCCAATATAAAAAAAAAAATTTCAATCTTTAAATTATGCAAGTAGATGAAATATTTAAAAAAATTTGAACCAAAATTTTAATTCAGACTATATCCCTTTTAATAGCATCCAATTAAGCCAAAATTGTTGATAAAATTCTTATTTAATCGAGATGGGGGTTTTAGTTGTTATATTTTTTCCTGGATATATTTTATTTCTAAAATCATCTTAATTTTTAAAATTTTTTTATTAAATCTTGTCTTAAAAATTATGAATTCCAGATAGCAATAATTAAACTGCTATTTTTTCTAGAAGAATTTAACATTTCCACCCCCCCCCCCTTCTCAACAAAAAATAAATAAAAAATAATCCTATACATATCACTGGGTTTTACATTATAATATGTAGAGAATATTAATCATATACTATAAATTAGAACTATGCCAATTTGAAAATATCTGATTGGGGTTGATATTTATTATTTTTAAAAAAATATGTAGGATTGGGTTGATATTTTCAAAATATTTAAACTGGTTATAATTAAATAATATTTTTATTTTTTACATATTTTCCTATAGCTTTAAAAAAAATCAAATTGTTATAAAAGAAAAAGTGGAAATCATAGATGTAACCAAGCCAAAGACCTTAAAAAAGGGCCTAAAGCCCTTCAATAATTTGTTAGTAAAAAATCTATCTCCCCTTTTTTCCTAGATAAAATACTGGATAAGTATACTATCTTATCTCTATTAAAAAACAAATAATTATAATTATAAACTATGATATTTTGTGATAATATAGGAGAATAACTTTGATGAATTTAATTTATGTATATTATTTATATATTACTATAGTAGTGTATTTGAATTATATTAGAATATCACATTACAAATTATCTTATCAAATAATTATTTATTTCAAAATTTTACATTTATCGATTAAAAAATAACATATGATTTTAGCCTATGTTTGAAAGTAATAGCCCACTATTTTTTATTGTGATAATCTCTGACAAGTTTAGCAATAGGTTTATTAATAAAGACAATTTAAAAACAGTAACAAAGTTACCATATATTAATTTAAATTAAATCTAATTAATACGTAGTAAATTTTATACATTTACAGATATAAAGAGACATAAATACTTCTCACTTTTCTGGCATTTATTTAAGTCTCAATAGTATTTCTTTTGTGTTAATAGGAATTTTACCTTATAGCAAATTTGGACATAGGCTTAGTAAGTTGGAAGATAAAGGATATTACACAATACTTAGTAAGGTCTTTTTCATCTGGATAAAAATAATGCAACGTTGAAAAATAAAAATTTGAAAATTTGAAAACCATAAGAAATAATAAATGAAGAAACTAGTTAATATTTCAGAAAGAATATTATAGATTCTCAATCCAATAAAATTTTGTAATTAACAAAACCCTACAAGGAATATATAATGATAAATCAAGAGAACTGACAATAAATAAATAATTTATTTTTCATGTAAATTCAATGTATTACATATAATCTATTAATATAAAAAATCATAATTAATAAATACCCTGATAAGTGTAAGATAAGATTTAATTTTTTATATTTAGGTTTATAATTTATTTTTACTCAAATATTTTTTAAAAGCTATAAGATATTGTATATAAATGGAAAAATGGATAGTTTAAAATTCTATAACCCTTTTTAAATATATTTTTAGATCTTCATCAGAATCGAAATTATAATTGCGTTGTCTCTCCTCCACCCCTCTGCCCCAAAATTAATAATTATAAGGGTCATGTACCCA
This sequence comes from Gordionus sp. m RMFG-2023, assembly GCF_954871325.1. NCBI lineage: Eukaryota > Metazoa > Nematomorpha > Gordioida > Chordodea > Parachordodidae > Gordionus > Gordionus sp. m RMFG-2023. The sequence goes on along the minus strand of NC_088777.1, from coordinate 5,483,164 downwards.
TAATTTGAGGCCTTTGAATCTATATAATTATAAGGGGTCATATACCCATAATTTAAATCCTTTAAAACTGTATAACCTTTTCTCTGGGTCTTAGGGATTTCGTTTACATATCATATTTAAATATTAACTACACTCATGGTTAATGCTAGGCTGGCACCTCTATTAATAAAAAATATTCTTGTATTGATTGTGCAGCATCTGTGTGTTGTTTTACTCCATGCTTCATTTGGATTTTTAGGCAAGCTTTTAATATTTTCCCATAAAGGAAAATACATAGTCAGTCTTCATAACTGTTCTTACCCATTTATTAAGAGTTTTTTATTATAATTGTCAACCTTTTATATATTTTACACAACTCCACTAAAGACTATCAAAAGATTGGGAATGTGAATGAATTATTTTTTAGAATGTGAATTATATTGAAAACCTACTATTTATTTATGATAAATGTATTATTGTAATGTATTGTTTGTAAATTGAATTGCTAATGTCTATCTCTTTTTAAATTACTTTTAAAATATAGCAGAAAATTTCCAGAAATAAGTCTTTTATTTAAATTGCCCAATTATTATGATTGTATTATTTCACAATATATAGATTGTGTCGATGTTTGGCAATCTACCCATTTTTATTAAATAAGTCTATACTAAAAGTATTTAAAAATGTAATTAGAATAACCCAAAATAGATTAATACCAACTTAGATGCCTACACCCCCCCCCACCCCCACTTAAAGAATTTGAAGCAGACAGCCCCTAACCACCCCCTATACCCCACCTGCTCATGTTAACGCTGATCATAGCTGTAGTCCTGATATTGCAAAGGGTTAAGTAACATTATTAGCTGCGTTTGTCCCCATAAATTTTGTTAGAGATGTTTACGTGAACCTAATGTACGCCTTTGGGTCTGTTACATTTATATAAAAATAATTTCAGTTTATCAATTTTTTTCTGAAATAAAAAAAAAATATAGTAATTATTTTAAAAAGTTATATTTTTACATGTTTTTCCTTTTAAATTTTGTTTATAGTAATAAATTCAGGCGTGTATTGCAATGGTAGCCACAGAGGGAGGGGTCCCCTTCCCCTTCTAAATATTTTTATTTTAGTCCCCTGTCCAAATTTTAAGGAAGGGCTGAGACTCCACCCGCCAATAAATTTTAATATGTTTTCCAAAGTGTTAAATTTCCCTTCTCCTTATGATTGTTTTAAAAAAATTGAAATTTTAAAAACCTTTTCTAATACTTATTTAGTAGCCACACAGAAGATATAAGCAAAAAAGTTTTATTTTATTTATTTTTTTCATTATTTTTAGTCAAATTTTATAAGTGCTCCCCCTCCTCCTTCTGCTATAATTAAAGTAGAGAGTGAGTTTCACCACCAATAATTTGTGGTAATAATTAGCTCCATATTTAACAAATTATGAACCAACTCTAAAATGGCCAAAACAAATTTCTTAGCAAAAACAATCCTTTTATCTTAGAATGAGGTTTAAACTTAATGGATAACTCAATTTTGAGAAAAATATACCTTTTGCCACAAGCACTAGGGAATTTTTTAGATTGTTGTGATTTAGTCGATTTAACAAACTACTGGCATCAAATAATCTAAATTTAACTTTTAAATGCTAGGAATTTGAAATTTTCAAATAGATAGATGTTGTAATTTACTATGAAAGAGGTTTAAAAAAAGTGGCGATATTTTTTTAAATAAGGTTTTATGGTGTCCTTTTACTAATTAACCATTTTATTTTATTGATTGATATATAAAAAAAAATAATCATTAGGAAAATGTTGACAATAATTTATTATTATGTAGTGAACGTCTACATGACAGAAAATTAATTCAAGGCAAACCCCCCGAAATCTACTCGTAACCCTTATAAAGTTTTTGCCTCGGTCGCGCTGCTTATCCACCCATTATGCTCTGATAACCTCATGATATTAACTTTAAAAAATCTTATAATGAGCCACCATTTATAACCTCAAAACAATTCTAATTAAATTCTCCCAGGTCTCATAATTACATAGGCCAGGAATAACAAATAATCATTAGTTCATGATAATCAACTAGGTGTTACTAAGATGCGAGCTTCTATAACTTGAAACTGCACTAAAATGTTATCTGTGAATCAATAAGAAACAAATACTTATTTATAATTTTTTTATCAGTTATAGTTATTCTTAATCTACAAGAATTGTTTATTTTAACTTTACTTACCCTCCTTTAGAAGCCTACTTTCCTTGACCCTTCAGAAAATTTGACGCAAGTCCCTCCTACCCACTCCTCCTCACCCTCTCTTACGTTTCATATATATCGTTTGATTCCAAATCTCACAAGATTAGAACAATTTATAATTTCTATAGAAAACATCATGCAGTCCCGTTTAATGGAGGGCTTTGAACGAGGCTAAAATGACTTGAATTTGTTGTAATATAATATGTTCAATTTCTATTTAAAATGTCTCTATTTTTACTGTTCTGAGGCGATATTTTGTTGTGTACAAAAAACATATAATTTACTTTCATATTAACAAGAAGAACAAAATTACTTATATAAAGTTCAATAATATTGATAATATTTTAGATTTTCACTTTTATATTTTTTAAGAAATTTTATTTTACTTTAAAATTGTAATTTTATCGTTATTATAATTATATTTAAAGCAATTATATTCTTAGTATACTACCATAAAAAAAATCACTGGTATTACCATTCCTTCTAATCCCTACAAAATTCACTTTAATAAAATATTTTCTAGAAAGTATTTCCGATACATATTTTATTCTAAAAAGAAATTGACCTAAAAATCAGATACGTGATTAGAATCGCCCAAAGATTCAAAATTATATGAATGTGATGAACTTTAGACAATATATCGATGATAGATATACTTAATGGAAAATTTTAAAAAATTACTTAAATGTGTGGATAACTTATATATTTATAAATATTAATGTTTGATATTGTAATGGATTGCTGATTCGTGTATCAAAATATCGAAAGTTATCATGGCAGGTCAAAGGAATATCTTTTTAAAGAAAAAATGCTTTAATAATCTATATTATAGGTTACCATACTTAAACATTGGTTCACAATCCACCCTATTCGTGCAAACCAAACCTTGTTATCCAGGAAAATTTATTTTTCTAATTTAGAAATTTATTTTTATGTAGAATTTTAACTAATAAAACTTTTAATACATCCCCTTCTCAAGACAATTTTTTTATTACTGTTGATCAATTGATTTTTTTATTTAACTTAAATTGTTATTATAGACTTAAAATACATATTTCGTTTAAATTGTTTTTTTATAATACATATATATATATATATATACACCTTATTTTATATTTATTTTTAGTATCATTTTTTAGTTTTAGAATAAAATAATTATAACTTAAAACCGTTTTTCTTACTATCGTTATTGATATATAACAATTACAACCTCTATGTTTTAAAGGATCCTATCTTTTTTTAGATCACTAGTCACTAGCTCTTCGTAAAAATGTTCGGCTATTAGTGATACATTATTAATTATTTTGCATAATATTACTATATTTGCTAATTCTTGATTCTGTAAAATTTAATTTTCTAACTATAGTTGAATAATTGGTACTAAGTTGGCTCAATCTTCAGGCGCCTGCCGTAGAAAATCCGCTAAGGTTAAGGCGTTTGAATTTATATTTGTGTCTTTCAAATTTGAGCTGCTATCCTTACAAAAAAAAATTCCAAGACCAAAGTGTTAATTTCGGCTAAATACTTGGCTTAGGATTTTTTAGCAGCTTAAAAATTGGCTTAAAATGGCTAAAAATAATAGTAATTACCCAATCTATATTTCAAACACATAAATAAAAAATATAAATAAAACAACTATGGAATAAAAAATAGTATAAAATATTTTTTTTAAAAAAACAATATTACAAATATTTCTTTTAAAAAAACAATATTACAAATATTTCTAAATAAGTAAAAGAAAAGTTTACTGAAACATATGAGGTTGCCATGGAATATTTCCAAATAAATTGTATAATTTGATATATAGGCGTAGCCAGGGGGTGGGGCAAGGGGAAATCCCCCCCTTCAGAAATTTATCACTTTTTGTGAATATCATTTTAAGCTAATAAAAAATATCCCCCTTAGTCTTCTTCTCACTCCCTGACCTTCAAAAATGTATGCATATATCTTAAACAATAATTTGAAAGAAAGAATATAAAAGTTGATATTTTTTTTTATAAAACTATTCATCCTAATTTATACATTTTTATAAAAAAGCATTTATATATATAAAAAGTAAACCAAAAATGTTTTTAAGAAATGGAATATAAGCCAAGGCTAAGTCTTAAGACAAAAGTGAAATGTATTATAATTATTAATAATAGATCCATAAAATTACTAAATAATTTTATTATTTTTTTCTCTTTAGCTTTCACCTTTTCTGGTGGTAAGCTCCTCCAACATCTCTCTCCACTTTATGTTATTCATACAACCTCTTTTATCTAATTTATACTTCTTTATATTGGCTCCAACTTTATGGCCCCATTGAAGTTTTGGCCTTCCTCTTTTACGTTTGCCCATCACTTCCAAACTCTCAACCTTATTACCTATGTAGTTCATAGGCCTTCTCATTGTATGCCCATACCACCTAAGTCTGTTTACCATTAACTTAGTCTTAATCGGCACTACCTTTAAACTACTTAGTATTCTTGTTTATCCTTTCTTGTTACTCCAGCAATCATCCTCAGCATTCTCATCTCCATAGTTTGTAGACTTCTCTCGTCTGATTCTGTTGGTTGTACTATGGAACTGTAAATATTCCCTTTAATTTGTGTGGGATTCTTTTTTCAAATAGCACTCCAGATAAAGATCTTCACTTTAACCACCCTTGATTAATTTTACTCTCTATCTCTTTTTCTATTGTGCCGTTTGTTTGTATGTGGAGCCCAAATATTTGCAGATTTCAATTGCCGATATCTGCCATTCATTTATATCAATACTCTCTGTTTCATCTCCTCCTATCATCATATATTCCGTCTTTTCTCTATTTACTTTTAGTCCGTGCTTTTCTAGGATAAATATAATTTTTTATAAAGTGAGTAATTTTAATTTATTTATCTTAATAAAAGTAAAATATAATTATAAAACTATTGATAATATTAAATCATAAAATAAATTAATTAATTAAAGCACAATACAAACAGTGGAATATTATGTCGTAGATTTACAGTATATCTTAGCAATTATCATATGACAATCAAGTAATTTTTACCAATAAAGCGAATTATATATTTTACAGAAAACTATAAATTGATAAGGACATCAGAAAATATCTTTTAAAGATATTGTGGGATGATTAATATGAAGATTAATATTTAATATCATTTTTTTATTTACAATAAATAGATGGCGTTAAATAATTTAATGCAAATTGTTGCTATATTTATTATCAAGAGTATGATTAGTAAAATTTGTTAAAATATTAATTGTAATATATTCTCTAACTGTCTAATATGTCTGTAAAAGTTGAATTTTACCTAGTATTTTGTAACTAATTCTATATAATAGAGGAATATCAACTATATGTCTACTTACTTTTTATAAATAAATTTCTTATTCTTGTTTGGAATAAATTATTACCATGCTTTTATATTAATGTATATACAAGTAATTTATTATATTTTATGCTAATAAAAATATATTTCATATTTGTTCCAGGCTTATTTTTTTTATTAAAATTAACCTTCTATCTTGTAAAAATATTTTAGAAAATCCTGGCTACGCATATGATTTGATAGGATTATTAATTTTTGACTTATTGATTTTAAAAAAAACAATCAAATTTGAGACAAAAATATCCTAGTGTAATTGTATTAAGTGGTTCTAAATATGAATTGTGAAGAAATTTCTTAGCATTTATTTATTTTGAGGCTGTAGGTTGAGTCACTAAGATCCATATTTAAATAAAACCTGGTTACGCATGTCACAGAATGGCCTCCTTCTAAGCCAAGGTATGGCACTATCTGGACGTAATTAATTAAGAGATGAAAGACTTGTGGGTTGAATTTGAATGGAAAGACCAGCCTTATCTAGTGTTTTAGCTATTAATATATTGCTTTTAGCCACTTAAAAGTACATTTATATATTGACATACCTATATAAAAACCTATATTATAAATTCTTTTACAACTTTATTCTTATATAACAATTTAACAAGTTAAGCCCTTAAATTTTTTTTGGAGGAGGGCAAAAAATATGAGGCCTAAGTTAATGTACTGCCTAAAGCCTGTCCTGGAAAAATCATAATTATATATCTGCATCTCCTTTTAGGTAGATATAATAAATTGTGCATTCTTTATAACGAATAGCCTGACATAGTATAGCCTAGGTTCGCGATTGGCGGCTGAAACTTTTCTAAAATTAATTTGCGGATGAGCGGGCGGGTTAAGGAACATGTTTGAAACAATGGGTGGAAGATGGGAGGAACGGTCGAATTGGCGGACAATTTTTTGAAACAAACCGTGGGTAGACGGACAAGTTGGTTAAAAAAATTTTTAAAATAGGGCAGGCATTTGAGTAAAAGGTCCGCCCGTCTAGCCTTTAATATAGCCGGTGTATGAGCATCTTTGGACATTTTGAAATTGTATTTTGAAAATGATTAGGTAATACCGATGGTTAAAACTTTTAGGAATCTCTCGAATTTAGGAATAAAATAAAATACGGAATATGTTATAAACATTATTCATCATGGTAATTAGTTTAGTATCTTCGTTGACAGCAATTTCGATAATTAAGTAAGTTAAGATTTTTTCATTCCACCTCATAATTTAATTTATGGGGATATAGATCATTTCGTGAGTGCCGAATAAAGTTTTGTTCAGTTACGAGTTAAGGCAAGAATAAACATGGTCAAAAGTTTTATCTTGACTTTTATTAATTATAGGTAATTTATTAATTACAAATAAAAACGAATTTTTTTTAAAAAAAATTGCCAATAAAATAAAGGGGAACTAAATGTGAATTTTAAGAATAATAGCAGGAAAAAAAACATATATTGAAGTCTAAATGTAACATTTTAAAATTACTTTGTCTAAATCGAAAAATGTATATAAAAATTTCCTGACTCAATAATAAAAGAGAAGAAAAGAAGAAGGAAGAAGAAGAGAAGAAGAAGAGAAGAAGAAGAAGAGAAGAAGAAGAGAAGAAGAAGAAGAGAAGAGAAAGAGAAGAAGAGAAGAGAAGAGAAGAGAAGAGAAGAGAAGAGAAGAGAAAGAAAAGAAGAGAAGAGAAAGAAAGAAGAAAAGAAAAGAAAAGAAAAGAAAAGAAAAGAAAAGAAAAAGAAAAGAAAAGAAAAGAAAAGAAAAGAAAAGAAAAGAAAAGAAAAGAAAAGAAAAGAAAAGAAAAGAAAAGAAAAGAAAAGAAAAGAAAGGAAAGGGAAGGGAAGAAACTAAACAAACTTTCGCTAGATTTTAATAAACATTACCGTGTCACCTATTTTTGGGGGAATCATCCTAAGAAAAAAAAAGTTTTATAAAAATCATAATTTATATATTTATATTTGAATAAAATAAAAATCTAGTTAAATAAACGGGAACACTTTTAATTTTTTAACCCTTAAAAAAAATTTTAATATTAATATTTTTCAACAGTGAAAATAGAAAATTAGACAAATTTTAAAATGGATAAATAAATATTAATTTAGAATTTGAGGATAAACATCAAAAGCTTCCTTAATATATTTTCACTTATATGTATATATATGTGATGGGTGAGAAAAAGAAAATTTTCTTGTTTCTGATTATTAAATTTTAGAAAGTGAATATATAATTATTATAATTTTTATAAACATTTTTTAAAGTTTATTATTAAAATATAATTTTAAAAAAAAAATTATATTTTTAAATATTAATTATGTCCATCAAATTCAAATGTTTAACTTTGACTTTTATATTAGTCCAATTTTCGTACTTAGAAAGTAACGATTGGACACCGAACAAAAAAAAAGATAAATTTTTTAACCCTTCCATAATTAAGCGAGAGGATATAGATGTGGACGGTGAGTTTGGTAGGTCGAACCCTTCTAGGACAGAAAAATATATTCGATCAGACAAGTTTGCGAAACGCTCCTCAGATTTGATCTATAATCGCATCGACGAAGATGCCAATAAAAACATAAAAAACGCGATTCAAAACGCATCATCGCTTAAACGACGCTCTATCGATAACAGTAGCAATAAAATAGTATTGGAGAAAGAGAACTTGGAGGTTATAAGATTAAAAAATGTGATTTCGAAAGGTATCCTTATTTTGACGAATGACGTATCGGACAAAGAGACGAATTCTAGCAACTCAATCGAATCAGAGCAGGATATATCGAATGTGGATGAAGGTGCGAAAGAGGAAAAAATGGATAATAAAAAAAGTGAATATTTTACGGCTAACAAATCGCTAAGCGATGAAAAGGTGGTTAACAAGTCCCATAATGATGGTAAATCACATTGAATTTTAAAGATATATTTTATATTCATGTTAGAAAATCTGAAATATTTAATGAAATTAATTAATTAAATGGGTGCGAAATCAGAAATTTAGGTGTATGATCTGATTATAATATTCCCAGTCGTAATTTTTGCAATTTAAAAAAATTAAATAACCGAAAAAGATTCATGCTAAAAATTGTCAGTGGCAAAAATATAAGATCTTAAAAAATTTAATAACGCGTTTATTTTTAAAAATTTAAAGGTTAAATAAATGATTCTCGCATTTATACATTGTGCGTCCTAATTCGATTTCGTAAATTTCAATAATAAACTTAAAAAAAATTTTTAAAAAGAAAAGAAAATTTTGATTTTGGTCGCACCAAAATTAATTTGTTTTAACTAGTTTTTTTCAAATTTAAAAAAAAATTTGAAATTTAATCCAAAATAATTTCTGCCATGTTTATGTTTAGAGTGTCAATCCAATAAAATTCGGACAATTTTATAAGACAGTGCACATATTTCCGGTATGATATATGCATTATGAATATATGTATAAAAAGAATCTTGAAATCAGATTAAACCAAACATTGTCAAGATAACATTATTTTTTTGAAAAAAAAAATATATATTTAATTAAAATATTAGAAATAGAAAATTGTATGAGTCCTAATTGCATCTCGATATCGGCTAGACTACTAAATTCAATGAATCTTTCAGTAGATCCCTGCGATGACTTTTATAACTATGCGTGTGGTGGTTGGATCAATGATAATAACATACCAGATGGGTCATCCTCTTGGAGTCATTTTCAGGCCCTTTATCAAAAGAATCAATATATCTTGCGCAAAATTTTAGGTTACATAATAATTTATAATAAATTTTAAAAAAATATAGTGAAATAAATTTAGTAAAATGAATTATGATCTATATTAATGGCATGCCTTTAAATTTGTAAGCTTAATATGGAAGGCCCCAACTCACCCCAGTCTACAGAACCCTCCAAAAAAAGTAGAGACATCGATCTCAAAATTTTTATATATAATTTATATTGGTGACATAGGGGCGTAAGATTTTTCTCCGTGGAGCACCCTGAGAGTAATTTATGTGTTGTGAAACTCAAATTTAGGATTCAGACATTTTGAAAACTGTTTGGTTGGACATTTTGTGAACTTCGACCAAACAGGGATGGAATTGGACAAACTATCCAGCCAAAAATTTTCTAAATTATTTAATTTAAAAAAAAGAAGACATTTTAATATTTAAAAGGTAAAAAACATTAATTATTTATAAAAATTTGATCCCACCAAAGGCCCAATGGGAGAACATTACTTATCTTCCACTCCCCTAGCAAAATTAAAGCATCGCTTATGACATTTTGCCAATTAAAAAGAAAACAAAATATGACCAATCACTTTTCACCTATATGGTTTATAGCGGGAGAACTTAGTTATAATTTATATAATTAAAACTATAATTTGCACATAATAATGACTCGCTTAATATCATATTAGTTTTAAGATGTGCATAATATTCCGCGAGGTGGTATAAGAATATTTAGATAAACAAGTTTGTAAATAAAATATTTTTATTTAAAAAATCCTGCCCTAAACCAATTAAGGCTTTCAAGAAAGTCAGAGGCCACGTGACTAAGCGTTAGAATCTAAAATGGCGAATATCTTAATTTCTTCGTATGTCACTTTGATCTAAATAGTACTAGAGATATCATAATATCTCTCATGAGTTCGGATTAATATTAATAAAATTATAATGTTTTTTGATTGGTTTATTTTTTTTTTTAATGTGACAAATTTTGCTTTCAAAAAATTAATTCTGAGGAATCTTTAGTCCGAACTTCTAATCGAGCTAGAGTTTGATATATTACGGTTAGGAAAGGGGAAAAAGAACTGAGTCAATTGTAAGTAAAATATTAGAAAGGAAATAGCATAATGCTACACTAAAAATGTATTAATTTCTCATTTGTTTTTATAATAAAAATTTTTATATGTTAAAATAACAAAAAAGAAATTGGAAGGGGGTTGCGCTATTTTTTTTCTTCACATTTTCTTTGCCCTTCCATATATACCACTGACAGGTCATGTGATTATAAATGGACTCGTAGAAATTTAAAAATATCAGCTGTTTGTAAACGGCAGAATTTTTTTTTTTTGTAGTTTGGAACCTAAATTTAAAAATTATAAAAATATGGAATTGTAAATATTTTTCATAAAAAAAATAAATTATCATAGAAACGAAGAATAAGACCTTCGACAGCACGGCAGAGGAAAAAGCCAGGATTTATTATGAATCGTGTCTCGATCAAGATGATGTAATCGAATCCTTAGGTGGGGACCCCATTTTAAATTTGCTCGATAAATACGGGGGTTGGAATTTTTCTGTCTTAAAAACTCCTCTAAAATCATCTGAAGACAATGTTACCGAGATTGACGACGAAAAGGACGAAGGTATATTTTGACTATTGTAATATATTTAATTCCCGTCATTTGCAGAATATTAGTTGTAAAAAAATTTATGTTATCAGTGATATTTCGGTTCTTACCTTTTATCCAGTGCTGCAGTTACTTTTTAAAAATGTAACGTTATTTCCTTTTACGCTACTGTCCGAAAAATGGAACGTCATTATCTTACTCATTAATTTTCCAAAAAACGAGTTACATTTATTTTCAAAATTATATATAGAAGATTTTACAATTCATTAAAGACTATAAAAAAAAATATAATTCCTCTTGTAAAATTTGTATATTTAATAAAAACAAATTCCCTTTAAAAATTTTGATCCGATAAATAGGAACGTTATTTATAGGTGTTTTCATATTCTTCATAAATTACATTTGAAAACTCGGCTAAAATAAATATTTAATAAAATTAAAAAAATACATGGAATATTATTGTAAAAAAAAATAAAATTAGTATTTATAATTTTTATCAATATGTATTATACTATATTATTTAAGTTTCAAGTTAAATTAATCGTTTATTTTATTCTTTTTTTAAAGATCTCTTATTGGCCAAAATGTTGCCAAGGGAATGGGATTTTCAGGAAAAAATGGAACGACTCACCGTAGATTTCGATCTTGGCCTGATATTTTCTGTTTACATAACGGACGACGATAAGAATTCCACCCAAAACGCATTATTCATAGATATAGGCAGCACGAGTCTACCCGATTCAGACTTCTATTTCAACGTAACCACAATAGAAAATTTAGAAATACTGACAGCCTACTTGAAATATATGATTAACGTTGGCTCTCTCCTCGAATCTAAGATAGAAAGACGTCGGCTGTTATCCGAATTAGAAGAGAAACGACGGCTGTCAAAATCGAGAGCGAAAAGATTACTCGAGATAAAACGGAAAGAGGAGGAGAAGAAGAAAAAATTATCAGCCCACCCCCCGGAATCTAGTTCTATATTAGAGGGCGATAAGCCCGTTCTGAGACGAAGAGTCGAAAATGTTCATACCGTGTTTGAAAGGCTCATGAAGCGCAAAGTGAGACAAGAGAATTCTTATTTGGATTCTTCGGATATTGTCGGCAACGGCGATACTAAAAATGGCAGTTTTCGCAAATCAGCCTATCTCAATTATTTTCGATTATTAACAAAATCTATGGCGAATATACTGGCATTCGAAGGGAGGATTGCTAATGTAAGCTGATTTAGTATTACTATAAAACTTTAATTTTGTAGATTTCGATTATATTAATTTACAATTTGAAATTCTTGTTAAAGAAAGCCACACCAAATTTTTATTAGACAGAAATCAGAATGCTTCGTAATTATTCTTTTTTTTTAATCTTAGTATATTATAATGCATAATAATAAGTTTACAACAAAAAAAATTGTCTTATTATTGCCTCACCTACTATGCTAATAAGTGTAAGAAAAAAAAAGGTATTTGAAGGAAATAAGCATGATAAATTTGAAGTAATATTTCAACTTTCATTTTTTTTGTATAGTTTACACCTTCCTCTGAAAGCTTAAAAGATATAGAGAAATACTACAATCCCATGACATTAAAAGAAATCGACCAAAAATATGACTTTGTAAAAATATTCGATGATTTTATATTTAGTACAATTTTGTAAGTAATTTAGTTAATATTATTTCTTTCATAAAATGAATTATTCTATAAAACTAAAATGAATAGTTATGTTAAACGGTTCTCGTTAAAACGGCTAACTCAATATTTTAGTCAGAAAAATATTGGCTAAGTCTCGAAATTTCGATAATATATGTCTAGAGACCTTTGTTCCTTCTATGAACAAAATCTACAGGTATTCCTAATATTTTGGATAAAAATATTGAGTTAGCCGTTTTTAAAAAATCGGCTCAAAACACGAATATGGTGATAAGATATTATATATCAAATTATTCTCAAATTTTTCTAAATCCCTTTGAAAAATTTATATATACCATTGTTTATATCGTTTTATAACACAATCAACATACTATAATATCTGAATTTAGATGAATTGGACCACTTACCTTAACAAATTATTCGGTCTGGTAAACTTGACTCTTACGTCCGATCAAATCGTAATCGTGAGATCAACGGATTACTTCGCTAATTTGACCCTCCTGATTAAAGAATACCTATCGAGTGCTGAAAAGAGAACGTTCTAAAATTTTCTTCCCTTTTTTTCTTCTTAAACAAATATATTTTTAAACTATTATAAACTCCTATACTCGTAATTATTATATATCCCTATTTAATTACTCCTTTTTTTTCGAATATTCCCAATAAATGAACCGCAGAATCTTGAACAATTACTTTATGTGGCACGTCACTAAGAAGATGCTACCATACCTGTCCAGCGAATTTAGGGCGACCCTTCGGCCATTGAGTAAAGCTATTAAAGGATCTACCGATGGTGTCGATACTTGGAAAGCTTGCCTCTCCGATACCAATAGTATCATAGGATTCCCCCTTGGATCGTTGTATATTAAAGAAGAATTTCAAGGGCGAGATAAAACTTTGGTTTTTTTTTTATAAAAAAAAAAAACTATTGGAATTGGTGTTGTTGAAAATATTTGGATTACTTTTTAAAACCATTTAAATTATGGCCATCGCTAAAAGAAGTTTATATGATTAATTACAATGCCAGAATCGACTAAAATTATGATAAATAATATTTTCGAAATTAGAATTGACAATTGATATTTTATTTTATTTTAAAAAGGTGAACACTATGATAGACAGTATTAAAGTTTCGTTCAAAAAACAGTTGACAGGTGTAGATTGGATGGACGAAGACACTAAAAAAGTGGCTGCCGAAAAGGTAATTTTTAAAAATAATTATCATTAAATGAATAAGCAGTGGCTAGCATCTATCCATCATCTCTCTTGCAACTACACAGTGGAAAAAAAATGAAATATAAAGTTTGTGCCTTAATCCGGAGTAAAAGTTACTAAGTGGTAAAATATTCTGTGAGGATATAAATATTTGAAATGTCAATGTTAAATTAGCCTATCCCTATCCCTTTAATGATTATAAAATAAATTCAAAAATCCATAAAAAAAAATAAAAAACCAATCTATAAATTGTCTACTATAGACAAACTTGATGAATATTTTATTGGTAAGTAAGTAAGTTAAAATTATCAAAATGTTTATTCCAATCCCACATCAATAAACGACATAATTCCCCCTTTAAATTATAACTTGATCCTAAACATACAAATTTAAAAAAATTTTTATGCTCAAAAATCATGACATTTACTCATGAATCAAGAGAATTTCTCTTTCTACGGCATGAAATAAAAATTGATATCTTAAAAAAAATTTATAGCGCCTTTTTGGAAAACCAGCCTAAAAATAGTTGACGGTGATATTTTAACCGTTTATATATATAATTATTTATTTGATTTTTATACTTTTTATAATGTTATATTTTCGCGATATTTAATTTAATAAAAGTTTTATATATACAAAAAATTTTTTTTATAAATCATATAAATTATTCTTATAGTCATAGCAACATAACTAGTAAAGTAATATAATTCCGAACTTACAAAATATCATTTTAAAATTAAACCCTCTTACCATATCATTTTAAACTTAAAGATTAGCCTAGTAAAATTAAACATCTTACTATATCGTTTTAACCTTGACAAGGTAAGGAGCGAGGCTGGGCACGTTATATCCAACTTTCCGTTTAATCTCAATTAAATTTTACTCTGTTAATAACTAATCCTGATATATTACATATATTCGATTTCTCAAATACTAGGCTTATTTATAAATATTTTCTAAGAAAATTCTATTAAATTTTTTTTATGAAACTAGCGTTTTTCCAGGCTCTTGGTACCTGTGAGCCCATGCACGACTCGTTCATACCCAATATAATAAAGATAGGAAACTAGGAACTTTTGTTAATTTCAAGAGTGTTTTTTTTAAAAAAAAATTATGAGGAAAGGAAGCCCCCACCAAAGTACTCTAGCCCTCCATTTTAAAAATAATTAATCAGGTAGATGCCGTTAAAAACAAGATCGGATTTCCTGAATATTTACTGGATTCAAAGTTATTGGATGAAAAATACGAAGGGGTAAAAAAAATTTAATTCGTAAATATTATAAGTTCTCTTCTCTTCTCTTCTCTTCTCTTCTCTTCTCTTCTCTTCTCTTCTCTTCTCTTCTCTTCTCTTCTCTTCTCTTCTCTTCTCTTCTCTTCTCTTCTCTTCTCTTCTCTTCTCTTCTCTCTCTCTTCTCTTCTCTTCTCTTCTCTTCTCTTCTCTTCTCTTCTCTATTATTATAAATTATTTCGAAGTTAATTTTATTTTGCTAAAAGTAGAATTTTACTTATATATATATATTTGTAATCTAATAATTACACATTATATTGGGCCGCACCGTTAAAGTTGGAGTTCAGTGTGGACGATTATTTCGGAAACAATCTAAGGCAGATTCCTTTTTACGTGCGAAAAGCTCTCCGTAAGCTAAAACTTCCCGTTGACAAGTCTAGGTTATGCCAAATATGATTCTTTTAAAGAAATAATTATTTATATTTAGTATTTTACAAATAAAAGGCTAATTCTCGGAGACCCATAGGCCCAAATTTTTTAAATATACCCGGACCGAGCCTAAAAATTATTATTTTTAAGATAATCGAGGGCCTAAAAATTTTTTAAAAAAGTGGGTCAGGCCAGACCTTATATTTTAAAACCGAATATTTTAACTCAATATAAATGTAATATATTTTAATAAAATCAGGGCCGGGCCGATTTTTAAAATTTGGGTCGGGCTGGGCCATGCAAATGGTGCCTCTGCAGGTCTATCGAGGAAAAAAAATATTTAAAATTATCAAACTGTATCTTCCCTTTAATCGTATTATCAAAAATTGGTCATTTTTCTCTCTTTATCCTCAAAAATCAAAACATTTAATAATATGAAGATTCAAATTTAACTATCGCTCCTTTTTGGGAACCTGAACTAAAAAATATTTGGCTATAATAGAATTTTTTTTTATATGTTTTTAAAGTAGAAATTTATTTTATATAGATTTTATTGTTATGTTACGCGATATTTTACTTAATAAATCAAATGTAAGCGCACAATAATAATATATCAGTATCTTAGAATCTTAGGGTTTAATATAAAATTTTCGGTATTTTGATAGATTTTTCAGTAAATATATTTTTTTTTTCCCATTATTTTATTTATTTTACTGTAAATTTTTTATTTTTTTAAAAAAGCGGTTTCAAATTTAAAAAGATTAAATATAAATACGAACAATATGAAATTAAAAATATATTTAAAGGTAAAGCAAATAAGGATATATTAAAAATTATATATTAAATAAATATATATTTTTTTATATTAGAAAAACATTAAATAGAACTTAAAAAAATATTAAAAACGATACATATGGCCTTAGAAAAGAGTTAATGCTTAAAAGATTGGATCGGAATCTGCTGACGGAGGTAAAATCCCTCATTAGGGTCCCTAGTGATCTGTCTCATTTTTTTCCTGGTTTTAATGAAATTGAGGGCCTCACTTTCTAACATCCCTAAGGTATTGGTGACATTTTGTATAAACACTGTGTTGGTGAAGCCGGCATACTTGTTTTTTAAATGGCAGAAAATGAGGTTAGACTTTGCTGCAAAATCGACACAAATATAGTCCTAGGTCAGCGGAAGACCGTTAGACCATGGAATGAGGGATATACATCGGGGTGTAGGGCGTTTTCATTTGAAAGGCCCACTGGTCCAGGGGTTGGTGGGATATTAAATTTTACGGGGGTAGCTAGAAGAATGTTGTTGATGGATTTATGGCGAAGATATAGAATATATATATATTCAATATTCATTCTTTTCAAGATCAGAATTTCGGTGTTATAATTTAAATGACTTGTTACCTTAAGAAAATATATTAAAATTTTATTTAACAGAGTATACAAATAATATTTAACCTCTACAATTTGTAATTTGTATAAGCATTTGCAGTTAAGTTGAACTCTGCATTAAACTCTACTCCATATTTTAATAACCTTTTAACCTTATTTGCCCTTTGGCCCATAACGGGGATAGATCTTTAACCATCTTAAATAAATCGGTATGAGGAATTCGCAAAAAGGCACTATCCTTAGAACACTCAATTCACTTCTACTACATTATAAAAAAAAATAATTTGCTAAAATATTGTCCAATTTTGTATTTAATACTGATATGTCTATTATTTATACCGATTAAATATTAATCTTATAATGTTAAAGTATAAAATATAAATCAAATTCTGAGAGATTCTTATGGAACTTGAAGTATTACTCTTTCAAAAAATAGAGATCAGGAAAACATACTCATTATATAGGTTATAAATTGAAGGTATAACGAAGAGTTACTTCATAATTTTAATAGCATTTTAGAATTTAGGTATCATAATTTTCGACTTCTAAAATAAGAAACAGAACTGTCCAAGACGCATTTTGTTAACACTAAAAAAATAAATAATAATTTCCGCGATAAGTTTTTTTTGAATATATACTTACGTAGAATATACCTATCCTATAAATTTATAAAAGATATTTACTTATATTAATTAATACACATTAATAAAATAAAATAATACAAACTTTCTAAACTTGCTTGTTATTTGTTTTTATCCACTTGATTTACACTCATTTAATATTTATTATTGTAAAATTTAGATGGTCCTTAACACCTCACACGGTAAATGCGTATTATTCGGCTAGCGCCAACGAAATGGGTAATTTTTATGTTTATTTACAATAGTAAAACAACGATAATATAGTATTAGGCTTCCTTTAATATATCCTCCCGATATTTTTAAATAAAATAACCAAACCAATCATAAAATTCATATTTATAAAATTTAAATATATAATCTAGAAAGAAAGAAAAAGAAAGAAAGAAAGAAAGAAAGAAAGAAAGAAAGAAAGAAAGAAAGAAAGAAAGAAAGAAAGAAAGAAAGAAAGAAAGAAAGAAATAAAGAAAGAAAGATTTTCTGAAAACGTATTTAAAGTTTCTCTCAATAATCTATTATCCAGTTTTTATAACATGCTGAAATATTTTCCCGCTTTTATACTTTTCTTAAATATTTATACATATTCTTAAAATCGTTATTGCCATCGGCTCACTGCCTATATTTATATTTTCCCACTTAAGAATTTTAAGTTATAGAGTAAATCCTTCTTGGCAATCTTCCGTATACCCAAAACCCTAGGTTATATGTATCGTTTTCCTATCCATGAAGTACCTCTATAACTTAATCTTTAACACCAGGGGTTTCATTTTCCTTATTGTTAGAGTCTAAAATTTATCTGAACTCAACCTAATTCTCAATTCTTGTTCATTCCATTTTTCTAAATTTAAAAGTTCTTGATTAATGGGGTTATCATGTAAACCCAAAATAAAAGTCATAAATTTGTCCATATAATATCCTCAAAAAGCTATGACCGAGTTCGCCCCTTAATTGAAAAGGTTCTGACTTATCTTTTCGAGCACTCTAAAAGTAAAATACCGTTGGTTGCGAAGATAGACATTAATTTAATTAAAGATCCGCTTGTCAAGTTAGGCTAAACATAAACTGTAACGATTATTTATTGATCGCTGACATTTCCATGAAATGGAATATCTTCAATTCTTTTATATAGGAGTGATATCAATGCCCCAACCCTGGTGAATCACTTAAGACATCTTTCTTAGATGTATCTCTTAATTATGTTCACTCATTAAATACTATAATTTTTTCAAAGATCCTGGGAAAACACAAATGAGATTTTAAAAAAATTTTTTGGCCAGCTATGAGATTACGTCTACAACTTTGTTTTTTTTCCCTCGAATAATTTTTCCAACTATTATCGATCTCCCAACTATTTTTTCTTTATCAATTTATTTTGCACTCTTGCAAAGAAATCCATATACTATCTTACATTTTTTTTTAACTCATCTAGTTGCATTTAATTATAAAATTAGATTTTTTTTTGACAACAATTTAGCTGACATTTTTTTTAAACCTTTTAATCTCCTCATTCTATTCCGACAACTAATTTGAGTTTGAGGCATAGTCATAGACAATACGTTTATAACCTCTAGAGATGTTACTTATGAATAGCTATTAGAATTTGACAAGAAAAAATAAGAGTGGCTAAATTTTTTAAAAAGGAATATTATACTGGAGATTTTGTTCATTAGATGGCAGAAGGGCTTGGCCAACTATCAATAAAATCTCGAGTCTTATTAAACTCTTAAATTTAAAAATTAGCGATATAGAGCCATTTATAACCATTAATTTCTTTTTCTAACTTATATAAAAAAACATTTTTGAATCGATCGTAAAAAAGGCTTAACTTGGGAGAGGATTAGTTGATTGGCAGGGTGTTTTTACTCAGTCACTTTGATTATCTGACAATATATATATCATTCGTCAGAAAATTCGTATTTATAAATACTGAATTGTGATTCCAGAGGAATCAAGTAGCTTGCGAACGGGCTAAACTATTTAAAATAAATTAGGCTTGAAATTATCTAATTTGTCAACAGATTGAGAAACATTCAGAGAAATATACATATTAATTTAATCATATTATTTAGTCTTTCCTGCTGGTATTCTGCAATCCCCTTTTTATGATAGCAATTTCCCGAAGTAAATTATATATTTAAATGTTGTTTTTTTTTCGATATTAAAATTTTTTGAAATCTTTAGAAAAACCCTTCTCATTCGATTAGTTAAGTAATATTTTGGTGTAAAGTAATTTTCATCATACTTTTTTAAAGTCAAGAGGTAATAAGATTCAGGATGCACTAATTTTTTTACAACTTTCCCATTCTACATATTTTAAAGTGTACATATTAAGTAGTCAAAATAAGAAATCTTATAGCTCAGGGGTATCATCTGGTCGCTCAGAAAATGGAAGGAGAATAATTTTGTTAAAATAAGTAATTATTTTTTTCACTATATATAATAAAATATGATAAAAGATAAATGCTATTATTTATATTTAAATACGGAAAATTTGTCTTAATTTCTTATTGCTATAATATAGTGGCAAATAATGGTTTTCTTCAATAATAATAAAATACAGATCACTCAATTTTGGTGCCATGGGCTTTATAGTAGGCCATGAACTCACTCATGGATTTGATGACACAGGTTTAAAAAAAAAATTATCAATGTTTACAGATACCAAGATCAACAACATATGCTTATATTTAATGTTAATAAATTTAAGTCGTTATTAACATTAATAGTTTTGTAAGAATGTTTAAGTATTCCTCTGATCACAATCATTATTTTTATTTGCCGGAGAAAGAAAGTATTTTTATAAAACTTAGTTAATAAACTTATTTTATATGAATTAGAAAAAGAGATCAGGAAAAAAATGATTCATATATAATAGATAGCGTCAATGCGTTTTTTCCAGCAATGTGTATACTTTTTTCAACTTTAAATTATTTTTTATTTTGAGCGTGTTCTTAAAAATTTAAGAATCCGATTTTATCGGAAATGTGTTCCGTCAAAGAAGAGAAGAGAAGAGAAGAGAAGAGAAGAGAAGAGAAGAGAAGAGAAGAGAAGAGAAGAGAAGAGAAGAGAAGAGAAGAGAAGAGAAGAGAAGAGAAGAGAAGAGAAGAGAAGAGAAGAGAAGAGAAGAGAAGAGAAGAGAAGAAGAGAAGAGAAGAGAAGAGAAGAGAAGAGAAATTATAAATTATAAATTATAGATGACGCAAAAGCTATCGGTAAAATTATCTACAATTTATAAGATAGGTATCCTAAACATGCTGGTATACATTTCCGGTAAAATCAAAATTTTAAATTTTAAAAAAAAAGGTCCTCAAAAAACGATTTAAAGTTGATTTAAAGTTGACAAAAATGAACACATTGCCCAGAAAAAACATATTGACTTTATCATTAGGCAAATCGCTATTCTTTCAACCTCAAAAAATATATCATGGGGTTATAATATATTATATGCCTCTCGAACCATATTTTTTTAAAGTAAAATTTTGATCCTGTATCATGCACGATACTTTTTTTGGTGTCGATTGAAAATATCCTGATTTAATCATTTTATTAGGATTGCTTAATTAATATTATATGTAAATATAAAAATATTCGTAATACAATAAACGATACATAACTAACTTTTTAATTTTAATGATAATCGCATTTATATTTCGCAAAATTTATGCTCGTTAGGGAGGCAATTCGATATAAATGGCAATCTTAGATCGTGGTGGAACGAAACCTCCGTCAAAAATTTCAACGAAAAAGCCGAATGCCTGAAGGATCAATATTCTAATTTCACATTGGCAAGGCTAAAGGTATTATCACGCATTTTAATTTAGTTCTTTCGAGAAATTTATTACATGTGTATATATATATATATATATATATATATATACCAGAAATCCCGGCGTATTACTGAATAATAATTTCAATTTTCCTGGCCACAAATCAAAATTTTATACCAAATATTTAAAAGAAACGGACCCAACCTTTACCCTAATATTTTTCGAATTTTTAATTAAAATAATATTTTCAAAATAATTTTCAACACCGGAACAGAATCATAATTTTCATTATCTTTAATAACAGTAGGCACTCTTCTCTTCTCTTCTCTTCTCTTCTCTTCTCTTCTCTTCTCTTCTCTTCTTCTTCTCTTCTCTTTACAGTCAATTCTATAGATATCGGGGCGTTCCTGATTTGTAAACATTGGAAAAAAATTATGATCAATAAAAAAAAAAGGATGTCATAATAAATATTAGTATATATTAGAGGTCTGCACGGGCTTTTCCATGGTCGGGTTTTTCAAAAATATTTTAACGTTGGGCGGGGTGGCGGGCTAAAGTAATGGGCGGATGTGGGCGTGTAAATTTTTGATATTTGTTTTTAGGCGATATGAGCATAACAAGACTTCAATTTATTAAGAATGATAGTTTTATTTCCTAATATTTCCTAATATTGCATATTATATATGTTTTAATTAATAATATACATTTTAAATAAATAAATAAATAAATAAAGAGGCCAAACCAGCCATTAAAATAATATTTAAACATTGGACTGGCGGACAGGTTAAACAAAATTGGGGATAAATGGGCGAGTGGGCGGGTTAAATAAATTTCAAAACAACGAGCGCAGACCTCTAGTATATATGTCGTTTATTGGGATATGAAATCCACGGGGATAATTTTATAAATTTCAATAAAAATCTGATTTGATAGAAATCGTATTCCAACGTATTACATAGAGCATGAAAAATTTGAAGTATTTTAATATACATTTTTCATGTAAATTTTTTAAACAAAAAATAATAAATACACAAAGGTTTATGGCCAAAGTTGTCAGGAATTTATAGGCTAGGTATTATAAATGTGCTGGAACGCATTTTCGATCAAATAAGGAATTTCGAAATTATCCTCATGGATTTCATATCCCACGACATATAATTATATATATGTATCCCACTAAAAAAAACAAAAGGGTTTAATTTTATTATAAAATATCAAAGTTAGCTTATTTAATCTTCCGAGAATCAAGTATTTTAATGTATTTTTTTTTCAAGGTATTTATAGTATTATTATATCAAATATTAAGAGGCGTTAAGTTAGACACCCCAGTTTGTGGAACAAGGAGGTCTAAGTTACATTTTCTACATATCAAATAATGAGCCCACCCCCCCCTCCTCCATTTTTATTTTTTTTTGGTAGGAGTTTTAAGATTTATAGAATTTTCCTCGGGGAATTAATGAAAAGTTTTTTTTGGGAAATATATGATAAATTTGATTCATTTGTCTAATATTTGTCAATAAGTAGGTTTCAATACGATATTTATAAAAAATCTTCATTTATATACACCAAGGATGTAAAACTTTTATTTCGACTTTTATTTCATAATATATATACAATTTGACATCATTGATAAAAAAACATATATTTATTTATTATTAAAATTTTTTAAAATAATTTCTATCCTTGGTTAAAGCATAAATAAATTTAACATTTTTCACACTTAGTTCTTGAATATGTGCTAACACATAGTTTACACCTTTTTCTAGTGTTGGACGCTTCTGGCCAATGCCCTGTATTACTGTATAACATCTGAATATTACCTGAGGTAACCTAGATCCTTTTTTGTAATTTAGTTTCATTTGATGGTCTCCCTATTTTTCTTCTACTAATTTTACCTGCCATTAATAAAGCAGTAACCATTCAAGATTTAAATGTTATAAGTTTTATAAAAGATTTTGCATTTTTTTTTGAAGTAAATGTCCGATACATTAACCATGCATTCACAATGCAGATATCTATCAAATGAAATATTATTCTAAGATAAAACCTTCTACCTTTTTGGATATCAACTATGTAGCATTCCACTAGCATATCGTGAAAATCTCCATTCCTTCACTATATTTTTTTTTAAATACAACAGGGAATAACTATTTATTCCGCTAAGAACCATCGCCTCACTTCTTCTATTTAGTCGATACCATGATAATATAACATGAACAAATTTGTTGTCAAATCATTTCACAATTATTATATTACTAGTAGATAGCCCGTCAAAAATGACGGGCAGGGAATATAAGAAATAAATTTTCTAATACCTTTCTCTTATTGTTATTATTCTTATTATCACATTTACAAAAAAAAAATTCCATTTTTAGAATTAATATACCATTTTAATATTTAAGGCCTTTAACGACACTGATCATAATCAATCATAGGCGTAGCCAAGGGGGGGCAAGGGAAAATTCCCCCCCCTTCTTTAATATGTCACCTTTTGTATATATCATTTTAAACTATTAAAAAATGTCTTCCTTAGACCCCCTGTCTTCCAAAAATATATGCACATATCTTAAACAATAATTTGAAAGAAAGAATGTGAAAGTTATTAAAATGTTTTATACTAAAACTGTTAACTATAATTCATATTTTTTAAAAATTTATATATAAAAAAAGGTGAAACCAAGCAACTTTTTTAAGAAATGAAATATAAGCCAATGATAAGTCTAGACAAAAGTGAAATTTTATATAATTACTATTAATAGATCCATAAAATTCCTTAATAATATAATATCTTAAATATAATTTTTTATAAAATGAATTAATTTAATTTATTCTTCTTAATAAAATAATTTAATTATAAAATTATTAATTAAATTAAATTAAAAAAATTAATATTTAACAACTTTTTAACGGATATCATTATGTCCTATTTTAATAGTCAATTTCAATATCATCTGTTTTTATTTATATAGATAGAAATCAATCAAAATTATAATCTTTTTTTTAAAAATAATTTTCAGAAACATTTTTTTTAATATACATAAATCAATTTTTTATTTAATAAAAATTGAGAATATCAAATAATTTAAAATTCTAATTTTACTTAATATTATTGGGAAAAAAAAATATATTTACTAGCTTATAACAACTCAAATTTTATTTTTCATTCTTAAAATTTAAAAATATATATCCATAAGAGGGCGTTAAATGCTAAATGAAAATATCATCTTGGGATATTAGAATGATTATTGGTTAGCGCTTATTTTATATTTGGGTGTAAATACATGTGAAAATCCTAAAATTTTTAAAAAAATAGGTTTCTTTGATATTTAATTATTGAGTAGGTTTAGAAATCGAAAAATAATAGAAAACTTGTAAGACCCATATTGCTGGATATATTGATCAAAATCTCTTCATTTTTGGTTTATACGTGTACATTTAGGTGATAAGCATTATCCTAAAAAATATTTTGAAAATACTATGATTTCACAAAATGCCAAGCTCAAAAACCACTTACTAAATATTCGATCGACCAAATTTGCTAGTTTTAACGCCCTCTTAAGGATATATATTCGTTAAATTTTAAGAATGAAAAATAAAATTTGAGTTGTAATAACCTAGTAAATATAAAGCAAGTGGAGTGGCCTTACACTGAGATTTTGTCGAAATAAGAATGTGAGAACGGTTTAGAATTTATGATGACAATTCATCTTTATTTAATAAGTTTCCATTATATATTTTTGTAACTACATAACTGTCTATTTTATGTATATACTTTTTCTGAAATAATATTTATATAATATGTCCAATTTACATATATCAAAGTTTAATTTAATATAATTTTTTTTAAAAGACAAAAATAAATAAAAAAAACTTTAAATTGAAATGTACCCAAAATGTAACAAAATATTTTTTTCTTCCAATAATATTGAGTGAAAATAATTATTTGATATTTTTAATCTCAATTTTTTTATTTAATAAAAAATTGATTTATGTACATTAAAAATAAATGTTTCCGAAAATTATCTTTAAAAAAAGGATTATAATAATCAAATTTTGATTGATTATGATTAATATTAATTGCTATTGAGTAATGCAAAGCAGCATTTAGTCACCCGTTTTCAATATTATATAGTACGATTCAAATTAATTTTTTTTTCCATTCTTGTTCAATTTTGAATATTAATACAAGGACATCATTAATCTCTAAGAGCTCAATTTTCAAAATTACTTTTTTTGGGTGAAGGTGGGGGGCGGGGAGGACAAAATTTTGGAAGGCTCACCGTTCTTCTTCCTCTTAACCAAAATTATTATTTTCGAATTTTTTTTTTTAGATAAATGGTGAACAAACACTCGGCGAGAACATAGCCGACAATGGCGGATTGAAGGCCACATTTTCTGTATGATCATTTTTTTTTTTTTAAAACAACCTTTTGTGCATTATAATTCTTCTTTTTTTTCAATAAGCGTCTTTCTTTTTGGCAAAACATGCTGAATAGTGTTGTTAAAAGGCGCGATTAAGATTCTAACCAAAATAACATTATGCAAGCCTGAAGATTTTGCTAATAGCTGGCAGAATGAACATCTATTTGTCAGATTTCGATGCTTACATAATATTATTTTGGCTGGGGCAGTTTTGAAAAAATCGATATATCTGGCTTTTTAACAATACTATAAATGCTGACTTAAAATGAAAATCGTATTAAGGTTTACAGCTGTTAATAATTGAGTTTCTGTTCTAGCCTAACACTTCTCATCCAAAACGAATGACGTTTTTTTTATCACATTTTGAGTAATATAACATTGTATTCACAGTTAGCACGAATTTTCGAGGAATTATATATAAATTCACAAAAATTACAACATATTTTGAATACTTCACCGCAAATTCGTGCTAACTATGAATGCAGGGTAAGGCCACATTCACGGTTAGCGCAAATTCATGGCGGATAATACAAAAATACAGCGTATTTTATATAATTCGCCCCTGAATTCGCACTTTCACTTTATTTCATTTTACTTCAAACGTTATCAGGGTTGTGTTCTATAGCATAATATTGGAAATTTTATTGAATGATAAAAAAAAATGATTTGAATATCTATTTTATTCAAAAGGCATTTCAATCTTTCAAATCATCGAATCCAATGGATACCACAATTTTACCAGGTTTGAACATGACCGATGATCAACTGTTCTTTCTCTCTTTTGCTCAAGTATTCCCTCTTTTTCATCATATACATTCCATCCATTTCTATTATAATATTTATTGAGTGACGGGAGAACTTTTTAAAAAGGCGGCTGAAAACAACTAATTCTAAAATTATCAATGTTTTAGTGCTTAATTGTATATTGACAATAAAAATAAGAAAAAAAATTGGCTTCACGACATAATAGAAAATTAAAGGAAAAACTAAATATCTAATTGGATTTCGCGTATATTTAATGTCACCAAGTTTAGGAGTTAATAATATAATTTTCTCGATCAATTTCACGAACCACCAGAAATTACCCGAATTATAAGCAATAAAAAATATGAAGCCTTAAACGTGAAGTCAGCTTAAACATTCTGGAAGCATTATTCCGAAAATTAACTCTGTGCATATATAGCATATTTAAGTGCTTGAACCCCATTTGATATGTAGTTTTAGGGGAAAAAGAATCATTGGCAAAATAAAGAAAAAAATGGCCCAGATTTAGCATCGCGCCAAAAACGAAAATTATGAAGAGAAGTTAATATCTGGGCACGAAAATTTGTAATGCCTGATTAATACTTTTACTAATTAATTATTTAGGATTTTTTTTATCACGTATTTTTCTTTAAGTAGAAATAGATATTTCTCTGAGTTGATTTAGTATAAATAGAAGCAAAAAATTTAGAAGTGTAATTAAATTGGGGGGGGGGGGAGTATTTTTTTAGGAGAGATCGCTTCACCATTGATGTTAGCAATGCACGGAATGACTAAGAATTTATGCAGGCAATGCGCATTAGATCTGCAAAAGTTGGCCCGGTCCCTACCCGGTCCGGTCTGAACAGGCTTCGGGCCGAGCTATATTTTTTAAAATCGGGTTCGGGCTGGGTCGGGCCTAATATTTTTTTAAAACAAGTCGGTCCAGATCACTAATGCACATATTGCCTTATTACAGAAAATGGTGTGCATATTATTTATATATATTGTTAGCGTTTATGTGTTTTTCCGGCAATGTATTATTTTTTACAACTTTATAAATCATTTTTTAGCGCGTTTTTTTTTAAATTTTAAAAATAGGATTTAACCGGAAATATATTCTAAAATGTTTGGAATACCTATCTCGTGAAGTGTAGACAATTTTGCTCTCAAACTCAGTGTCATTTATAATTTATATAAAAAAAAATATATGGAAATTTTAATATAAATTATAATTAAGTTTTAAAAGTTGGCGGAAAAAATTTTCTGAAATTCATAGGGTAGATATTCAAAACATGACGAGCATGCATTTCCGATAAAATCAGATTTTTAAATTTAAAAAAAAACGCGCTCAAAAAAATGAAAATAACACATTGCCGGAAGAAAAAAAACACATAGATATTGCAAAAAATTCCAAAAATGGTAATTATTGAGCCAATTTTTAAAAACAGCTGACTCAATAGTTTAGCCAGGAAAATAATGTCTAAGCCTCGTGATTTTATTAATAGATGTTTAAACCTTTGTACCATCCTCTATGAGGAAAATCTTAAGGTTTGCGTAATAGTTTTTCTAATAAAATATAGAGTTAGTCGTTTTTTTAAAAATCGGCTCAAAATGAGCCATTTAACAACACTTGGTAATTTAGTTCAAAACAAAACTTAGGGAAGCAGCAACAAGCAAAAATGGTGGTAATTTTTATGAATGAAGAGATTATAAAATTTTTTTAAAAAAATAAATTACTTCTTAACGCGAATGTAGGTATGGTGCTCGGTTGATAGCAGGAAGTCTCTCTTTTTCGAAATCCTAAAAGATTCGCATAGCCCTAATAAAATCAGGTTTCATTCCACCTATCAGTTCAAATTTTATTAAAATATCTCGGCATACTTTTTTTTAAAAAAAAAATAAAATATTATTGGGAAATTTTCCCTGGTTTTTACATTTAAAAAAAATAAAAAATAGGTAAGATGTAAATGTTGATTTAAATTATCAATTTGTAAATGATATTTTTTTAAAAAAAGATGATCTAAACATACTGCTGGTTTCATCTTATTTATTATATTATATTATGTTTCACCCAATGATTCATAATAATGCATTCGAAAGGCGTCGTTGAATGCAAATCAGCTGGAACCGCCATTTTGTTAACCAGTATACTAATTATTCTCATGTTAAAAATGATTATAACTTGCTTCCTTATTATCTCTATGAACAGCCGATTCTTTAATAAAGTTCGCGTCAGACATAGAAATAAATTGACCTCTCGATTAAAATGTTTGATAATAATGGCGTCCCCAGCTGTTTTCATCGACGTCCACTTTTAATGACTGCATCGTCTGCTAGGTATGGCTTCGACCTAAAATCCATTATCTCAAAATTTTTTTCAATATAATCTATAAAAATTAATCGAAAAAATGACGGCCCGTATTACAAAATACCTGAGTTGTTAAAAGATACTTTTTAAATGGATCTAGATACAGATATATCGTCTAAAATAATATCTAGATACCGATATTTTATTCAAAAATCTATCTAGATACAGATACCACATTTTTATATCTAAATACAGGATCTAGATACTTGTATCTAGATCCTTTAACAACTCTGCAAAATACATATTATGAATAGGTTCAGAGAAGAAATCATTGGTTAACTCTTTCTTAAATCATCATATTCTAAAATCTGACACCCTAAAAATTAGACATTGTTTGATAGATCCCCGAGTATAAATGTATAGAAGTCCGTAAAATTAAATGGATTAGATAAATGGAACCAAAATAATATTTACTCGAGTATATATTGGGACTAAGTTAGAGAGCCTATTTGATTTTAATTTTTGTTTATATTATGCAATGCATTTATTTAATAATATAAACAGAGTTTTGGGAACACTATCCAATTCTGTAGAATTTTCCAATGCATATAATTGCGCAGCCAAATCTCCAATGAATCCAGATAATAAATGTTCGGTATGGTGAATTTTTCGATATATTATTTTATTCTCAGTTTTTTTTGTTTAAAAAAAATCAATTTGTAAATATATATATATATAGAGGGATTTAAAATTCAAACACTTGTAAATGTATATTTTATTTTCCAATTTATTAAATAAATAAAAAAATAATAAAAATGGAAATATAGTTTATATTAGAAAGTTTTTGGCTGAAATATAGGGTGAACCAAATTGAGGTCCTGTTATTTTATAACGATAAAATTGATTTACAAAACTAAAAACCAGATACATATAAAAATAAATTAAAAGCTTTCATTCTAATCTTCCTACTGTTACTAGACATTGCGACTATTGGAAAACAAATCGAAACACGAATAGTAAATTATTGGTTTCGTTCTAAAATAAATGATTATTTCGTTACAAATAAAACCAAATAATTAAAATAATTAAGAGTTCATTCGAATTAAATATTATTAGACAAATAATTTGAGCTATTCGATAAATTCGAATATTCAGAAATTATTCGGAATAAATAATTAAAAAGACTATTTTTGCCAATCTGTCAGTGTTATTATCGACAGTGCGTCAAGTGCTCGTGAAAGGCTTTTCCCAAATGGGACTAATTAGACTTGACAAAATATTTTATGTCTTATCCTATTCATGCACATAAATTTATGACCAAAAATGTCTGATTTTGCACCTTTAATATTTTTTTTAATTGAAAAGAGTGAAAATATATATAAAAATATTACAAAAATTAAAGTTGGTCATCTCTTATCCCATATTTATGATTTATTCATAATAAGGTTTAAAGCAATTTCGTCTTTTTTGAGAGACATAGTGCCACGTAGTGTTGTTAATCGACTGAGTAGAGTCGACTTGAGTTTATGACTCGAGTTCAACACTTGAGTTCACGACTTGAGTTAGTCGACTAATTCGACTAACAAGTCGAGACTCTGAGTCGGAGTTGGGTGAACTCGACTTTTTAACAATACTAGTGCCACGTCACAAACCGAGCATGCTCAATCTGAGCGATCTTACTTTTCTTTGATCTTATGGGTAAATGTCAGGCACCAGATCCTCCCCAAGGACAACAAAAAAAATAAAATATAAGAATGCATCTAATATTTAAAATTAAAATTAAATTTGCTTAAATTTTAATACTATTCATTTTATATTTTGTAACTATTGCATTAAAAATGGCGGCTATAAGAATAACCGAATGCTCTATAAATTGTCAATAAAGTTCCTCTGGGAAACAAAAAAATTGTAAAAGGGGGGGGGGGGAACTTTGAAATTGATAAAATTGCAAAGATAAATTATGTGATTTATGGAACTCAAAGTCAAATGCATAACCTTGCATACAATAAAGAAAGATAAATTTTATACGGAATATAATTTATTACCTATGTCTGATATCTGCACACACTGACCATATGTTTATTCAAAAATGCGAATAGAATAGTATGATATTTGATTCGTTATTCGCAAAATATTATATTAATTAAAATTATACTATAAAATATGTAAAAATGAAAGCACATTAAAAATATCAAATAGAAAGAAAATAAAGAAAGAAAGAAAGAAAGAAAGAAAGAAAGAAAGAAAGAAAGAAAGAAAGAAAGAAAGAAAGAAAGAAAGAAAGAAAGAAAGAAAGAAAGAAAGAATAAGAAAATAATATTTACAATTTATAAAATAAATTCCAGGTTCCCAGTTCAAAAAAAAAAGGAAAGTTCCCCATTCAAAAAGGGATATTCGTTTTTTTTAAAATCTGTTTTGAGTATTTTCAAAAATTAAAATATAATTTTATGCAAAAATTTGTGTATATTTTTCATTGCGTCTAAATTAGAATAATTAATATACGTCGATAGTATAATATTCATGGGCGATTTTGTATTTAAGATATTTATTTTATTTTTTTATAAGAAATTGGAATAATTTGTAGGTAGTGTTGTTAAACGGCTCGTTTTGAGCCGATTTTTAGAAACGGCTAGCTCAATATTTTCGCCAGAAAAATATTGACTAACCCTCGAGGTTTCGATAATGTAATGTTTAGACCTTTGGTTCCTTCTATGAGCAAAATCTTCAGGCTTGCCTAATATTTTTCTAGATTAGATATTGAGTTGTTAGTCGTTTTTAAAAATCGGCTCAAAACGAGCCGTTTAATAACACTATTTGTAGGCGTAGTAAAAAATTTATTTGTATAAAGTTATATATTTGTTTTGATAAAGTAAACTATTTTAAAAAATTTTCTAGGAGATTTCTATAGCGAGATTCCCAAATTTTTTAGCCATTTTTTGTTTTATCCATTTTAGAAACCTGTCCCCGAGCTTTTTAATTTACCGCAATCATCGGATAAGAAGATGAATTGTCCGCATGATTCCATGTTTTTTATGAATTTCTTCCAAAAATAAAACATATTCCGTAAATTTGATTTTGCCGAACTATTATAACAATTTTCACTTTTACTAAAATTAATTGGTTTAACTCAAATTTGTTAATTTGAAAATAAATAAGCATTTATTTAGTCTGATAGTCTAGGTTAATGCTGTTAAACGACTCGTTTTGAGCCGATTTTTAAAAATGGCTAACTTAATATTTCATCTAGAATAATATCAAAGCCCTGAAGATTTTCTTTGTAGAAGGAACAAAGGTTTGGACATCTATTAGCAAAATCTCGAGACTTAGGCAATATTTTTTCTGGCTAAAATTAATGAGTTAGCCCTTTTTTAAAATCGGCTCAAAACGAGCCGTTTAACAACGCTAGTCTAGGTTATAAATTGTTTTACAAAAAAATATTAAATAAATTATTTCTGCACAAATTTACGATAAAATAAAAATATGAATCTATTTTAAAAAAATAATAAAATAAAATAAAATATTGTAAATTGGTTGTCAAAATTAAAAATTAATCGGTTTCAACCAATAAGAGAGCGAGCCTAGCGATAGCAAAACGACTAATAAATAGTGACAGTATACATATAATGTTTTTTAACCGCAGTTTGATCCGAGAAATAGGGTTATAAAAGAGAGCAAAAATATGTTAAAAAATAATTAACAACTGTGTTTTTTAAAGATTATAAAAATTTCCTCGATAACAAAAAAAGATTTTTCTGAAAATTTAAATAACATTGTGTCGTAACAATGTATATGAATATTTAAACCTTCAAATTCCTCTAAAATAATAATATTAAAAGAAGATTGATATTCTACTGTGGTTCATAGGATCCCAGATGGGCTAGATCTGGTTATTACATAAAAAATGGATAGTTATTATGATCTATGATTCTTAGGGTAGACCATGGTTATATTGTCCATAATAAATTGATGAACTATGAAAAAAGAAAAAAATGTAACTTAGCAAAAATAATTTAAACTTTGTTTTATTTTTGTATATGTATATTTATTTTAGGGTAGAAATTAATATATAAGAAATAAAATATATATATATATATAGAAACGCGATCAGTTTCATAAGCAAGGCTTTTTTTTAACGGCGCTTAAGGAAGATCAGAGGGAAAGGAAGGGTTGTCTATGAACCACTTCTGAACTCCGAGTCTTTGCTAATTTAGTTTTTCCTCTTTTTCTTTTAGATCACCAATTCCCTTATAGATTTGTTCTAATTTAGTTAGAAGTCTGAGATGGCTGATTCATCTTCCCAGGAGTTACCTTGCATTATTATGTATATTGGTTTTAGATTCCTTGATTTCCCCTTATTGTGTTTCCTCAATTTTCAACTTTTTCAATTTTACCGTATTCGGGTTTAGTCCTCTGTTTTGAGCGATTTTGATGACTTTTTCTTTAAAATATTCACAAATCCATTATCATCATTTGATTTGATTTTTTTTCCTATCCTTTTAAAAATATTTTTCACCTTTATAAATTGATTATGACAATAGTTGAAAACTTGGTTGCTACATCCATAATCCATTTTGGAATAATTTTCTTTTAACACGATTTTTATTATAATCAGCTTTATAAATACTTGTCATTGTTCCTCTATACTCCAACAAAGGTACAATGTAAGAATCTACGGAATCATTATCATATGACAAGGCATAAAATCTGCTAATTTTTTTTGAGTGGAGATCTTGATCCCTGACTTTTTCCTCGATTCTTTTATCAATTTTATTAATATCGTTTTCTGCATTCGTGATCTTCTTCGCTTTTTAAAAACTAATTATATATCACTGGGCTGTAAAGATGGAATACCCATAATACCCATTCGCCGCAAAATGAGCTTTCTAGTCTTAGAAAATATAGGTTTTTTTCGGAAACATTTCATCAGAATTAGATAGTTCTCAACCGTCAAAATAGTATTTATAATGAGAAGAAAAAAAAAATGAATAGTGAAATTATATATTCATATTTGATATTCATTCTTTTGTGATTATAATAATTTTACCGAAATAAAATTTAAAAAAAATAGAGGGGAAATAATATTGAAATTTTTTATCGCGTCGAAAAGCTATATTTTTAAGAAAAATAAAAGGGTGAAAAAATTATCATATAAGTAAATGGATTGGCAAGAGTAAGGGGGGGGGGGTGGATATTAGGTAAATATACCATTAGAATACGTAAGACTTTATAGAGTTTTCAAAAAAAAATATTATTAAAGAATTTTGCTCCAAGGATGGAGACCCAACTTTAATATTGAATCATTTTTGAAACCGAAAATAACAACTCTTTTGGCATATGCCAACGAGTTTAATAACATATTCTTTATAGAAATTTGGATTTTACAAAGGGTATATACAGAAGCAGTTGTTTCAAAATTAGAGGAACCCCCTTTTTACTAAAATTTTTTATTGTTTCTATCATATGATATAGGTTAGAGGTGTGCAATGAGCGGGTTTTTAATCCGCTCTCCCATGTCCGCTCATGCTTTGGTCTGATGTGGTCAGGCGGGCTAAAATATTCTCAATAGGCGGGTGGCGGGCGGATTAAAATTTTTTCTTTAACTGCTATTAGCTTAAAGGGTACTTAAACTTGATTCAAGAAAACCAAATAGTAGAAATTCAGAAGCAAGTTAGTGGGGGGCGGAGGAGACGGGTAAACAAATCAGATGTTGCCGCTTTTTTGGAATAGAGGGATATAATTTCAAGAAAGGTATTTTACTTCAGAGGCTTAGTGGGGTATATAGGAATCTCTGACTTAAGTGCAGAAGGATAGTAACACTCTATTGCTGTTCTTTCCCTTATACATGGCCTAATTTTCGCACATTGGTGGTAATGTATAATATAAAATATTAATATTCGTTATAAGAAAGTAAATCAACTAATACGAAATGTTGGCAAGTAAAAACAAACATAATTGATATATATATAAAAAAATTGATATATTTTTTGTTAATTAATATATTCGGTGGTTACCTTCATTTTACAAAAAACAATTATACTTAAAAAAATATATTTTTTGAAAGATAAAAATCATACCACATCATATACATTTACATTTGGCAATGCAAATTAAATATGATGATGTAATAATAATATAACCATAATAATTCTAAAAAAATATATAAAAGAAAATATCATTAGTTTATCATTTTTTACTAAGAAATTAGCATAATATACCATTAAAAATTTTTTTATAATTTTAAAAATAAAAACAAATACATAAATTAATAAAGAAAGATATATCGAGTTAATACTTGATAAATTTAAAATAAAGATTATATCAATAATCATTCCGTCATCAATTTTCAGGTATTTAAAAAAGAATTTGTATATATAAATTTGTGTTTTATATCATTAAAAGTGAGTAGTTTTGTTAAGCTATCTCAATATTTTAGCCAGAAAAATATTGACTAAATCTAAGATTTCGAACATATATATCTAGACCTTTGTTCCTTCCTATGAGCAAAATCTTCAGGTTTGCTTCTTATATTTCTGGATGAAATACTGAGTTAGCCGTTTTTAAAAATCGGCTCAAAAACGAGCCATTTTACAAACACTAAAAGTGAGATTAGAAAATCTCAATTTTTGTCGTCAATGGAGAAATAACTATTTTATTTCTTAATATACGAAATTGTAATAGGATATTATAATGATTTTTTTTTATAAGCAATGTGTTTATACTATTCATTAAAATAAAATGTGAGGTTAATTTTAATAAATATTTTTTTTTGTAATAATTAAATTTATAATCTGTTAATTTAAGTTGTTTTTTAATTGTTCGTCTTGCGAGATTTTCATTGAATATGCTATAGCGTTCAAAGGGTTTTTTTCGGGTCAATATGTTCTTAAATCGATCGATTTGAGCCGATTTTTAGGCCTAACTCCAAATTTTAGCCAGAAAAAAATATGGTCTGTTCCTTGAGATTTCGCTAAATGTCCAAACCTTTGTGCCATCTGCGAGCAAAATATTCAGGCTTGCGTAATATTTTGCTGAATAATAAGCCGTTTAACAACACTAGTTATTTATAAGATTGATCTACTTTTTTTTAAGCAAGGTATTTTTTTTTTAAAAAAAAAAAATTATAAGTCTGATACCGCAAATTTATTCTAGTTGTTTAGAAATACCACCTACCTCTATGAACTTTCAACCCGTTAATTTTTTGAGAAATTTATAATTTAAAATTATTAAAAAATAAATGATGAAAATTTTATCAGGTTCAAAAGTTCATGGCAAAATTTTCCAAAAGATCAAAGAATAGGTTTCCCTAAACATATGTCGGAATACATTCTTGATAGAATGATATTTTTAAAATTATATATATATATAAAAAACGCACTTAAAAAATAAAATACATTGACCCTTAAATAATATATTGTTTTTTTTATAATTCTTTTTCGATTAAATTTTTTTGATGATATCGTAAACAACTATAAATGATGATATTTTATAAGCTTAAAAAAATTATTGGCCTGATTGGAGTACTCCACTAGATATTTTTCAAAATTTTTGAGTCAGAAGTGGAAACAAAAACTAGATTTTAAAAAAAATATTAATTTTTGCCAATCTGTCAAAATTGATCAAATAAGCTTTTCTTTCCTATATTTGATTTTAAACTTTAATTTTGACTTTCTCATTTTTAAACATTTGCGCAAGTGGAGCACTCCGATTCTGGCCCGACGATATATCTATCCAAGAACTGCAGAGGTACCATTTTCAGGGCCCAGCCTAGATGCTTTTAAAAATATTTAATTTTTATAGCTAATAATAATGACTATTTAAATTAGGTTTTATAATATCCGGCCCGGCCCGTGTATTTAAAAAAAATTTTTTTAGGCCCAGACCGACCCGGGTATATTTAAAAAAATAAAAATACGGACCGGTCCGGGTAAACGAGACGGGCTTAGGGCCTGGTCTGCAGGTCTTTGATATATTTATATATATATACATACATATTATTTCCTATATAACATTATTTAAAAATTTATATTATATACATCATAATTTTTTTTTTAAATTTAAAATCTATTTTTTATTCAAAAAAAAATAATAATATAAACAAAAATTTAATCATCTCCTCAAAATAATATCTTAACAAAAAAATGTTTTATTCCGAAATATAAAAGGAAGAATTAAATATATGAATCGTAAAAATTTCTTTCGATTTACATCCTTAAAAAATAGTAAAAAAAAAATTTTTTTCGATATATATCCTGATTGTAAATTTAAACTTTTTTTTATTCATAGAAATTATTTTTCTTTTATTAACGTTGGCACTAGCAGGACGTTAAACATGAAATTATTTCCCCTTTGTTGTTGCTTTTTTTTTTATTAGCACTCAGATTTTTCTAACATTTTGGTAAGGCTGTGTCCAAAATGCTTTGATAAAAAATTTCTTAAAATTTATAAATTTTTGCAAATTAATTACAAAACATTTTGGACACAACCTGAGAATTAATAAATTTTAGAAAAGAGGGATTGGCCTTCTTTAAAGTTAGGATATCTAAAATTTTTGGAGAACCTCCGAAAGGGTGGTGTTGTTGTTAAACAATTTTTAAAAATAGCTAGACCGACATTTTAGCCAAAAAAATATTACGCAAGCCCGGAGATTTTGCTTCTATCGAGTAATTTTCTTTTGTATTGAATCAGCTGATTTTAAAAAATCGAGCCGGTTTAACAACACTATTCCGAAAAATCTGATTTTATTTTTTAAAAAATAAATTAATTTTTAGATAGAATTTTACATTTATCACGTGTCGCCAAAACATATTTTAATTTTTTAAAATTGTTAAAAAATAAAAATATTGATCGAAAAACATTTGTTTAAAAAACTTTTCGTAACTGTTAAAACATCAGTTTTCGTTTGAGCGATTAAAAAGTTTTGAAACAGTTTGGGCACAACGACCCCCCCTCGCCACCTATAAAGGCTATTAGCCTTACGCCATTGAAGGTTGATTTTCGCTAAATTTTTATAAAACTTTTGACAAATCATTTTTTTATCTCCCCTCCACAAAATCTCGATAATTGATATTAATTTTAAAAATTAAAATATATATTGATTTTATAAAATATTGTTCCCTAATTATTTGATAAATAAATAAAATTATTATTTTTTTGACATATTTTTATATGGATTGACCAATCGTGAAATTTAAGACGAAACAGTTAAAATTAAAAATTAAAAATTTTGTTTCGATAAATATATAACATATGTTTTTAATTATAATTTTAAAAAATGATTTGAAATAATAAATTTTTATATTTAAAAATAAAAATAAAATTTGCAACGTAATTTAAATATTAATAAGTGATAATTTATAAAAGAAAAACTAAAAATAATTTTATCAAAAAGATGAAAAGCCGAAATTTAAAAACCATAAATTATATTAATATAATAAAATTAAAAGAATTAGTGTTAAAAAAAATTATATGGATAAATGGTAAAATAAGTGTAGAAACTTATAGTTGCCCTCGATAGGAACGGAAATATAACGCTTAAGCTTCATCAGTCTTAAGCTTCATCAGTAGGATACTTTTCAAGGTAGAAAAGATCTCCAAATCACTTTATTTTAGGGGACCTTTGTTCCTTCTACAAACAAAATCTTCAGGCTTGAGTAATATTATTCTAGATGAAATTTTGAGTTAGCCGTTTTTTTAAATCGGCTCAAAACGAGCCGTTTAACAACACTAAGTGTATAAAGGTCTCTAAGCTAATTTGTAGTTTATATAATATTATAGGTTAATTATGCTTGGTACCTTAAGGTACCATCTATCAAATTTGAATTTTGTTCATTTTTCATTTGGATAGGCACTACCAAATATATTTATAATATATATTTGAAAAATCGTGATTTTTGGAAAGCCTCTATGGCCTAGTAAGCAAGAGCTTGGCTTACTTATCCTATGCTCCCGGGTTCGAATCCCAGGAATGTTCATGTTTTTTTTCTTATTCTAACTTGGTGGTTCCATCCTTGGGGGGATGATATATAGAAGGCCGGACTCGACCACGTGATTCCGTATTAATATATTAAATAATAAGGGTCTTATTACATTTTAAAAAATTTTGGTCGGTATTTAGCAAATTAGATTGGTATTTAAAATATTTCCATACATTCACTTGGTAGTAAGCATCATTAACCAATATTATATTGTTTTTAAAAAAAGGGAAGAAATGATAATAAAACACTACACTCTACTTTTTATGGAAAGGTATATCAGGAGC
The DNA here is from genome assembly GCF_954871325.1 of Gordionus sp. m RMFG-2023. Taxonomy (NCBI): domain Eukaryota; kingdom Metazoa; phylum Nematomorpha; class Gordioida; order Chordodea; family Parachordodidae; genus Gordionus; species Gordionus sp. m RMFG-2023. The sequence continues at coordinate 5,444,194 of NC_088777.1, read as the reverse complement.
GCAATCTATCTTATAAAAAATGAAACAAATATATATTCATAACTATTTTATATATATGATGAATGCTAAAGATACGTAAAAGCTGCCAAAACAAATATCCATAAAGAAAGAATAAATTTTTAACGTTTTTTATTATAATTGACTGTCAACAATGACAATAGTTTTCCCTTACAATTTAAAATATTTCTATCGATGTATTAGTCCAATTTATATAAAATAAAATTGCTTTTATATGTAAAAAAAAAAAAAAAAATTGGCAATGCTAGTGAGTGACACTAGAAAAAATAAAAAATTTTTATATCCTGGAGGAGCAAAATGTTTTGTAAAAAAATACCTGGTTGGAAAATCTATTCTTTAAAATGCAATTATACTTTTAAATTTAACTTTCGCGTTTATAATGTGCAATAAATAAATAAAATATTTATTTTATTTTTTTTAACCGTATCGATTATTTTTTTTTAAGTTAACCACCCCTCTGCTTGATTGAAAAATCCGTGGGAAATATTATGTCAGTGTCAACTCAAAAAAATTCGGTTGTCGAGGAACACGCCACAGAAAATGGGGACCACGTGAGTCAACTTATTGTAATATAATGAATCATATGTAGCCAGGGAGTACGCTATGGAGATGGAGGGGAATCACTCTTAGGCAGTTTACCGAGTTGTATGGTTTTTTAAATTAGTTTGCCTTCTTTCTTCCGAATTTTTTTTTTTACTATTTTTTATAGTGACATTTGAATGAGTGAAGGAGGAGAGGGTATGGGTGTTTTTTTTAGCTTAAAATTATTTTTACACGAAAAACAAGGGGAATTTAGGGAAGAGGGCGTTCTCACGTCCCCCTCCCCTTTTGGCTATGCCCTAAGGAATGAACGTTATATTTGAATCGAATTATTAAATTTTCGTTTAAAAAAAACGAAAGAAGATATCCTGATATCTATTTAATGATGATTCAAGAACAGGATACGATATTTATTTAACTAAAATAAAAATAAATCATTTTGTTTATTAGTGGGACAAAAATATGATACGAGAAGCTTTGGAGGTTAAGAAACTTCCAAGAATGCGGATCACTTTTTCGCTGATTGAATCCATAGGAGCTTTGGCAAAAATTTTGAAAATTTTTGAAGTAATATTTAACAACAATTTTAGTATTTAAGAAAGAAAGAGGAAATAAGGAAGGAAGGAAGGAAGGAAGGAAGGAAGGAAGGAAGGAAGCAAGGAAAGAAGAAAGAAAATTAAAGTAATTCTCTTTATTAAAAATCTATAGAAACACCACGTCAGCTTAAACCATATCGAATCGCGGCCTAGCAAAACGCTAAAAACTTATTACGATTTTTTGGTCGAATTTAACACTGAAAATAAACCAACAAGCAATAAATCTGATCAAGACGAAGAACAAAATAAAAACGTTATAAATTTATTTGAGGATTTGAAGAAAAAAACTGGCTCTATCAAGATCTTAGCCTCGGATGGTATTCACCTATCAGAAGAAAGTATTTTAAATGGTCACGTGAATGGAAGCGATAGCGAAGGGATCCCTCATTATAAAGGTTTGACGGTTTTCAAGATGTGTTTATATAAAATAAATTTAAAAAATTGGATTAGAGGTAAGTCATATCGTTTAGTTTTATTATCAAAATTTGAGCTGACAATTATAAAACCTATTTCAAAAAGAAAGGGATACTTGGTAGGATAAGTCGTATCCTCACATCCTTAAAACTATGTGGGCAAAGCAATCCCGACATAAAATACGATCTCGCAAAAAAAATAATATAATTTCTAATGTTTGATAGTTGAGAGTTACATAACCACAACCTATAGCACAAATATTCAGAGGGGATGGTAGGCACTGGGCAGATTAGTTATAAACTTTGATATATAAAAATATATTTAACAAAAATATATACAGTTGCCCGAGAGTATAGTTACTCAATCACTCCTTAAACTGAGATGGGTTGAGGAGTTTAAAGCTTTTACGCCTAATATAAGAAAAGACTAAATCATTCAGCAAAATTTAATAAAATTTCGTTACAATCCCTCCTATTTTGAAAAATTTAGTCACTTGTGGTTAAATTTTGTCAATAGTTTCTTATCGAATTCTAATGAACGAGAAAGCTCATGTTGTTTAAAAGATCCATTGTGAATTTTTTTTTTCAACGTTTTTTCTAGATATACAGTTTAAATTTATGATATGCAATGCTAGTAGAGGGGAAAAAATATGATACGATCAAAACTGGCCCAAATTTATATTTATTTCCACCCAGTTAATGCCCATTTCGATTACCCTCAAGCTTAATCAAAGCTATTTGAGATCGGGACTTTGATGCTGGTCTACAGGTCTCCGATATAAATATTTTACGCATTAATAAAACCGACTAGAATAATTCTATATTTTTATTAGAAATTTAGGAGATAAATACAAGATTCATGCATAAATTTAACCCCCTTTCGTCGCACAAGTGGGGCTATGAAGACTCCGATCATTAGAAAATACGTTACCTAAAATTGTTTCCGATATTTTTGTCTGGATCATTTTAGTAAATTAATATTTTTAGGTAAAATATATATACGCGCACATCAATTTTTGATTTTGTTGGGTGGTTCATGACATAAGTTATAGCGGTGTTTTGTAGTTTGGGGTCACGTAGACTCCACCTTGTCATACATGTATTTTTTTTCCCCCTTTATTTTTGCATTAATATATTAAACATAAATAAATACTTTTTTTAATACATTATTTTTAGTTAAAAATTATATTATATTATTAAAAAAACCTCCTATGAACATTCTACATCATGTTATGGCAATTTTAAGCTGATTGGCCATTCTTTGACTCTCTTTGCAAAAAGCTGGCATAAAATTTTAAATTAATTATAAAATATTAAAATAACAGTTTAAAGTCACTAAACAAGAATCAATTTAATATATATTTTTATTAATTTGATTCTAAGAAATAGCATTTTTAAAACTAGGTGTTGTAGCTGTTGAAAAAAAGAAGAAATAAATTTAAAATAATACATCAAATATCAGTTATTTTCTGACAGGAGAATGAGGTTTTCCTGGTGGATGGTGGAAAAACGAGATCATCACGTGGGTTGGTGAGGAACAATGGAGCTTTCTTTAGTGGGGGTGAAGAATATATGGAAGCTGGATAGTTTATGATAATCATTATTATATTTGATAACTGTCTTATATTACTTAATAGTTTATAATCTTTAGATATTTTTATGAATAAATATGACGTCTTCTTTACTAGGGGTCCACAAAGCCCGACCTAGTCTTTAGCTCGATTTATATCGGTCTCGATCACAAGGAAAATGCTAGTGACAAGCATATGTCGGATCTTTATTGAATGTCAGATAAGTTCCACCACCCATTAAAGTCAAAAACGAGTCGGGAATCGTGCATTACCCTTTTTTTAAGGAACTTGGCTCTCAGTAAACTTACTCTTGAACTTCGCGAAGGCTTTTTCTTAAGACAAAGATTCGCCATAGGTATTCACAGGGCTAATGGGCAGCCTCGTCAGAAGATGATTAGTTTTAACATCAATATTTTTTGCTTCTTTTATAACGTATATATATATATATTATGTATATTTGAAATTTGCATTATAAATATTAGTTATATATTTTTTTAAAAAAAAAAGAAAAGAACACAAATAATTATTTATAAACAAAATAAGTATGATTTTAAGATTCCCTTTAAAATTCGATCAAAAATTTTGTGGCGGATATCTGATTCGTCAGCTGTGGTATAGTACCAAAAAAAGAGGTTAAGCGTTTTTTACCCCTACATCTAAAAATTTTGTTTGACATCGTTATAGATTCCGTTCCGTGGTTTCCTATAAAAATAAAAGATTTGGACAAAATATCGAATCGAATTCTGTCATATGGTTCAGAATTGGAATCCGATCATCCGGTATATTACGAATATATATCTTTTTTTTTTATATTACCAAATAAAAAAAATTTTGGTACGCAAATTAGTGTTCCACGTCGGACCTAATTTTTCATGCCCTGCCCGAAATTTTTTTTATTTATCCCGAAAAGCCCGACCCGAAAATAAAAATTATTTGTCCGCCCAGCCAGAATTTATTTAAAAATATTGGGCCCGACCCAACCAGCATATTTATTTTAAAAAAATTAAACCCGACTCGGCCCGGTCCAAAAACCGTTCAGGCTGGGCTCAAGCCGGGTACTGCTCGGGCAGTAATTTGCATATCTCTAACGCGAACATATCTTTTAATAATGTTATAAACTATATTCATTTAGAATAAGTCCGCATTTATTATCCATTTATTTAATGAATATAATATCATTAGGGATTCAAAGATCAGATCTACAGGGAACGTAGGAAAGAAATCGCCCAAATTGCCATGGATTATAAACAGTAATAAATCATATAAAATAATAGAGTAATGTGATGAATATTTCATAATTTTACTAAATAATCTTGTTAAATAAATCTTTTTAGTTATAACTCTTTATCTCTTTAAATTCGCCTAGCGTGCTGGACATTGGAACTTTTAAAAAAAAAATTTCCATGTTACATGTTTAATTGATTTATAAATTATATGTTAATAAATAAATTGTAATATGATTTTTATTATAGTGGTCAACCGATTCCTAAAGTCGAGTACACTCCACAGGAAATAAAAACTTGGTAATTTTCATTTGATTTTAAATTTAACAATAAATCCGAGTATGAATATAAGATTCCTATATTAGATAGATAGAAAAAGAAATTATAATATATACTTTCTCACTAACTTTTATATTACCTCATTTATTATGGTTTAGTGGCTTTTGAGGTTCATATTATAAAACCTCTGTGTCTGGCCTCTCTGTAGTATCGTATGGGCTAACGTTGTAACTGTTTATGTATCTAATTAGGCTTAGGAAACCATTTAGAAAACCGTCTTTTGTTAATTAGTTTTATTTTATTTAAAACAACGCTTTAATAAATATAGATGCGATAACTTAAATTTCTCTTTTACCCCAGGTCTACCATATACAAGGAGCTCACCAAATTGTATCCAACCCACGCATGCAGAGAATTTAATCACGTGTTCCCTCTATTGACCGACAATTGCGGTTACACCGAAAACAATATACCACAATTGGAAGACGTGTCAAATTTTTTGAAAGGTTGGTACAAATTGACGGACATAAACATCATTTTTTTTTTAAATTATCCCTTTTTATTGAAAAGATGCTTTTTTATAATATAATTTGAACAAGTCATAAAAGTAATGAATAATCATTCAATCAATGTTACTACTTATAATATCTTTGACGTATTTGTTATACATGTCATAAGCTCAACCATAATTTTTATAGGTAGGAAAGGGAGAGGTTAATCTTTATTAATTTTTTTTCCTCATAGATTTTATTGAAGAGAGGTTGAGTGTATAGGAAGATGAGATTAAACGATATCTAAGAAAATTTGTCTAGGGAAAAATCCATCTCCCTTCCCACCTCTGTCTAAGGCCTATGGTACATGTTAAAATATTATAGAGTTAGTTAGATAAACATATATAAACTAGTTTGTGGTATAATATTTATTTTTTAAAAATCTTTATACTATATAGATTGTACAGGTTTTACATTGAGACCAGTAGCGGGTTTGCTATCAAGTAGAGACTTTTTAGCTGGATTAGCCTTCAGAGTCTTTAATTGCACGCAATACATACGTCACCATTCTGTTCCCATGTACACACCCGAACCGTAAGCTTTGTAGTCTCATATTTTGAAAAACTATAACTCATTTTTGCCCAAGTTCGTAAAAATAAGGAAAGAAAATGATTGTTATTTTATCGGAATGGGCAAAAATGGGCTAAAGTTTGTTTACATATTTTATTGAGTGGTCGGATTTTGTATTGCAATATTAATGACCATGCCTTTCAAACCTCTAAACAAATTATTGGAATTATTTAGATAGACATCCTCCTCAGTAAATATACATAGTCAGTATCAATTCTATATTTTAGTAAACGGAAGAGGGGGCCCATCTCAATAGCTTTCTAGAGTGGTTTGCGCATGTGCACAACTCTCGCCTAATTAATTTAAAGATATATGTTTTATATTATTTCTGCTATATTTAATGACTTTCATTTATCACTTTTAGTGATTGTATTACAGTAAATTGATATCTAAAAATTGTTATTTAATATGTCGGATCACAAACTGTTTATAATTTATTAAAACTAATAGTGATGTATGCCATGAACTACTTGGCCACGCACCTCTGTTCGCCAATCCCAGCTTCGCGCAGTTCTCTCAAGAAATTGGTCTCGCAAGCCTTGGAATCGCGGATGAATACATAGAAAAATTGTCAACAGTAATATAATCTGCAAATTTTTAGGGAGCTATCATGATTAGTGTTGTTAAACAACTCGTTTTGAGCCTATTTTTAAAAATGGCTAACTCAATATTTCCCAGAAAAATATTTCCTAAGCCATGAGATTTCGCCAATAGATGTCAAAACCTTAGTTCCTTCTACAAGCAAAATCTTCAGTCTTGCGTAATATTATTCTGGATGAAATATTGAGTTAGCCGTTTTTAAAAATAGGCTCAAAACGAGCCGTTTAACAACACTAATCATGATAACGTTATTAGTTTAAAGTTTCCCACCAAGTCTAACAGAATCACAGCATACATATTTAACTCTTTATAACTTGTTTTGAAGCTAAATATGACCAAAAAAAAATGAAATATTATATAGGCAAATTAAACGTTTAATAATATTTTATAATAAAAATTTATCAATTTATTTAATTTTAAGTGTTATTGGTTTACGGTTGAGTTCGGACTCTGTAAGCAAAAAGGCGAAATGAAAGCTTATGGCGCTGGAGTTCTATCTTCCTTTGGAGAGTTGCAAGTATCAATTTATTTTTAATACATATATAAATTATATATTTATTTAATATATAAAATGAGAAGTCCTCCTATGAACTACATAGGAAATAAGGTTGAGAGTTTGGAAGTGATGGGCAAACGTAAAAGAGGAAGGCCAAAGCTTCAAAAGGGCCATAAAGTTAGAGCCAATATAAAGAAGTATAAATTAGATGCAATAGATTGTATGAATAACATAAAGTGGAGAGAGATGTTGAAGGAGCTTACCACCAGAAAAGGTGAAAGCTAAAGAGAAAATAAAAATAGAAAATTTACAATTAGGTGAGACGGGTGAGATTATCAGGAATTTAAATAATATAAAATGGTAGCGTATGACTCCCTATTTTATTTTTGCGTGACCAAGAGTTGTTTTAGAAGTCTTTCGAGACTGGTGAGCTTAATTAGGGAGTTACGCCTTTTTTTCGAATTAAGAAGGTTGTTGAAAAGAAAGAAAAAAAGTACAATGCATATGAAAAAGAATTAGTACTTGTTTTAGAAGCACGAGCTCTCCAAAAGTCTCCTATCGTACAGCTGATTCATGCAAACTAGTTGTAGTTTTTTCCACCACTTTTGTTAAACTTAATTTAGGTCCTTGTAAAGCTTCTTGGAAGCTTTGGATAAGTTATATTTTGACTTATTTAAACGCAAAAATATTTGCAAAAAAATATTATATTTTAATTGACTTTTCACGAAATAACTTCTATATATATAATATAATTTGAATATTAAAAAAACAAGAAAAGTTATATCGAAATAAAAATAATAAGTAAGAAATGTTATAAGTTAAATCAGAAAGGTTATAACAAGAATAAAACGTATATTATTATGAATAATAATCTGTTAATTGTCCTTTCGATCTGCATCTGTCTACACATTGCTTATGGCCTCCCAATTCAGTCGATGCTAGAGTATAAGGTCAAAATATGTATATCCATATTCTTCTGCAAAGTAATCAGCCCTAGTTTTTGGTCTTTCAGGCCATTTATCATCCACCTAATTTTTTTTCAGTTTGATATATTTTAGTTATGATAGCTACTTTTGTGGGACACTCAGCACCATATTATAATGGTGCCGCAGCAACAAATATTGTTTATAGAAAGCGGGTTATCATTATTGTTCATACATCTCTGGAGTAAAATTAATACCTGCCAACAACTTTGCTTATCTCTGACTATTGATTATATTATAGAGGGTGAACGGTTTGGCTTAGCCCATAGTCTAGCGCGGTACTAGGGTGTGGTGTTTGAATCCAGGTCGCAAAGATCTCTATACGTTAATAATATTTTTTTAAATGATCCTAAAGTCTTTTCTCTTTTGGGCATGAAAAAATTTTGCATTATTTAATGTTGTAATTTTATCCTTTTTTACAAAAGTATGCCTTATCCGAAAAGCCAGAGATCAGGCCATTTGATCCGTTCAAAACCGCGATTCAACCCTATCCGATAACTAAATATCAACCATTATACTTCTACACCGATAGTTTTACCGATGCGAAGGATAAATTGATGTACAATTTTTTTTAAAATATATATTCATCCATACAGGGGATGGGGAAACCATTAAACAGCTGAATTATTAGCCTAAAGATTTAAAATGTATCTTATTTGAAGTTAGATTTTATCTCTGATTACCTTATTATTTGAAATGAATTAAACAATTATTAAAAATCCTTGGTAAAATTTTGGCTAAAATAAATGAATAATCAAAGATCATCTTTTTTATTTATTATTATTGTAATTGTATTGTAATGTTCAAAAATTCACAGGAATTTTTTTAGCGCATAATCCACCAAAAGATCACTAGCCCATACCGGGCCAGGATTTATTTTACTTAAATTTGATTATTTTAGAGTGTCATCTATACCTTTCCTTTTTCATAATACATTATATCAGTTATAATTACAAAAATTTATTATTTAAAAAAATAATAATAAGAAATTAATAAATTTTAAATAAAAATTTATTCAAAATTTATTTATTTGGGTAATTTTTATGAAAAAAACTAGTAGGTAATATAAAGTATGTCATTTTTCGTATTTTATTTTGGTGTTTTTGTTTTTTTCGTATTTTTTGTTTATTTGTTTTTTTAAAGCTGTGTTTTAAATGTTTTTTTTATTAATTTGCAAAAATTTATAAATTTTGACACAACCTAAATAAAAGAAACAAAAAAAAAATGTGGAAAAATAAATTCTCAAAAATAAATTAAATAATTATCTTTTAAAAGGAAATAAAATATTTATTTTTTTATTATTTTATGTTTACCTTAGGGCATACGCAGCTACAATACCACGTGACTTTTCGGTTCGTTATAACCCTTACACCCAAAATATCGAAATATTGGATAACAAGGAAAATATTAATTCGTTTTTCAACGATATCAAATGTAAAAGATAATCCTAATATGCTATTATACATAATTTTGAATAAGCTGCATTCTATACAAAACCACTGTTGCAAATTAGTAAAACAATCAAAAAAAATTTATTATTGATACCACTAGAAATGATAACTTGGATGGAGCCAATCCTTTTATTTAATTTAATCGAATCATCATTTTGATTATATTTTAATTTAAGTGTCGTGAATTAATTATACATAAAATATTTAATATATTTCAAAGGGGAACTGCAAACTCTTCAAAATGCTTTACCGAAAGTAATATGAGCCTCAAAGACGTCAATTCTAAATTGGATTAATAGGCCATGCCGCAAATACAATAACACTTATATACTTACACTTTAAATTATTTTATATAAATATATAATTTTTGTCTAATATATATCACAAATATGGTAATTTTATTTCCCAGTAATTTGATTTAATTAATTAATGGAAAAAAATTGATAATATTATTCGTACTCCGCAAAAAGATAGTTTTTTTTTCTATAATATCCATTAAAACTAATTGACCCCTACAAGAGCTCAGGGTCCATATAGGCCCCAAACATACGTTTTGTCTGTAGGTTATAATCTGCATTGGAGATTCTAAATTGTTATTACACAGTAAGTGTAGATACGGGGAGGGGAGTGAAACTCACTATGGAAAATATGATTAGGTATAAAAATAAATGTGTTTTCATAATACTTTTATATTTATATCTAGACGAAAATTTGCTTACCATTCTTTTAAATTGATAAATCAATCCCACTCCTTAATGTTTTATTTCTATACAATCATCCTAGAATTTTTGTTTGAAATAATATTATTAGGTTTACGGTTAATTTTTATCAAACCTTCATATAAAAAAAATTTGTTATAAATTCTTATATAATTTTTTTTTAAACGGAATGCTTCCTAAAGATGCTATTATTCACATGGGATTGACGTTTAAACCTTTTCTTTTTCTAAGTGTAAAGCGCATACTTATCATCTTACCAAATAACCAGTTTAACTTAGGGGATTGAGGGTAAAAAAATTATATGTTACAGTGTATTTCAATTTCTCCACCAATCCCTTTTATTCGAGTATGACATGCTCCGAAGATGTCATAAGTATTTTTTGATTTCTTTATTCGCTACCGCGGCTAAATTCGAAAATTGATCAAAGATACAATTAGAGACATCGAGTTTTGTATTTCAAAATAGTATAATAAGTTAATTTTTTATAATAATAATAATAATGGTAAAAAAAAATTTATACAATGCTTTTATCTTCTATAGTTTGCTATCTTTTCCGAAATCTTGATTCCAATCTTAGAAAATTTTTCTTATTTCGCCAGTATAACTATAGTAACTATTTTTACTTTTTTTTGCTGTTTCCCAATAGGATTGATTGAATCGTTTAAACAAAAATGTACTGGTTTACGCATTACATATTTGCCTAAGCTTTAGGATTAGTGACTTTCAAAAATACGGCAAACATCGATTGTGTCTTGATATGACATTCAGATTTTTTATATACAATTTTAACAAATTTAACTTGTTTCAAAATATGAGATTCAGGTTCGAGCAAACGGGAAAGGAGAGGAAGCAGAGACCTTGGAACCGCCAAAAATTGGTTAATTGTAGGTGTGCACAAATTGTTTCTCAATCATTTATAATAAGAAATTATTCATATTTGATTATAATATATTGTATAAATAATACTCATTTTATATTCTAAGTTGTGCATATTTCACGAATCTTATTTTAAAAATGGTAATTACTATATGATTTTTTTGATGGTTTTAAAGGGCAGCCAAATTTATCTTAGATCCGAGTCTCCAAAAATCTCAGCTAGGCTTTGATGAGATTTTAACTATTTTATTTCTATATCTATTGCGCTAACCTAAAAGAAGACAAACAATATCTTATAAAGATTGTGGATATATTGAAAAGAAGACCCTTAATGTATTTGAAATGTATTGATTTTCGATTGCTTTCCTAATTAATTCTTAAATTTTAAATTGATAAATCTCACTTCTTAGGAACTTCAAATTTTCTTCATTTACCCCCCTATAGGAAAGCGCAAAATAGATTCATATCGTCCTGACAATCGTCACCCATCAAACTAACAACCAATTTGATCTTTATCTAGATAAAACGAGGAGCAGCTATGGGACCAGTCAACTCTGTCTATCATGCATAATCTTTTCTTTACACCTCACCTCCCGTCAGGAGTTTATTCTATGCCATTAAATCTCGCCCTAAAGGTCTATAGATAGAGAATAGCTAAGTTATAGCCGCTTATCTAGAGTTTTAACGAAGTGTCTTTAATATAGGAATTATTACTCCCAAATTCTTAAAGTTGTCCAGAAGAGAGTTAATTGAGTCGTTTCTTTATGGTGTAGACTGCGGAAAAGATCAAAGGCATAAAATCTTTCCTCCAAATGTCACAGGAAGTTTCATATAGATTCCTTTAATGATCTCTTTTAAAATGAATACGGATAAGAAAGGCGGGTAATGGTATAGAAAGGGAGAAATTCTAAGCGACCTTGTTTGATCGAAAGCTGGGCTAACACCTAATTAGATTCGCAGAAATAAATTTTAAGAATAACTTCTATGAATATCAAGATGCAGAGGTGATAATTAATATCCTAATATCCATTATAAAAATATCGGAAAAAAAAAATAGTTATGGTAAATATCAGGCTCATTTAATCATTATTTATTTGCCTCAAGTTAATACAGAAAAAAACCTCATATTCATTTTGCGCTCAGTTAAGGACCTTATCAATTTTTTTTAAAGAAATACTAGGTATCCTCGCCTCTAATTTTAGGACTAGATCATTTAATAATGACATAATCTATAATCTAATATTAATTTTGCTTAGGTAATTTATAGATGAAATCGTATTAAATTTGAAGAAGAATACGAATGAATTTAACAATTGATTAAATCATTTTAAGATACGTTTCTAACAATTCTTAAATAATTTTTTTGGTATACGTAATTTAATTTACAAAACAGCTATTTAAAAATAAAAAAAATTTGCTATCGTCAAAAATTGATTTGATATTTGTGTTTTTATAAAACCATCAACGTTAACTTATATAAATCGCGTTCAATATTTTTCTAAATGGGTGGTCGTTACGTGAAATTTGTGTTTATTTTGATATGTATCAATATTTTGGGGCGAATGTGTGAGGAGTACGACTATACCCCGCCGAAAAATATGAGAACTCGTAAAGTATGGGTAGTGCCTGAACTTATTAGCCATTCTCATACGTATAATAAAGATGAAGTAATTTTATATAAAATCTTACCCTAAACACTTTAATATCATTAATGAATATTTGGACTTTTGGTTATGTTACTTACCTTTATTTACACTATTATTACAAATATACCAATTGGAGAGAGGGAGGCGGAGAAATTGTCCTGGAAAATTAGATAATGAAGAGAAATTCCCGAATCGAACCCACTGTTGTAATGCCAAAAGCCTCGAGCGATATAAAGGGGCATATTGGTTGATTCGAGAATCTGTTTTCAAAGCACAAAAGAATTAATTTTTTTTTCATCTCGTTTGTTTGGCGTTATTATAAAACCAATGATGGAAGTCAGAAGCATGCATTCAAGATGCCAATAATAAATTTTTATGCTAATTTCTCATTTTTAATGGCTTCTATGCTTTTAAAAATGGAGTAAAATTTTTAGTAAAATTTTTTTAAGTAATATAGAAATTAAAAATCATTTCAAAAATTATATTTTAGTTTAAAAATTTATAGGATAAAGAATTTTAAAATTAGATTCGCAATTAAAAACATATTGAGGGAAAAGAGGGCTAGATAAGTATTTTAAGAAAAATTTTGTTCATTTCAGTGGCAATCCATATTTTTAATTTTTTATGGGGGGTTTATGATATGCTGGGGAAGAACGTTTCCCCGAAATCTCACTCCTTTTGTTCGGACTTTAGAATGGTACCACTGTAAATCGTAATTTTATGGAATTTTTTGTATATAATATTTTGTGTTTTCTTCTTTGTAAATTTTATTTTGCCCAAGTTTTATAATATGTTAGGATGTGTTTCCCTAAAGTTAGACGAAACGTAGAGACATTTTCTTATTCTAAGATCTATACTAATATGAATAATTTAGTGCTTTATTAGTGTTTAGGAATGTTTTAATCAGTTTAGTAGCCTGTATTTAAAATGATAGAGGAAGAAAAAAAATTTTGGTCATACTAAATCTAACCTTGGGTTTTTAATTTTAAGTAGTTTCATTAACAATTTGCAAATCAAAAGTGTCAGGATCAAAGGCGAACTGGCTAGCAAAGAAATGTCCAAGGCCGATCAAAGAAATATATAAAATATATATATATTTTTTTTTAATCACAATTTATGGCTTTTCTTTTATCGCATTCACATATTTTATATATTTAAAAGTTATTTTTTTAATATATTTTCATTTTTTTAGCAATTATATAATCAACTCAAAGTTGAATTAATTTACATTTTTATACATTAATTTTATAGTTAAAAAAAAAGATAGAATTCAAGTTAGCTTTAAAATAATAGATGAAATAGAATCGACAGATACTCAATAATATTCATATAATAAAAGAAAAAATTTGAGATAATATAGTTATTAGTTGAACTAGAAAAGAATGGAGCTCTATCTTTTTAAAAAAATTATTTGGCCAAAAGTAACCAGCGAAGGCTCAAAAAAATAGGTGAAACTAAGTAGCGGGCACCTTAAAAATGCCCTTAGATATATGTGGATCGCTTGAGGAGGAAACTTTATCATCAGTAGATATTGATTGATTTAGAATCTGTTCAAGTTTAAAAAGTTAAAACTATAAAAAAATTTTTGGAAATTTTAAGCAGCTCTCATTATATCTTCAAACCAAACGTTTATATATTTTATCGGCTAGGAAAATGTTCTAAGCTGTTCTTCTGTACCTTTTATAACCTTCACATATTCAAAAGATATAAAAATGGCTTCAAATTTAAATTAGGGTAGATTCTTGATCTAAAGATGTTCTATAAAAATTGAATAAGTCTAACAAGGATCATATACAGTGATGAATGCAAAAATACGTGTAAGCAGATCCTATTGACCTCAATACTGTTTCACACTATGGATCAAATTATAAATAGCTTGACCGAACTTCGGTGAACAAAGAGTTATAATGAATGTGGAAATATTTGTATCTAAAGCATTTTGATAAAAATATTGATACAAATATTTGTATTTAAAGCATTTTGATAAAAATATTGATACTAATATTATCAAATATATTTTTGAAAAGTAACTGGAAAAAGTTTCTCTACTTAAAATATATTCAGGGTTCAGTGACAAATTACGACACGAATTTCCCAATATTTACATATATTTAATAGTCGGGTTAAATGAAAATACTGACAATAATTTGTGATAATGAATGTCCGATCAAATGCAATAACAAATATAATCAATGTTCAATATGTGTCTCTAACAGATAGGCATATCCAGGAGGATGCACGAATTGGCAGGTTGTTTCGCCTTAAATTTTATTGGAGGTCTCTAGGTTCACTAATTGTAGGCTTTTGGTTTTTCTAAAAAATTTTTATAGTCTTTTTTTGAAAGCTATTAATTTTTTTTAATTTTTCTATTCAACTTCTTCTTTATAGTAATATATTCTAGACGTTTTTGGGGGAAAGGTAGATAAGGGCGGGGGGAGTGTAGGGTGAGGGGGGGGTTATTATTCGCTTAAAACAATAATTACGAGAAAAGACAAATTTACTATGGGCGGGGATTGGGATTCCCCCTTTGTTACGCGTCTATTATGAGATTCTTTGACCCTATATCATGAGGTTTGGATACTTTATTTGTAAAACTGTTACTGTTATCAAAAGAAGAAATATAACGGTTGAGGTACGCCATTTACATTTTTAACAAAAACGAATATTTTATATTTTTTATGCGCAATTCTCAATAAAATGTAATAACTGCAATAGTTGACCCATCGTTTTATACATGCTTAACCATATGTAGTAGGAATAAGCCATTAAAGGGGGTCCGGTCGAAGGTCTGGTAAAAGCTCATATCATATATATGGGCGGTATTAGGGAGAGTCCTTCCCCATAAAAATGAGACCGCTAATAAAAAATTGCCCACGCTGCCGCAGCATCGCCAGTCCACCTTTGATCGGGACCTGATGTTCTTACACAGATCTATTTATAACAAAAAATCATTAATAGGGTGTATAATAAGGGCTAGATGTTTATCGCCACGTTACCTTTATTACCCGGATATGCAAGTATACGAGAGCTGCCTTTTATATAAGTAAAATTTGTGTTCCATTGACAATTTAAATGGAAATAGGAAACTATGATATAGAGACCTGAAAGAGACAGAAATAGGTTTTACCCAAACCCCTATTTATATAAAAAAAAATATATAAATATAACGTTGTAATTCGCACAATAAATATAAGGAAAGAATAATAAACTTTTCCAATTTGGGGAAAAGTTGCAATTTAATATTTATATGTAGAAAATATTGATAGGGTTGAGAGTTGAAAAACTTTATTCAATATTTGTAAAAATGTATATATTGCTAAATAATTTCAAATTAGATTTATGATCTCATATAAGCTTAAATCTATGTTTATAGAAAAAAAATAATATTTACAGAGCCTATGAATTGAAGTGGTTTTGATTGTAAACAAACCCTATATAAAATTTTATTTTCTTTTATTAAAATATAGACCATGTTCACGATAATTAATACAAAAGCGGGTCAAACTGCTCCGAAGTTTATACCAGATTATAGAAAACGCAAAGATGTATTTGCCACTCTCCCCGAAGATTACAATGAAGAAAAGTAGAATATTGATAACGTTGGAACATAATGCTATATATTATATCCCCCTTTTTATTAATTATATTATGTTTTCGATGAAGAGCTATATATTTTGCATAGTTTTTTGTTTTTTTTAAAGTTATAAAGGTTTTGCTTTTATAAATATTTATAATAGAATGTTTTGTTTAAAAATGTGATTTCATTTATTTCGAATATTATAACGTATAATTATTTAATATAATAAATTGGTAACGCGTTTAATATTTAGTTTCAAATTTGTTGCAAGTTGGAGAAAATTTATTTTAAAACGCATTTTAAACTATAGGAATTCTTACCAGCTTCCACATGTATTTCTTTTAAATGCCCAACCCCTTGATCACCTTTCCCATATTTGTGTATTTTTTGGGCCCTTTTTTTTTTTTAGTTTATGCATATAAAATTTTTCAAAATCATTTTTAAACTCCCTTTTTTCAACTATTCTTCCCTACCAAAGTCTCCTACATTTTATTATCCAATCTACGCTGATCACCACTAGGCCTACCGAGCGAATGGTGATCCCTATGCGATACGCCCACGGTACCAGAAGAGTAATTCCGGGCAGAATTTGTATGCAAAATTAAATAAAAAGCTATTTTCTTTTTATAATTATTCCGTTTGTTTAAAAAAAAAATTATTAAATGATATGGATTAAATTATTTTTTTTAATTTAAATATTATATTTGAAACGCTTTGTTTAAACGTGATTTCGAGTTAATTTATCTAATAGAGACATATATTTTTAAACGGTAAAGAAATTGGTTTATCATTTATATTTAATTTGCCAATATTTTCTTGAAAGCAAAACGCCCATTTTGAATTTCTAGTTTTTGTTAAAGTAGCAAGTAATTAGTTAAAATCTCAAAAAATTTATTAAAAAGTTTATAAAGTAAGTTTCAATGTAATTAAAATAAGCAGGCATGGCAGACCCCCAAACTTAGGAATAATGTCTTGAATTTTCACTTTTTGTGGATGCCAAAACACCAGTTAATTTGCTATTTTTCCCGATTTTATATACAATTTTTTTAGAAATTTTTTAAAATAGAAAATAATTTTAGACAGCTTAACCAGAAACTCACGATACCATTTTTTATTTTAGTTCAATAATACATTGAATAGGTATTATTTTAACAAATAAAAACGCCTCTCTGAAGTCTTAAAGGTGAAAGTTTACATAAGCTATGTGAAGAGTGATTAGTTTATGGCGGCGAAACATGGGCAATGAAAGCGGCTCAGGAAGCCAAATTGGAATGAATAGAGATGAGGATGGTTAGATGGATGTGTGGGGTGTCTATGAGAGAGAGAAAAACTAGCAAGGAATTGCGAGCAAGAATGGGTATAGAAGTGATTGGAGTGGTAATGTAAAGAAATAGACTAAGATGGTTTGTGCACGTGGAGCGTAAGACAAAAGATGACTGGGTAAAGAGGTGCACCTTGATGGAAGTAGAAGGATCAAGACCTAGAGGTAAGCCCAAGATGACATGGATAAAGGTGATAGCGGAGGATATGGAAAAAATGAATCTTACATATATTGATGCTCAGGACGTTCAAAAATGCAAGAGCCTGGGCATCCTAGAAATCGCCATTAAACGGAGAATACGTAATATGCGGTTACCGATTGGATCACATAATTCAGAATAAAATAAAGATTATATATAATTATAAATTATTATGTATTATATTATAATAATATCACAGTTTCATTTTAATAATTATCAGCAACAACAAAATGTTATTTTAAAAAAAATAATAAATTTGATTTCTATAAAAAGGTTTATGTAAATTTTCTTAATATATAAAATAAAATAATAATATAATTTGTTATAAAAAAATATTTGAGATTCGTTGAAACATATTAGATTTCTAGTGGAGAGAATTGGAATTTGGAGATTATCGATTTGCCTATATTATTTTATTTGTAGTTTAAAAAAAAATTATTTGGTTGATCCGAGAAAAATTATAAAAAAAAATTATACCCAAACCACATTCGAAATTTTAATAAAAATAGGTCCAGTTCAATTATTTATTTTTTTATTAAACTGTTTTAAAACAACCCCACCCCACCCTGCCCCGATATTTCAACGAAATATCCAAAATTATAAGCGTATACGAATCCAGAGTTTAGAAATAAATCTACAAAAAAAATCTTTTGAGATCAAATTTTACCTAAAAATGGCCATAATCTTTTATAATTTTCATGCATAAAAGATAAAAAAAATAATAATTAGGAAAACAAAATAATTTTAAATTTTTTCATATCGAGATCTGAGTTCAATCATCCCCTTAGAAAATTTTTATAATCAAGGTTCTAATTTTGGCCCTGAGAAAATCTATGCCCAGGAATTGAAATTAGTGGAAGTAAGTAAAAAAAACTTTCCTAAGGATCTTTCAAAATTAATGGCATTTTTAGTTTCCCCAGGTCTAGGTTTGAACCATTTCCGGGCGCGGCCCGACATTTTATAAAATACAAATTTTTAAAAAAATTGTACTCCCCCCCCCCTCCTCCATTTATTTCTCTCTTAAATTCATTTTATAATTCCGATAGTCAGTCAAGTCAAAAAAAAAGGAGTAATAGGAATGAAATGCAGCATTAAATTTTTTTATGGCCATGACCAGGGTCTAGATTTTTATTGATGATTGATAGCCCGCCCCTCTAATTTTGGGATTATATTTGTAAAAAAAAACATGAAATAAATATTCTTTTAAAATATACTTTTTTCAAGATTTCCAAAAAAGTAACCATAAAATATTTTCAAGCAGCGCTCTCTCAATTCCCTTTGATCGTTGTTGTCGATTATGAGATTCTTGCATCTTTTGTTGCATCTTAGTTTCGAAGAGAATCGCACCTAGAAGAGTTAAATGGATTTTGTAAAAATTAATCTAAATGTCCATGTTAAAGTAAATATTTGTTTGTTACAGATCAATATCAATTATATATTTTAAAAAAAGAATTATTTTTGTTGAATAATTCAGATTTAATTTTCCATCTTAAAACAAAAAATAATAATTTTTATTTTCCTTGCCGATGATTTTGTCTAACTATGATCGGAAAGTCATTTGATAGTAAATTGGTCCACTTTTCTGATTGGCTTATTTAATAGGATTATATCTTAAATATTGTTAAAAACTTGGAATTATCTGATATATTAAATAAATACATAAATCGGATAATTACCTGCATTATAAATTCATACGAATAATAATATCGTCCATTTTGACCGAAAATGAACCAAAATACCATAAATATTTTAAAATCAAAGGCCCTCCCCTATAATTCACTTGGTTAAAAAAAATAATTTTTGGGTATATTAAAGAAAAAACTCCTAGCTAATGATCCGTTTGACCTTGAATTCAGAGTGGCGCAATTGCGATTTAACAGCTGACAGTTTTTAAAATCTGTTTATGAGATCAATTGATCTTTATTAAAATCATTATTTCTTAGATTATTATTAAAATTTGAATTAAAGATAAAATCAATATAAAAATTGATCTCATAAACAGATTTAAAAAAACAATCAGCTGTTAAATCGCGATCGCAATCGCGCCACTATGAATTCAAGGTGAAGGATGTAGAGAGTTCAAGTGGGTGTCAAATAGAAAACCTAAAAATTGCGCGTTACAAGAAATATCGTTTCTATGAATTTGGATATTTCGAATGTAAAAATTTATCGTCTGCTTTATATACTTAGTTATATTATATTATACAATCAATGACATATAATAAACCTAGACTGACGATTCATTCATTAAAAGTGTACATCAATGCAAATCAGCTGGGGACGACATCTTGTTTACAGTAATCATTATTAAAATTTTAAACGAGAGCCTAATTTATTCCTATATCTGATGCAAACTTTATTAAAGAATTGTCTGATTCGAGATAATTAAAGAAGCAAGTTACCAATTTAATAGTAGTTTTTAACATGCGAATAATTATCATGAGGGTTACCAAAATGGCGGGTCCAGCTGATTTGCTTTTAACGACCCTTAAAAACGCATTTTAATGAATGAATCGTCAGTTATGGTATTATATATGTCATTGTATACAATATAATTTTTTTTTTAAAAACATCCGAAACTTAAAAAAAACATGTGATTATCAAAATATTGTACTCTTACATTCAGGAGAGTGTTACCCGTCACGCGAAGCGCCAATAAGTTCATGGCGATATCTTCACAATTTCCAACCTTATCTATGTAACGTTTGATCTCGGGATCCATTCGATAGGTGTACAAATGAAAGAAATGCTTTAGGTTATTTTTAAACAAAATAAACATTTCATCATGTGACTTTAACCTGCCAAAAGTAAACAAAATAATTTAGCGATCCCCATAAAATGATGTGACGGATAAATTTATGTTAATAGTTTTTGAATACATGGACTCTTAATTATTGGAGTACTGTTAATGCTAACCATAGACATATGGTTATCTTGACTGATAAAAATATAAATAAATTTACACAGACAAACCAAAATGCCGTGAAACCAGCTGATTTGCATTGATAACATATTTAAATGAATAAATCATTAGTCTAGAATTATATGTGATTGCTGAGGTACTACGTTTACTACTTAACATTTTAAAAAAAATTAGGAAGTTTTTGAGTTAGCTTTGAAAAAAAAAATGGATAGATATTAAGATCACGTGCAAAATTAAGTAATTGGCAGGTGATCTGGATCTGACCTGATTTTTCAAACCTGGCCCGAAATAATTTTTTTTTAAAAATTGTTAGACCCCAGCCATTTTTTTTATTAGTCCTAATTTAGCCCGAATCGGCCCCGTTCCGAATTTATTTTTAAAAAATAGGAAGCCGCCCAAGTTCGGGCTGGGCCTAATTTTGCAAATCTCTAATTGGCACGTAGCGATTTTTGTTTTATTTTAGCCTTTCTTTCTTCCTTTTCTTTATTTTCTTTCTTTCTTTCTTTATTAAAAAATTTATTATATATTTTATTTATTATCAAAATTTCAAAGTCGGATTTTCTCATTTTTTTTTATATTTAAATTTTAAAAAAGAAGTTTAAATAGAAAACATCAAAATTTAGTTAGTTTGTTTTTCCCCCATTTTTTTTTTAGCTGACAAAATATATTTACAAATTCAAAAATAAAAACAAATTTAACTTTATGAATAAAAATGGCGTCGTTCGATATATCTAAAAGTCCTTCGTAACTTTTATTGTACGTTTGGATTGGGTAAGTAGACCTTGGATTTATAATCTTAAAAAATAATATAATCGATAACATTCTTTTAAAAATTAAAACAGGATAGTAAGAAATTTACAAACTAGACATGTTTTTTGAATAAATATTTAAAATTTATTTTAAAATATATAAATAATCAATTAAAAATCTTCATTTTAAAATTTATATTATATTTATATTAATTTTGAAAATATAAGTTATTCTGACTATAAATGATCATAAATCTATATAAAAATATATAATTAAAAGAAGGGAAATAAAAAAAAATAATTTAAGATCGAGGCTTATGGATATGCAGTTAGAACGACAGATTTAAATTGATATTCTCTGTCGAAGGTAGAAGCCTTCTTTTGGATCACCTGTGAATATTAAAAGTTCGTCTCGCCTTTAAATTTCCAAGAAGAAGAACATTATAAAATCGCTTAAACCGTTTCTGAATAAGAACTGGGGTTGAAATTTAAAAAAGAACGCTCAAGCGAGGACTGAATAAGCCTCCCTAAATGCGCTAAAACTGGGATGGAACGTTATAAAGAACGCTTAAACGAAGACTAAATACCTCAAATACGCTAAAACTGGGATGGTACATTACAAAGAACGCTTAAACGAAGACTAAATAACCCTCCCCCTCCCCACAAATACGCTAAAACTGGTAGGAGAGCGTCTGGAATTGGACTCGTACCAAGATGCTCACTTATAAGGCTAACAATTTTAAAGGTAACTATCTAGTCTAGAATGTTTAAAAAAAACTTCTAAGGCTGTTAGTTATGGGAGATATAAAGTTCAAGTTATAAAAAATTAACAAATAAACAAATAATCATGGTAAAATAAAACTAAAAATTTGATCAACAAAATAATATCAAATGTAAAAGTTATTCTCCCTTTTTTTTTGTTATAAAAGTAAATTACAAATTTGTTTATTAGTAAATTACAAAATTTTCTTAGTAAATTTTAGTTAAAAAAAAATAAGGAAAAATAATAGTAAACTAATATAAAATAAAACCCTGTCTGGAAATTGTTTCCAAACTTGAAACGCGATCTCTATCTCCCGATTTGTCAACAATAAGTTAGAAGTTGCTTGATTCAACGATAATATAGCTTGGGTCGGGTCACTGAGATTAAGATTTGAGAAAAATGAGTTGAAACGGTTATTGCGGGATCTTTGGAGGGGGTTCAAAATCTAGTTGTGAATAAAAGTAATTTTAAACGCCTATTTTAGAATAAAAGCTTCTGAAATGAAATCTGTCTTATAAGTTTATTTCCATTATCGATGGAACGAGAAGGTGAGAACATAATCCTAAATAAATATATTATCAATAGATGGCGTATATTTTTTTAAATTTTTTTTATCCCATATAATTATTATGACGTATTCTTATTCCTCAGGATATCAGAATAGGAAATATGAAACAGAATTTGGTAAAAATATGGAACGAACATGACCCGGGAGGAGGCCGGGAAAATAAGGGTTTGGAGAACTCCCTCCTTGGATAAATCATTGTTACGCCTATGTGTGTATATATATGCAAGCTATATTTGAACTACTTTAATCAGTTTAGCGGAAGAAAGAGTGCGATTAAGCCACATAAATATATCATCCGATGGTCCGTTCCCGTTATATCCAGCAATATTCAATACTAAGTAAATATGAGATAAACTGGGAACTTCTTTTAAGGTTTCGATGATCCTGTTCAAGGACGTTAAAAAATGTCTATCATATACGATTATCACGGCGGAAAATTTGTCCCCGCCACCGCGGAATGATTTATTTTGAAGGTGATTATTGTATTCCGGAGCGAATTTAATGATTGGATTTATATCGTAGTCAAACGTCTAAAAGGGTGAGAATATTCAAATAATAAAATGCATATAGTATAAATTTTTCATTTTGATAGGAATTCCTAGTGACGATAACATTTGAGTTAATAAAACCAAATTTATACACTGACATGAAACCAACCAAGAAGTGTTTTTGCCACATCAAAGAGGTGGTCAATTATCTATGGAAGGTTTCAATAACGTTTAAAAATATATAATACAAAATAAAACCTTTTTAAAACTATTGTGATACGTTCCATCTTTAGTATACCTAATATCATCTCCACAGAACTCGTGTAAGGTTCCTTTAGCATCACTATTTGTATAAGGAGTAGAAACAGCTGTAGGTTCTTCGAAAAAACTTTTATCCTCCCAGTATTTATCGCTATTCCAATCCTTGTATTTCCTCCCGCCGTAAGGGAACAGCCGCTGTTTCAGGATATGAGCGCAGGTTCTAGCGATGGCCGTAGGGCGGCTAAAATATTTTGCCCAAGTAAGGCGACCTCTTCTCACCAATTTATCGTAAAATATTGGTTTGTGCTTGTAGGAATCCATCAAATTTAGGAAAAATTCGACGCTAGGTGGTTGGTGAGACATTACGGTGAATCTTTTATATACATTAAATATTATACTTCCATATAGTGGAATGTTCATTACGAATTTTTAAATATCAGCGCCAGATCGGGTCATATATTTTAAAAACGAATATTTTAAATCGCCATTATTAGTTATAAAAATTAAAAATAAATGTAATATTCTTTAAAAAAAAATCCGGGCCATGGCGGGTTTAAAAATATAAAACCCGGGCCGGACCGAAAAAAATTTTAAAAAATTCGGATCGGGCTGTGCAAATGGTATCTTTGGCAGGTCTCTGATATATTGGTAGATATTTATTTTTAAAAAAAAACGAGTACCCTGGCTTTTATTAGATGGAATAGTTTTAAAAACTAGGTGAGGATTAGACCTGGCTTTCCAGCAGCAATCAATATAAGATTAAGATAAAAATGATCTTAAAGGTAATAGTCAGAAATCTGGATAAAATTGAAATTTTGGACGGTTGCGACTAGCCCCAGAGAAATCGACGTAAATTTATGGCTAAAGTGAACTTGAACTTCGTTACTAGGGGCACTGTAACTTAGAGAACAACTTTAAACGAATGAATTTAAAACTTTCTAGCTTTATACAAATAGATTTTATAAGTAACTTAAATTGCAAACTTGAATATGTAGGGTGATAGTCATTTAGCCCCTGAAAATTTTCTATCGGAATTTGGGGCCTACCACATGACATATAATAATACATAGACTGACGATTCATTCATAATAATGCATATTAAAAATCGTTGAATGCGAATCAGCTGGAGACTATGTGACCCGTCATTTTGGTAACCTATATAGGATCCGGAATACTTTAAATTATTTAAATTTGGTTTGCTAAATTCATATTTCCTTGTGAGAATAGCTTTAAAATAATTGTGAGGGATGATATTATTTTACTTTGCTTAGGTTAAAATTTAAAAATTTTTTTATATATTATCTATAGGTAACCAAAATGGCGTCATAATGTCATTCCTCAGCTGTTTTCCATTGTTGCACATTTTTTGAATGCATCATCAGTCTAGGTATTATTATATGTCGTTGCCTAACCCGTAATAATTTTTTACCTGGCCTTGCGCGGAAAATATATTTTGTACAAATTGTCCGACCCGGCCAGTAATTATTTTTTATGTAGAAAAAAGACACAAATTCGCCTAATTTATCCGCTATAAAATCGTTATCAATTCAGTCCGAACAGAAAATTTGGCCCGATCCACAGGTCCGAGGATTGGGGCAGGGCGGCACCGAGAAAGATTTAATTATTTGGTATTTATATAACACCTAAATTTATCATTTATGTAAGTCAATATATATAATAAGTAAAGTGAACTTGACAATGATAAACTATCGATTCTTAAAAAAGTATCGAATACAAAAGTATTTTTTAAAAAAAATATTTTAGAAAGGACAGAGAATTAAAAAATAAATTTCTATTGAAGAAAAAATAATTTGAAAATTTATGCTGTGCATTGCATACCATACTTAGAGTAATCCAAAACATCATGGTAAGGTAGTATTATGTCGCCTATGTTCATTATAACGGGTATACATCCTTGCATGATAGCTTCCGATAAGTCCAACGATGTTAGGTATTGATTTGGAAGGATGAGACAAAATATGGATTGCTTATTTACAGTGATATTCATGGTTTATTAAAATTTTTAGCCAGTTATTTTATAACGCATAATAATGGTCAGCGCGGGCCGGTTTGACCCGACCGAACCGGTCTATAATAATTTTTTTACGAGCTATCCGATACGACCCGTGACTTTTTTTTGAAAACTTAAGATAAATATTTTGCACGCGTTGTTCAGCCCAAAAATCTTTTGGGCGGACACGTCTAGTTGGGCGAACTTCGGGCTGACCTACACATAGATCCCACAATAAGACTTATTCTTCTTTTTTTTAAAAAAGCAGATGAGAAAATGAACTTATTCGGAGAGACTGAGACAAATTTTTTTGGCCCAATCTGCCCCATAGAACGAAATAAACATTTTTCCGACCCGCACCGAACGTACATTATATTCCCAATTATAAACTCTTTCTATGACATATGGGGAAAAGGGAAGCGCACCCCCCCCCTTTTCTAAAGCCAAAATGCAGATTATTAAAATATCTTAAAGATGCTTCACCATCACCATCATAATCTCGCTCATTTTATGGAGTTAGATTTCAAATAATTAAATAGGCTTTTAAAATTATACTTGCAAAATTTCCACATATTTTACCACTTTGAAGACATCTTGCTGAAGTGAACGGTACATGTCAGTATCGTACTCTGGTGGAGCCGATTCAAAGAGTGTTAAGGTCCCTGGAATGGTTGAATGGATTCGACTCAATAATAATTGATCTGTGGATGATAGTTTGAGTTGAGAACTTATTATATTCCAATTTCTTTTATATATTATATATTAGTTTTTTTTAAAAAATAATTTTATTTAAATGTAAATGTTCAAAAAAAAATAATAGCTTGCTTTTAAATTAGATATCACACATAAAAAAATTTATTTGGGACGGGCCGAGCAAAAAAAAAAATTAAGCGTAATTTTGTTAATAATATATTTTATTTTGCTTATGATTTTAATAGGGTTGTGCCGAATCACAAATTTTTCACCGATCCAATCCGATCCGATATTTCCTGAAACTACTAAAAACCCGATCTTATGTTTATATTTGATTTTTATTTATCATCTATCTTTTGAGTAAATGCCATAAAAATATCACCCATTAACTTTCACGAACGATTAAGTATATTTTGTTCTATTCTCCAAAAGTTAATTAATCTTGCAATGTTTATGGGGTGAATCAAGATTTTAGCCAAAGTATTATTATCCGAGCCTCGAAATTTCACGAAAAGAACTTCTAATCGAATTTATGCAGAGGAAGTTTTAAAATTAGACCAAAGCGTTCAGTCACACATGTTATCGGAAGATTCAATAAAAAAAACTCCAGGGAATCATAAGGCAAAGCACAACCCTACAAATCATTAGAATTTGGAAGACCTAATTATTGAAGGTATTATTTAAATTAAAATATATTTTCATAAAAATTTAAATATTATAGGTGATTGGGCAAATTGTGGTTCCCAGAACTCAAAATTTTTATTATTTGATAATGATCCACATGCTGAAGAACGTATAATCATATTTGCAACGGGTGAATCCTTAAATTTAATAGCAAATGTGACGGTATATGGAAATTTTGTCATGCCTCCAAAAAATTTTCTACATTATATGTCACTAGAGTATCAATAAACACTATTTTTATCACCGTTGTTTATTGTGTACTCCAAAAAAAAACGCAAAAATACTTACGAAAAAATATTCGAAGTAATAATGTTTAAATGTCAGGAAAGGGATTTATTTGTTTATTCCCAACCAGATTAGAAAAACGATGATTACAACCTTCGCATTGATTATTTGTGCGTTCTTCGTCGGATAGAATGCTCTGATTCACGTTCCAAGTTTCTGGAGGAATCGAGACTCAATTCTTCGACCTGTCTAAGAGTGAGAATTGCTTCTTGTGACCTCTCTTGATACTCCATTGATATAATATTTATCGAACAAGCTATCCTTACCATTGCACGGAGTAACCGATCTAATGTCATTGCATTGCCCGTATCACATAAGGAACAAATGCTAAGCCGTCCCTCATACCACAAAAGAAGCTTAGAGTTTCATCGGTCCTCTATTGGCTTTCCAGATTGATAAATATTATATCAATGGAGTATCAAGGGAGGTCACAAGAAGCAATTCTCAATCTCAGACACGTCGAATTGAGCCTCGATTACTCCAGAAACTTGGAATGTGAATCAGAGCACTCTATTCGACGAAGAACGCACAAATAATCAATGCGAAGGTTGGAATCATCGTTTTTCTAATCTGGTTGGAAATAAACAAATAAATCCCTTTCCTGACATTTAGACATTATTATTTCGAATATTTTTTCGTACTTTGCGTTTTTTTTTTAGATTAAATAAACAGCGGTGATAAAAATTGTGTTTATTGATACTCTAATAACATATATGTAGAAAGATTTTTGGAGACATGGCAAAATTTCCATCCATAAACCATGCTGTCGCATTTGTTATTAAATTTAAGGATTCATCCCTTGCAAACATGATTATACGTTCTTCAGCATATGGGCCATTATCAAATAATAAAAATCTTTTTGAGTTCTGGGAACCACAAATTGCCTAATCACCTATAATATTTAAATTTTTATGAAAATATAATTATATTTAAATTAATACCTTCAATAATTAGGCTTTCCAAATTCTCAAGATTTGAAGGTTTGTGCTTTGCCTCATGATTACTTAGAGTTCTTTATATTGAATCTTCCGATAACATGTGTGACTGAATACTTTGGTCTAATTTCAATACTTCCTCTGCATAAATTTGAAAAGTTTTGCTAAAGAGTCTGCGCATCGCTTCTTCATGTTAGAAATGAATTTCATTGCTAATATCGCATCAATATTTGATGGATGAGTATGAGTTGTTTCAAATACCGGGTTTTGATTTTCGAGTGTTGATGATAATATTGCTCGGCATTTAAAAGATACTTTGGGCAGCGCCATCTTATATTGTTTAAAAAAATTTTATGGATGGTATATGAGTAACCTTCAAATACTACTTTTCCAGGATGAATTAGCTCCATTAATTTTTTTTTAATAAAATATAAATTTTACGACTTAAATATTATATTTGTAAATTATCAAATTAAAATACTATAAAAAAATTTTTTTTTTGTCTTTATATACCGTATATTTGTAATACAAATCATTAATGTTTAATTTTATAAAATACCAAGAATTATAGCGTTATTTGAACAGATAAACAATTTTTAATCTTTTGATTAAAAATAAATTTTAAACCTTAATGTTCAATCTTAATAGCTGTTCATGATTTAGGTACTTGCTGAACAATTATATTTTTTAACAAAGTATTATTAAATTTCAATTATCTAAATACGGGGGATAGCTTTCAATTCTGATAAACAATTTCAAATATATTTTAGCAAAAAAAAGTAAAAATCAAAACCCCATTATTTATCTTGCTTTACCCAACCTCCATATATTAATTATGATAAAGCATCCCTAAAAATTCCATAACCGCTCTTCTAATTTTGAGTCGAAGAAGATCTCGTAGAAGATCTCGTAGAAGAAATCCTATGTTACATGTGAGAATTTCAAAAAGTGTAATTTATAAAGCGTCAAATTAGATCTTTTAAAACAAAAAACTATTTTAATTTGAAATTTTTAAGGTTTTATTCCAAGGGGTTTTTTTTCTTCCTATTTACCGTTATAGCAAATAAATTTTGCGAAAATAAGAAATGCATGAGTTATTTTTTCCCCAGAACTAATTTGAACATCAGCATTTTATTAGGTTTTTAAAATAAATTCTATAAATATGAAGAAAAAAAAAATGTGGCTTTTTTTCCGGGGTTCGTTTAACAACACTACCTGAATGTGACTTATAGTGCGCACAAATTGAACATTTCAAAGCTGCGTTTCTGCAAATAATGCATTTTAATTGCATTCGTTTAATTTGAGTACGTTTGCGTTTTGTATTTTAAATTATTGATATGCGTTTTAAAACGCTGCGTTGAAACGGTCAATTTGTACGCACTATAAGCCTCGAGATTTCGATAACATATATCTAGATCTTTGTTCCTTCTATGAGCAAAATCTTCGGGCTTGCGTAATATTTTTGTGGATGAAATCTTGAGTTAGCCATTTTTAAAAATCGGCTCAAAACGAGCAGTTTAACATCACTAATGTGACTCGTTAAATATTTTAAAATCCTTTTCTTGTTGCAGAAAATATAACAAAAAATAGTGTAAAATTTTTTATCTTTCTTTATGATTTAAAAAATAAAGTAAATTATCTAATTATCAGAGACCCGCAAGCCCAGGGATTTTAATTTTTTTTTTGAATGGGCTGGGCCTAAAAAAAAATATTTTTTTTAAAATACTTGGCCCAGGCTGGGCCAGGCTTAAAATTGTTTTAAAAATTGAGCCAGGCCATATGTTTTAAAACAGAATATTTTAAATATCCATTACCTACAAAAATAGAGAATAAATGCAATGTTTAAAAAAATCTGGGCAGGGTCAGGCCTCTGGAAATATAAGACCGAGGTGTGTTGGGCAGAAAATTTTTTATTAAAAAAAAATCCAGACTGGTCCGGGCTATGTGATCTGCATCGGGCCTAATTTTTCAAGCCCGGCTCGGCCCAAACCCAAAATTTTTTTAAAAAGTTATACCGGCCTGGCTTGAACCCGAAATTTATTTTTAAAAAATTTACCGGCCAGGCCCGAATTTATTTAAATATAGAAATTAATTTTTATAATTACCTAAAATAAAAGACATATGTTATATAGCGTTTAGTTTCAATAAATTAAATCAAAAATTTTTATTTTACATAAAAAATTGAATATAAAATTGACCTCGCTTCCAGGGAATTTGAGAGATCCCGTCAGGGCGTTTCCCATCAGATCTGAAACAGAGGGTTCGAGAATAGAAGGAATTTGAGCGGATCTCAGAGCTCTAAGAATTATAGAATTGCAAATGTTATGTCTAACGATGCGGCCTTTACATGAACGACAATGTAGACTATGCCTTCCATTACTCAAAACAGCAGAACTGCAGCCGGCACAGATGTGGGGTTGGGTTACTAAGCAATTTAAACGGATGCCTATAGCATGAGTTAGCTCATTTTGGGTCAATTGTAATTGTAAGTTCGCGGATGGAATGGCTTCGAGAAACTCATGTCCAGAACCATTAAGCAGAGAGGAGAATAAGGGACGGTCCAATGATTGCATACTGGAAAGGAGAGATTCGACGCAGCTTGCAATAATGGGCTTATCCCAGTCCTTCTGCTTGTTCGTTTCTGGAATTAGGTGGTCGGCAATGAATCGAGATTTCCATTCAATGATGGCACTATCAAAGGAAGGGTCAGGATTTAAGGAATTAGGATAGACTAAATTTTTGGTTAAAAGACAGCTCGATATAAAGGCAGTTAAGGCAAGATCGGAAGGGGATCTGATGCCTAGTCCTCCCATCTTGGTAGGAAGGGTGGCTTGTGTCCATGCTAATTCATGAATTTTAGATTAAGGATACTTTCAATTAGGACTTATCCCATTTTCATAAATGCCTAAGGAAGTGGGAAATTTAAAAATAGGGGTAGAGCGAAGCGCGTAAAGAATTTTTGGGATATTGATTTTTTTAGGAGAAAAAGGCTTTATGAGAGGGGAGAAGGGAAAATATGTCAGCCAACTCATTAAGGGTTTCGAGTAACTTACAATTACAATTGACCCAAAATGAGCTAACTCATGCTATAGGCATCCGTTTAAATTGCTTAGTAACCCAACCCCACATCTGTGCCGGCTGCAGTTCTGCTGTTTTGAGTAATGGAAGACATAGTCTACATTGTCGTTCATGTAAAGGTCGCATCATTAGACATAACATTTGCAATTCTATAATTCTTAGAGCTCTGAGATCTGCTCAAATTCCTTCTATTCTCGAACCCTCTGGTCTTTTCAGATCTGATGGGAAATGCCCTGACGGGATCTCTCAAATTCCCTGGAAGCGAGGTCAATCCTTGGTCTGGGATTACTCTTGTATTGATCCATTGGCTCTTTCCAATCAATCCCTTAACATTCTGGAGAACAAGGAGCTTCTAAAAATTGCAAAATATTCAGAGATATCCCAAGATCACTTATTCATTCCCATCATTTCCAATACCTTGAATACCTTTGGGAATCGTGCTCTTTCTTTCTTCAAGGAACTTGGATCACATCTCACATGATGATTAGAATATATTTTATATAATTTTAATAGCGTAAGAATAATTTATTTATATAATAACTTTTCAATGTTCATTTTTATATTATTAAACATTAATATAATTTTTTATAAATTTCAATAGAAATAAATATAGATTATTTAATATAAAACTGATAAATTTAGATATATTTAATAAAATTTCCAAGGTCCAACCCGATCCGGCCTGAAATTTTTTTAAAAATATTAGGCCTGGCCCGAACCCAATTATTTTAAATAGAATTAGGCCCAAGTCTGGCCCGGCCCATATTGGGCGGGCCTAACTTTGCAGATCTCTAATGCATATGGTAAAACCAATCCGATAAATATAAGCACAGCTCAATATTTTAATGATTAAATGATTTTATGATCATTCATTTATAAATACGATTTTTCTTCCTACATTTATGATTAAATTCTCATCATTATTGGTTATTTTCATATAGGACACGTATCTGGATTTTTAAAGATTGGGCCAGGCAAGTTTAGTAAAAAAAAAATTGGAACCGAGCTGGGTGGGCTATAAATTTGGAAGGGCCAGGAAATTAAATTCCAGCTGGGCTGTGAAAATTTTACCATTTGCTGATCACTAATTTAAATAAGTACTTTATGCTCACCCAGTCAATTTATGCTAGCAAATAACTAAATTATACCTATATTTATTGTATTCTTGCCTCACATAGCTATTTAGACATGTATTATCCATTAATTTTGGATTATATATAGGAATTGCTATATCAAAATTTTGCCTGTAAGTTGATGG
The DNA here is from genome assembly GCF_954871325.1 of Gordionus sp. m RMFG-2023. Taxonomy (NCBI): domain Eukaryota; kingdom Metazoa; phylum Nematomorpha; class Gordioida; order Chordodea; family Parachordodidae; genus Gordionus; species Gordionus sp. m RMFG-2023. The sequence goes on along the minus strand of NC_088777.1, from coordinate 5,411,868 downwards.
AATAAAATAGGATAACATTAATATAGCTTTGCCAGAAAAAGTATAAATATATTTCATATATTTCTGCAATGAATGATGATACTGTGAGATGTATTTAATATTGTTTGGTAAAAAATCAAGGTTTGGGATCATTGAAAATATAAGATGATTGCTACCATTATTCCACCTATATTATTTAAATATTATCTAAATAAAAAAAGAAATAAGAATATTACCATTTAAGTGATCTAAAAATGTTATATGTATCCAAGTGTGAAAACCCATTCTTCCCTGGTATATCATTCATATTTAAAATATCAAAAGGTGCTAAATAAAAGTTTGCATGATAAGGATTATTTGTCTTAAGATAGAGATCAAAGTAATCTAATATTTCAGAATAATGTTTAGTCATTTTAAATTTTTTAGAAAATTTTATTTCATTTATGTCATAAATGTATAGCTTTATAGTAATTAAATTCTGTTCATATTTAGTATGATGAAAGCATGTATATAAATTGCAAACAGATATATCGTTGATATCGTCATATTTGATATACTGTTCTATATTTAAGGATTGATTATTAGCAGAATTAAAAAATATTGGCGTTATTTTAAAAAGACTGATAAGCAAGACTGAAAGATTTTTTAATAAATATTTTGCATATAATAAAAAATGTAGCTGCATATGATATAAATAATTCTTGCAATCTAATATGCATAGCATAATCAACTTAATAAAGGAACAAGTTATAGACAGCATTTATTTAAAAATTGAATTGAAAACATATGATACCGAACGATTAAGAGCAAAATAAAATTTTATTTTAACGATCTTGCCAAATCTTTAATAACATCATCTTCACCTTCCAAAATTCTAAGAAGTATTGCTCAATATAATAATCTTTAAAAAATCCTAATGGGAGAAACCCTACCAGAAGATATTCTTATATTTGGGGTTAAATAAATTTAATAAAAATCAAAGTTAATCTAATCATTTTTGCAATCCTGCCGATTAATTAGAGTAGTATACAACATTATAAATGGATAACTTTTATCTGGTATATTTAATATAAAAACAAAAAAATTGCAATACTAATACTAAAAAATACAAAAAGATATTTTAGATAATATACACATGTATTCCTCAAGTCATTTGAATAAAAAAACAATGTCAAACAAATTATACAATAAAATATTAATTAAAATAATAAATAATATCATAAAGAATTAAATTTTTATTTTGTATTATATCATCATTGTGATCATTACAATTATTTTTAATTTGCTAGTAAATTTCATTATGTGTCTTCGTAAACTTCATGCTCGATAGAACTTCATGGTAACTTTGTAGTGCTTCTTTATCCTAAATATTATTGTGCATATTGACAAGCTCGATAAAATTTATGGTGGCAGAATATCGCTACGATAAAATATCCAACAGAGATCGGGAATAAATTTGATGACAATATTGGTAAACTAGTAAATAACATTTTCAGAATGAAATTGAAGATCCACTTCTATTAAGAAAACCAAGAAGATTTGAATATGGCTTATGATTTAGTATAAAATTTAGAATTCTGTAATACTGATGGGAAAATCCTTTTCATCAAGGCTTGTAGACAGGGTTGCCATGTCTCCCCCCATCAGCGGGAGACTCCCGCAATTTTTTAGTTTACACGCAGACCTCTCTCTCCCACAAAACTACCGCAATTGGAAATCTCTCGCAAAAATCTACCGCAATTTTTTAATTTCGCCCGCAATTTTTTTTAGTATTTTAACGTTTTTTTATAAATAATAATTTTGAGAGGCATTAATTGATTATTTTAATATTTTTTTATTAAATTTTATATATTTATTCGAAAAACATGTCTAGTTTGTAAATTTCTTTCTATCCTGTTTTATTTTTATCCAATAATAATTAATCATCATTTCATTCATATAAGTCCGTACAGGAGAGTATATCAACATCGATTGCAATACAAAAATATTCTCAAAAATAATAAATAATAAAGATGCAACTACTTTTGCGGAAATTGTATACAATCATGTAGTTCAACATTCACATAGCTATATCTCACAATGTGGGTCGAATCTCTTTCTCATGATATTTAACGACTCCAATATAAATGAAAACCTTACTTGTGGCAGAATAAAAATGAGCAAGGCTATCACAAATGTTTTAGTAACTGAATCCTAGAGGTCATTTCTATATGATTTAAAAGATAGACATCTATGCAATTCTAACAAACGCATCTAATAAGGGAAATATTAAAACATTTCCCTATATCCTTCGCCATTTCAACAAGAATAAGAACATTCCAATAAAACTGTCAAAATTTTTTCCTCGGATAGTGAAAAATCCAACAATAGCTAGCCACAGTGGCGTAGACAAGGGGGAACCCCCCCCCCCCATGGAAAAAAAAATTTTTTTTTTTAATTTTTTTTTTTTTTTTATAAAATAAAAAATTATTATTTTTTTATTGCGAATAATTATATTTAAAAAACGGTTTCAATTTAGAGAAATAAGATAATATATTATATATAATACTATATGAATATGAATATCACAATGAAATATATTTATAAAAAAAAGGAGTTTTAATTTTAAATGATCACATCGTTTAAAAATATATATAAATTATATGAACTAAAATATTAAACAACAATAAGAATAAAGATATATTGTATTTGTAAATAATTTCTGGCATAGTTAAATTAGAATATTAAATAACAATAAAGATATTTTGTAAATATTTTCTGGCTTGGCATAGTTAAATTAGATATTTATAAATTTAATTATTAAATATATATTTTTAAATTTAAACTATTTAGATAGTTTGTTTTGTTTGTAAATTTTAAGTTTTTATAATTTTTAAATATGGATATCCGTAAATTTTTTTGTCAACAACAAAAAGAAAAAGGTATATATTAATTTATTTATAAAATTTAAGTTATGTAATTTGAATTAGAAATATATATGGATGTTGCTAGTGAAAATCAGCCATCAGTTGAGTTCGAAGGTAATGGTATTATTAATATGTTTTATTTAAATCTTGCAATTAGAAATACCAGACATACCATTACCACTCCATCTCCATGGGAAAACCAATGATGAGTTAGCTACAAAATCATCAAATGATGGTATATATTCTAAATTATTTATAATTTATAATATTTTTTAATTAAAAATAGAAACATTATGTGTTACAAAAGCATGTGAGCTATCAGTTGATTTGGCTGGAAAATCATCAAATGATGGTATAGTATTTATTTTAATTCCATTTTTTTTATTTGTAAATTGTACTATTTTCATTTTGAGTTATTAAAATTTTGCAATGTACGATATTTAGTTATAATTTTAAAGTTAGTCATTTTTTTGTGATATTTTGCAAAAGGTAGTACATTATAAGTCAAACAGAGTTCAGCAGTATTGAAAACTTGTATCTACAATACAAACAGAGTTGGGCAGGCCCTCCAGAAAAATAATCTAGATACAGATTTGTTGTGAAAAAATGAATCTTAGATACAGATGATTTATCATTACCAATTAAACTAGAATAGTTTATAATAAACAGTTTTTATTATTTATTTGTGAAGAACATAATTATTTTTTTAAATCTTTTGTATATACAATCTTGGGCAGCTTATAATATTTAGGAACTTATTTTCATAATTTAAATATTACTACCTTCTTCACTTCCATGAGTGTAAATCATCCCACAAATATAAAAATATTAATTAAAATTGATAATAATATTCTATAGTAATTTCCTTCTACTTGTATCTGTCTTTAAATTTTTATTAAGAAACTTTGATATCTATCTGAGATACATTTTTATAATCCAGATTTTTTTCTTGTGCTGCTCAGCTCTTAACATTGAAATTCATATTGAAATATATCATTTAAAATCTAAAAAAAAATATAGAAACACCACACCGTTCTCAAAAAGATGTTTCACTTTACTTAAATTTTCATTTTAAAAATGATAATGAAAAATTGTTAGCTGTTGAAAATATTTGGATACCTGACAAATGTTATAAATTTCCATTGCCCTTGGGCAAAAGAAATTTAACCTTTCAAGCATCCTGGCTTAACAAATATAAGTGGCTTGCTTACTCAGCCGATGAAAAGGGAGCATTTTGTAAAGTTTGCGTCATATTTTCCCCAAGATATGCTGGAAATGGGTTACAAAAACTCAAAACAATGGTAAGTCAGGTGTACACAAGATGGAAAGATGCGCTCGAAAATTTAATTATCATCAAAAAAATAAATATCATCTTAATTCCTATGAGATAATGGATTCTTTAAAAGAAATCTCAATGAATCCAAAGATATCAATATCCAATGTATTGAATAAAAAAAATTTTGATATTGTTACAAAAAATCGATCAAGAATAATTATAATTATTGATGCTGTCATTTGGTTAGGGAGGCAGGGCTTGGCGTTAAGAGCTCATAGGATATCTCCTGGCCCCCTAACACTTACATCCCCTTCTCACAATGAAGGAAATTTCAAGGAATTATTGAAATTTTTATGTAATAATAATGACAACTACCTAAAGCTTTTTGAAAGCTCCTCTAAAAATGCTACTTACCTAAGTCCCACTATTCAAAATGAAATAATATCAATATGCAATCAGTTTATATTAAAGGAAGTTTCTTCAAAAGTCAAAGCATCACCATTTTTTAGTTTTGGCGGATGAAACTTCCGATATTGGTAATATTGAACAACTATCCATAGCAATAAGGTTTATTGATATGGAATCAGGTAATTATAAAATGAAGGAACTATTTGTTCAATTTATTGAATTACCTGACACTAAGTCAGAAATGATTGCTAATCAAATTATTAAATCACTTCAAAACCTGGATTTAAATTTAAATCTACTGAGAGGCCAAGGGTACGATGGAGCTCCCTCGATGAGTGGCCATGTTAAAGGGGTCCAGTCAAGAATTAGAGAGCTTTATAGCACAGCTCATTATGTTCACTGCAGTTCACATTGCCTGAATTTGATGATAACTGAGGCATGTGAAATTAGAGACATCCGGAACAGTAAGATTTTGATTTAATTGAAATTTATTAGATTTTATTATGTATTATAGATATCTTTATATAATTTTTATATATTTTTCAAAATTTAGAAACAATATCGTCGGTTTGTGACTTCTTTACCCCACCCAAGAAGAGGGAGATTTTTACCCAAACGTTCGATGAAATTGATTCAAAAAATTCAAAAAAAAAATTCAAAAGATTTTGTCCCACAATATTCATTGAAAGACAACAATCGGTGAAGGTTTTCATCGAGTTATATGAGGTTATTTTTGCGGCACTGGAATCATACATATTAAGCAAAGTTTTTAATTTCAATTCAATGTGTTTATTTTTTATAAAATATGTAATTCTTGCTAAAAAAATACAATTTAACAATTTTATTTAGTATAAACCCTTTATTTAACTATGTGTTTATTTTATATACAAAAAAATAAATTTCAAAATTAGAAATTTTATACAGATTACTATTTTAAAAATTGATTGTAAATATCTATATTTTAAAAAAATAAAATTACAATAAAATATAAGTAATTCTTGTATGCAATTTAAAAAAATATAATTTAACAGTTATATTTAATACAAATGAGTATATTATATAAATAATTCTTATTGTAGGTGCAATACTATTATTAAATATAGTATAAAAATATCATGACTAAAAATTCATTATAATTAAGTTTTACATATAAAAATTTTATGACTAAGAAAATATTACAATTATATGATTTGAATTTATAAAGAGAGGTCTACTTTTCTCTGAGATTTGACTTATTCATCTAGAATCAAATTTTTATCTAGAATAATCTCCTTATAAATATTTAATAGGGCTAATCCATTTAAACGGTTTTCACCGGTGCTATTTCTTAAATAGGTTTTTAACCTTTTCAAAGTTGAAAAAGACCTTTCATTAGTACAGGTACTAATCGGTAAAGTAGCTAAAATAAATCTAAATGTTTTGATATTGGGCAGGGAATCTAAAGTGCAATTACACATGGAAAGGGCCTGCAAAGCATTTTTTGGTCTCAAAGAGTACTCTATTCTGCCAAGACAATTTTTAATTTCAATTCAATGTGTTTATTTTTTATTTAATTATACATATGATTTTAGCAAAATGTTACAAAAAATTGATTTGGATTTAAGGGAGGTTATATATAAGGCAAAGGATATTGTTGAAATATTAACAAATATCAGAGATAATGTGGATGAAAAATTTCAAGAAATATATGAAAAAGTAAAGGAGATCGCTAATATGTTTGGGATTGAAATTTTTAAACCTAGAGTAGTTTCTAGACAATCCAATCGCTCAAATATTGATGCATCTACGATTGAGGATTTTTATAAAATTAACATTTTTATTCCACTTATTGATACATTTTTATTTCAAAGGAAAGATTTATAAGTCACAATTTTATTTTAAAAAGCTTTTATTTTCTTTTGCCGGTTGAGTCTGAATTGTTGATTACACTTGAAACGCGAGAGGATATTAAGAACATCTCAGAGTTTTATTCTGATGATTTATTAGGGTCGTATGATAAGTTACTTTGTGATGTCGAATTTTGGTATAAAAATCTTGGCAGAATAGAGTACTCTTTGAGACCAAAAAATGCTTTGCAGGCCCTTTCCATGTGTAATTGCACTTTAGATTCCCTGCCCAATATCAAAACATTGTTTTTTATTTTAGCTACTTTACCGATTAGTACCTGTACTAATGAAAGGTCTTTTTCAACTTTGAAAAGGTTAAAAACCTATTTAAGAAATAGCACCGGTGAAAACCGTTTAAATGGATTAGCCCTATTAAATATTTATAAGGAGATTATTCTAGATAAAAATTTGATTCTAGATGAATTAGCCAAATCTCAGAGAAAAGTAGACCTCTCTTTATAAATTCAAATCATATAATTGTAATATTTTCTTAGTCATAAAATTTTTATATGTAAAACTTAATTATAATGAATTTTTAGTCATGATATTTTTATACTATATTTAATAATAGTATTGCACCTACAATAAGAATTATTTATATAATATACTCATTTGTATTAAATATAACTGTTAAATTATATTTTTTTAAATTGCATACAAGAATTACTTATATTTTATTGTAATTTTATTTTTTTAAAATATAGATATTTACAATCAATTTTTAAAATAGTAATCTGTATAAAATTTCTAATTTTGAAATTTATTTTTTTGTATATAAAATAAACACATAGTTAAATAAAGGGTTTATACTAAATAAAATTGTTAAATTGTATTTTTTTAGCAAGAATTACATATTTTATTGCAATTTTATTTTTTTAAAATATAGTTTATTTACATTCAATTTTTAATATAATAATCTGTATAAAATTTATATATTTTGAAATATATTTTTTTATATATTATTAAAATAAAAACATAGTTAAATAAATAAAGTTAATAATAAATAAAATCTCTGCAAAATATTGTTATATGCAAAAATTTAATTAAAATAATTATTTTTAACATAGAATAAGATATATTGAGTTGATCATAAAATTGGAAGGTTTGGGGGAGGCAAATTTTTTTTACATCGAATAGATTGAATTAATATACAATTTACTAAACATTGATAACATTTTCAAAATAATGCTTTCAGTCGCTTATTAATTATAAATTTGGCAAAAATTTTAATTCTAAAAAGGGGGTTTGGGAGCGAAGCCCCCAAAAAATTTTTCAACCCCCCCCCCCCCCCCATGGATCAATCCTGGCTACTCCACTGGCTAGCCACATAATGATGAATATAGCTGATTCAGGGTTATCAATGATTTGCATGTCAGCTTTCTGCGCTGATAATGCCTCTGTAAATTTTGGCAAAACCAAAGTTACCGAATTGAGGCAGCACAATAATGAATTAATACCAATTGGCTGTATATGCCATATACTACATAATTCTTGCAAGAAGGCAATGAATGTGCTATCTGTGGATGTCAAAATAATTGTGATGAAATGTTTTAACGAATTAAGTTCATCAACTAAAAGAGTTAATGAATTAAAAGAGTTGGTGAAGTGGACTGACTTGTAATGGTGTGAGTTGTTGCGATATATATCTATCAGGTGGTTGTCATTAATACATGCCATCGATAGAATTTTAAAATTAACCCTTAAAAAAAATATTTTTTAAATAGAGATAAAAGCTGTCCTAAAATTTTGAAAAATTTTTTCAAGTATGAAATGGCAGAAGCATATTTGGGATTCGTTTCACATGTAAAATCTACTTCATCCAGTTAATATTTAGTTGCAATCAGAATATTCTTTATTAAAAAATATTCACAAAATCATGCTACACATCTCTATAGTTAAAAATTGATAATAAATTTTATGGGGCTATTGCTAAAAATATTATATTAAAATGTTCAAATAATACTCTAATGAATACATTTTTAAATGAAGCAGATATTTTTATTTAGACAATTTTAGAATATTTACAATCAAAATTTGATTTTAATAACCTATTTACAAATATATAAATATTATGACCTCGGAACAGAAACCATCAATTGTTGGTTTTTATAATTTAATAAATATATTAAAATTACCGAAAGACTAATGTCTTGTTTGAGGAGAATGTAATTCTCTCTATTTTTTATCATTCGCCAAAATACTTAAAGTTAGAAGGTGAGCAGAGGAGAAATGGGTAGAAATTTTTCGTAATAACGTTAAATCCTCATGCTTGAAAAAAATATGCGAGTATGTCTTCTCCTTACCACATTCTAATGCCTCATCCGAGCTCATTTTTATCCTGATGAGGACTGCCTGCAAAAAGGAGAGAAATCAGGTTACTTTAACAACATTAGAGGCCCAACTAATGGTTAAACAAATATATAATATGTCATGCCAGGAATTTTATAAATAACTCAATAACGACAAACATTTAGTTCTATTATTTAAATCTCAAATAAAATATAACTAAGTTTTAGCAATCACGATCTTGAATTAGTGCGGTAAAATTAGGATTTAGGTTTATGAAATGTCTAGAAAATTTTACAAGAAATTAAATTTATTTTCCAAAATCCTAATGCAACTTTTAAACAACGAATAAAAAAAATTATTAAAAAGTAGAAAAGTATATTTATAATTATTTTTAACCTATCACCTTTATAAATAATATAATAAAAAATATTTTTAGTTATTGTTAGATATAAACATTCTTTGCGGAGTCCTGCCTAGATAGGATATTATAAATTCTCTAATAGCAGTTACATAGGCGTAGGTGAGAGGGGGTTTTAAAATCACCAAAGCCTTGGTCTTTGGATTTATGAATAAAATTTTAGTGTATCATATTTATATGCTATTATTGATAAAATTCTTACCTCTCCTCGTGAATTTACCAGTTCTCGTAAATATCATATTAAGCTAACAAAAATTTGCACCCAATACCCCCCTTTTCTTCTTCTCTGTGTATGATATATCGCTTTAAACAATTTCTGAAATGTTTTTAGTAAAAGTTAATTATCTTTTAAATTTTTTAGTAAAAAGCATTTTTATAAAATAAATAAAATAATGAAATTATTTTTATAAAAAATCTACTTTATTCAAAGGCTTACAACGGCGTTGTTAAAGAGTGGCGCTCCTGGAGCGCCGCTACATTTTTTTCAAAAACACCTCTTTTGAAAATTGGGGAGCGGGAGCTGGAGCTAGCTCCTTTTAGGGCTGGAGTGGAGGAGCGCCGCTCCAAATTAAATTATTTTTTAAATATTAGTAATATTTATTAATTAAAATTCAATAAAAATGAAATTTTATTTAATTTAAATTTATCCATTATTAAATGTTTAGGAGTTTTATATTGGTTTTACATCTAATCATTTTGTTCCTTTATATATTGAAAATTTTTTGGAAAAATTTGGAGGTCATATTAATATTCATTTTATAGTAATAAAAAATATTTTTAGATATTATGGATTTAGAGATCATAGATGAAGAAATTGAATTTCCATTTCATCATACAAAAAATATTTTAAACTTTTAAAAGATGTTGATCCAAAGATTAAACAAATTTAAAGTCAAAATGTGCTTTTGTGTTTAAATAAAACTATTTAATTTTCAAAAGTGAGCAGCTTCAATCTAAAAATACATCTAAAAGTAAAAAATCTTTCTTTTAAATACAAATTTATTTGAAAGATTTTTTGGATTCCATGAAATTGATCGTCAGGAAGATAATATATTGGACAAATAGTTTTTAATTAATGATACCAAAATTACTAACTTTGATATCCCTGAATTAAATATCTTCATAAAATACAATAACCTGCTTCCCTCTAGTGCTCTTGTGGAGTACCTATTTAGTATTGCAAGGTCTTAGGGGAGAGGCGTGGATGTTTGTTAGATTCTAATTTAGAAAATTTATTACTTTTAAAAGCTAATAGAAGGTTATAAATATTTTGATAGATCATTTAATATAAATAAAGTTTTTTGATAAAAAATATGATTTTGTTTTATATACCTTCTAAAAAAATGAAAATCAAAGGAGCGGTTATGGAGTGGTATTCATTTATTTGAAGCAGGAGTTAGCTCCTTTTAAAAATGTAGTAACGGGAGCATGAGATAGTTCCATTTGAGAAGGTAGGAGCAGGAGCTAGCTTCTTTTAAAAAGGAGCGTTAACAACTCTGGCTACAATAAACATCTCCAATAAATACGGCGAAATTGGCTACTATGAGTGATAATATAAAATTGGATTCACGTTTTTCTACCTAAATTAGTTAGTTCACAGAATAATCTCTCAATTATGCAATAATGTATTTTTTCAATGTTTGATGATCGAAAGATAAACCTTATTTTTCCTATTTCTATATTCTTCGTTTATATTGTAAATATGATTTATTTAAGGTTATTTAATGATCCTTTTTTAAATATTGATATTTGTATTTTGTTAAAATATTTATGCATTAGATTATTAAATATACTCCATAATATGAAAAAATTATAATAAAAGTGCCCCCTAATTACTTTAATTTCTTTACATTGCACATTATGTTTAAATTTTTTTAAATTTTCAATCAATGTGCATGTAGTCTGAACTAAAACAGCTTTAGGATGTCTGTATTGTATATATGGAAGATAACAGGATACATAATATATATGATAATTCAAATATAAATATAATTCAAAATAACCGTAAAAACAATTATTTGTATACATCCACACAAATACCTGAGCAAAACCAAAACCTTAGATATAGCTCGGCTAATTATGTACAACATTCGCAAAATATTTCTTCGTTAGATGCATATATAAATTCTAATCAAGTTAAAGCAAATATTCTTAATGAAAGTTATTTTAAAAAAAATATTTATTCTGACATTAATTTTACTTCTTAATTATGATTATATAAGCAATATAAAGATTAAATTATGTTATTTTCTATATACCTTTTTATTAACAATTTTAATAGATAAGATTTAAACTAGGTCTCAGACCAAAGTTTAAAACAATGGTTTTTAAAACATTATTTTAAGAAAAAAGTAAAGCAAAAAATTGTTAAAACTAAAAAAATATTTTCTAGTTCTGTTTCATAAATAATTGATCTATAAAGAACTTCTAAAGCAAAGCAATAGTGAAATTATTTTGTTTCATTTCTATAAATTTTAGATGAGAATGTTGGGCAACAAATTTTCATCAGATCATTTGTATTAATTTTTTGTAATTTATATTACATTTCACCCAGAGCCTATTTCAAAAGTTCTAAGACTATAAGGAAACCTATAAAATTTTGAAAATTTCACAAATATAACATTTTTTTATTAAAAAAAGGCTTATTTTATGGTTTTCGATAATCTTTTCAAATTAAATTTTTTGATGTAAGAGTCAAGAAAATATAAGAGATTTTTAGTTTAATAATATACAATAAATTCTAATGTAATTAATTTTTAATAAAAAGGTAATAAAGTGATGCTTAAAAGAGAATTAGATCAGCGTTTTTTGAATATGATGAGATATTCTATTCCTGAGAATAATTTTCCTTCATATTACAATCTACAACCAAATTACAATTTTCCCACATACATCCCATATATGTGTCAAATTCCTAATAATTATAAATTTCTGAATTCTGATGTGACCAATGGTTGGCAAAATGGGTTTGATATAGGAAACATTGCCTATGATAATAAATATAATTCCTGTGTTACCTCTGTAATCAATGAATCCTCCCTTGATCATTATAGCTATGAATCAATATCAACTCCTTTTGATCCAAATCAAATTAGCACACCTAAAATTTCATTGCCTAGTCAGAAACTTTTAAAAACTAATCAATCATTACATTTGCCCAATCATTCAACATGTGCAATAGCAACCAACAATTCCATCTGTAATGATAATTGCAAAGGACTCAGAAAGAAAAAGAAAAGATCTCTTGTAAGTTTTTTTTTAAAACTAATCAATATGTGTAAAGGTCTTACAATTAATAAATTATCCTTGTTCTTTTAACATTTTCATATGGTAAATATTGTCTTTTATTAATTAGAGTGCTTAATTTGGCAAAAAATGAGCCAGTTTTTAAAATAGATAGATATTATGATTATATTTATTATTTATTTATTCATATTAATTAGAATACTTCAAAGGATCTATTTTTTTTAGGTATGACCTATCCAATCCAATTTTTTTTTTCAATAATCTGAGTTTGATCTTTTGGAATTTTTATCAGGTTTAGGAACCAATTGTTTTGATGGCTCAGCTCCATTCCAGTTCTTAGTTTGATATTTTAATGTGATTTAGTTTCATTCAAGTTATTTTTAAACACATTTATATTAGTTCTTTTCAGTTTATTCCAGCTTTTATAAGTTTTGTACAGTTTAAATATATGCTATTTTTTAAATTTAATACATAGTTCTATGTATTAGAGATTTTGGGCCAGGTTGGGCTTAATATTTTTAATAAAAATTTGGGCAGATTAGGACATGCCTAGTAAATTTTTTTAAATATATCGAAATTTATCAATTTTATATTGAATTTTTTATGCAAAATAAAAATATTTTATTTATAGAAATTAGATGCCATATAATATATGCCTTTAATTTTGAGTAATTATAAAAATTAATATCTATATTTAAATAAATTCGGGCCGGGTCAGGCCGGTAAATTTTTTTTAAAAAAAATTTCGGGTTCGGGCCAGGCCGGCAAAACTTTTTTAAAAAAAATTTCGGGCCTACCCGGAAAAATTAGGCTCGATGCACTTCACTACTATGTATTAATAGCATGAAAGATTTTATTTTTGTGGACATATTTAAATACAATTGAAAGCAATTATCGAAACTTAAATATTGTGTTCAAATATTAAAAAAAATGCTGAAAATATAATTTATTATTATGATAAAAACTAGTTTATTTAAAATTACTTTTTATATTACCAATGTTTAAATATTAATTTTTTTTAAAAAAAATAGTCCAGCTTAAATCATTTTAAGATTAATAGCTCTGGGGAAAATGGGATGCCGATTATCTTGTGAATATATCTTGGAATTTGTCTTGTTCTTTCTAATATATTGTTATCAAGAAGAAATAAAATAAGAAGCATATCTTATTCTTAGCATTTGTATTATTTTTTTCAGTTACATTTTTTTTTATAAGAAGGAATACAATATTATAATCATGCTATTTTCAGTTTTATCTGATCATTAAGAAATAATTTCGTACATTCAGACTTTTTTTTTATATTCTTAGCATATTTTTTACTGATGTATAATTTTTTTAATGGTAAAATCAGTAAGCCTGCGGTTCAAAGCTCCCTAGGTACGCGTGGTAGTGTTGTTAAAAAGTTTGATTTGGGTCAATTCTTCGAAGCAGCCCTATAAGATTTTTTCCGAAATATTATTATGTAAGCATCAAGATTTTGGCAAATAGATGTCGAAGCATTTCTGCCAGCTACGAGCAAAATCTTTTGGCTAACGTTATTTTGGTTATAATCTTAATCCGACCGTTTTTTTTAAATCAACCCGAACAGGACTTTTTAACAACACTAGTGCAAATAAATTCTGACAGGACCTGATAATTTCTTTCTTTCGACGGGGTAAAGAAATTTGGGCCTAGCCGAAAATTTTAAATCGCGATTATTATTATTTATATATATAATAAATAGATGAAATAAAAGACATTTACTAGGCAGCGCCGAGAAATTATTTTTCTTTACTAATCTGGGCCGGGCCACGCAATTGATACCTCTGTAAGTCTCTGGGTAAAATAAAAATTTATGTTATCTGCTTCTTTTTTTTGCATTCAAATTTGAAAATGACATATTTTAAAAATAAAGTTGAATTTCTATGCACAATAGCATATAGTAAACAACAAATTTGGTAACATTAAAATTATCGAAAATTTAAATTTGTGCTAATTTTTTTTTTAATGTTAAATATTTTAAATCATCCAATTCAAATTTAAAATAAATAAATAAGATTTCAAAAACTGTTGTCAATGAACTGGTTTAAATCCGTTCGAATGTTATAACGGTTGGGTTAGGGTACAGGATATGATAAAGATTTATATTCGGTTTGTTTTGCCTGTTTGAAATTAGTGTTGTTAAACGGCTCGTTTTGAGCCGATTTTTAAAAACGGCTAACTTACTATTTCACCTAGAATAATATAACTTAAGCCTGAGGATTTTGCTTGTAGAAGGAACCAAGGTTAGGACATCTATTAGAGAAATCTCAAGGCTTAGGCTATATTTTTCTGGCCAAAATATCGAGTTAGCCGTTCTTAAAAATCGGCTCAAAATGAGCCGTTTAACAACACTATTCGAAATAAGTTTAAATCGATCCGGTTCAAATTTATTGGACCGACGAATTTTGAAGAAAGCACAAAAATTGTTAGCACTGAAATAGAATAATAGATTTTGATATAGGTGTTTAATAATATATTTTTTTAAAAAAAAACATTAGGAAAACAAAAAAAAAATCGAAATTTATCGAGTTTTCGGCTAGAATTAAAAATTTGAGAGAATAAATCTATTTCTCCGAGTTTGATTGACTTAAGTTTCGGTCGATCCTCGGAGTTTAATGTCAATCAAATTCTACGTGAAGATATTAAGTTTCAAACAACAATATTTATGGCCATTTCAATTTGTTTATCTTCATAAATTGTAGGTTTTTGAAATAGTGCTCTTAAAACGGCTCGATATTAGCCAATTTTTAAAAATAGCTAACTCAATATTTTACAGAAAATAAAAAAATATTGACTAAACCTCAAGATTTCTCTAATAGATGTCCAAATCTTTTTGCCATCTATGACCGAATTCTTCAGACTTGCCCAATATTTTTCTGGATAAAATATCGAGTTATAGTGCGCACAAATTGAGCGTTTACGTTTAGCTGTAATTTTTAAATATAAAAAATCGTAACGCGTCCCTTGTTTAAATTGAGGTTATCTTTTTATTCGTATCCGTCTATTCAAAATTTTAAATAAGTTCTAAAAAAAAAGGATTTGTCTTTGAAAATTATATTATCGTCTGCCGTTCTTATTTCTTTAATTTCCAAATATTCCTTATTAGGATTATAAGTAAAGTTATTAATATTACATTTTATTTAATATTACAAAACAAAGATTAAAAAAAGTATTGAAAAAGCAAACTTGTTTGCGTATTTTTTTTGCTAACGCCAAACGGTAATTTTACCAATTTACACGAGACCATTTGAAAGGCATTATGTTCACACTATTAGCCTTTTTGGACCATAAGCCCACCCACCCAATGTATTAAAAAAATTTAACCCTCCAGCCTGACCATTCTTAATAAATTTTTGCCCCCCCCCCCGCCCAATGCAGACCTTTAGCTAGTAGATTTTATCATTTTTAATTGATAAAAAAAATATACCAAATAGAGAGTTCCAATAATCAAACTTAAACAGTATATTTAAATTTTATCATTTATAATTAAACAATTGATACTTAACTATTATTTTATTCATTTATTCGATAAATTATCATTTTATAAAAATAAAATTAAAAAAAAGGAACCCGAAAAGAGCGCAGAAAGTGATCGACGTTTGCCAATCATGAACCAAAAGAAAGCCAGTGGTTGGGCCCTTCATATTCATTTAGCGTGGCTCATACATTACCACCAAGAATATAGCAAAATAAACCACCTGAACCCGAATCTATCGCAGTCCAATAGTCACGACAATTGCACCTTCAAAAAACTTCAAAAAATGGTCAACGAATCGTATAACGTTAGCGGTTTATTCGGTCAGCCGCTGCCTAAAACAATATTTAAGGAGAATATGAACGAATCCAACTTAACGATAGGCACAGTTAAGAAATCCAGTTTTACTCCCATTTCTCGTAACATTGTTTAAAAAAAATTTTCATTTTTGCAAAAAATTCAAATTGTGAAAAACGAAACGACGACACTGCTAGTAAAATAATATTAAAAACAGGGTAAAATATTTTTTATTTATAAAAAAACAAAATTATCACATTACAACAGGGTATTTTAGTCATCATAACATTAAAAATAGAACATTTATATTTTTTTTCGATATTTAATTTCATTTTTAATAACTAATTTTAGAAGATTATTTACAATTGTATACATAAAACCTAAATATTATTACGCAAACGGAATTTTACAGGGTATATTTTATGCAGTCTAAATATTGTAGTTTTTTTAAAAAAATTTTTATAGTTATATATATTCCTAATTTTATTATTAAGATATTTGAAATTGTATAATAATTATTATATATGCATGATTATTGTTACGATTGTAAGATTTTTTTTTTATTTCTTGGTGTCCTTGTGGTAATATATATATTTTTTAATATATTTAATCTATTTCCTTTTTTAAATATTTCTTTAATGAATATGTGTGTATAATATTTTTGAGTATACTTTGATCTTCTTTAGGAACGTGATAATTCTGCTATTTCCAAAATGATACATAACAAATTTTTTTATATTTATAAAAAGGAATATTAAAAAGTTTTTATCACTTTTTTTCTCTTTCTCTCTCTCATGATTTAAGAAGTCATTTTTTAAAAATTAAATTAGATTTGAAACACAAAAAATATCAAAATTTTATATTCGTTATATATATAATGTATTTTTATTATTTATCATTATTATATCTATAGTTTAATTATCGACAAGTCCTTTGATGTGATATTTATCGTCAAATTTTTTGATGAATAATTAATTTTCGTATTTTTTATTTGTATACCAATTTCCATGCTTCCTTAATTGATAACTAATTACACAAAAGAAAATTTTTAATGTCACGTTTTTTTTAAAAAGAAATGTCAATTTAGATAAATTTATCATTTCATATATTTTTTTTGAAGATTCTTATGTATTCCATTAATCATTATTATATTTTCTAATAATTATTATTATTACTATTCAACAGGGTAATTGAAAGCTGCAAGATTTTTTAGGGTATGAAAAATGTGCCTATATAGATAGATATGATTTTATTTCTTGTTATATTAACTTTACCATCGAGTTTTGATTCACGCGAAAATCATTTAATATTTTTTAAAATAAATAAGATCTTAAAATTCGGCTTTTTTTTTATATAAAAGTAATATTTGTTTGAGGTGTAAAAATTAATAAATAACAATTTTTAAGATTTTTTAATAATATTTATATAAGAAAATTTTTTTTAAAAAAATAAATGATAATCTTAAAAAAATATGAAAGGTTGGTTAAACCGCGTATTAAATCTAAATTTTCATAAATTTAAGAGTGTGTTCAAAGATCTTTGTACTGGATATAACTAAACCTCCATAGCATATAAAATTTTGGGTAGGTTAAAATAATTTTTAAGCAAATAGAACGCCTGATTAGTTAATATATTCATTTATTTTATTTATAGATTAGAACAATTCTGGTTTAAAAAGTTTTATATTGAACTGCCACCACAGATTGGAGAACTATTATGAGTGTAAATATTTAAATAGCAGATTTGGGAATATTGGTAGGAGAAAATTTCTAATTTTATGTGTTAAGAGATGGTCTGTAGTGAGCGTAGGATTCTTAATGTCCTGATCATTATTTGTGAAGCCATCATCTAAATATCAACTATTTAATAGAGGTGGTGTTACTAAACAACTCTAGTTAGCTTTTAAAACGGCTAATTGACGATTTTAGCCAAAAGAATATTTTACATAAACCTCTAGATTTTCCTGTTAGATGTCCAAACATTTGTGCCGTCTGTGAATAAAATCTTCAGGTTTGCGTAATATTTTTTTTTACCTAAAATATTTACTTAGCTGTTTTTTTAAAATCGAGCCGTTTCAATAACAATTAATATAGTGGTTAAAACTTGGATAAATCTATTATTGCTTGAATTAATAAGCAAGATAATGATAGATTCGAAGGGTCACTTTGTTGTATACATTTACAAGAAAATATGCTGTAGATTATATAAGTCATATTAAACGCCTAACCTTGATTTTATTAGATATAATATGTATTATATTATTCACTTTAAAATCAAAACATGGGGAAAAATAAATATCTACATATATATAATGGATAATTATTGAACCAGGAACGTAACGTGAAGTTTACTACTTAAGGAACCAATCAACTTTTTATTTTTATTAACATACAAAATATCAATTTATAAATGAGCAATAAATTTTTTTTCAATTAGGATTGATTGGATAATGGATAAAATTTTTAATTCTCTTTAAATATTAAAATCTTGGCTCTCAATTTTCGGTTGTTTGAAGCCAAAGTTAGGTTGAAAAGTTTTGATTTCCTTTTTTTGAGTTTAGAAAAGATAATTTTTATAAATATTTAACAACACGATCATTTTAACAATTAGTTATTTGTTTTAATATCATATATAAACTTGTTTTCCATTCTAACCACCTTTGGATCACGTGGGGTGGGGGGTTTCGTACCCTAATCCTGGCCATGGAAAATTGTTTTGACCCCCAGAAATAGCTTCCAATTTTTCCTCCCCCAAAATTAAAAAAGAAATAGTTATATTAGATCTAAATGAAATCACCTTCGGTAGCAAAGTTCAACGCCTTTTTTAAAAAATTGGGCTAACGGATTAGTGAAAAAGGTGATCAGCCATCAATCCCTCTTCTTGCTGCAAAGACTTACTACCGCCATTATTCGCTCCAACTATCTAAGTTTTATCTCATTCATTGAATAATCTTCCATGTGCTGCTCATCATGCTTTCTTTCTCCTATTTTCTTTTTTTAGACATCCTCTTTTTTATAAAATTCCTTATCCATTCTCCTAAATTCTATTTTTATATTTTTCACCCTCATTAATTTTACAATCATACGTCAATTTACCTATTGATAACATATTTATTTTTTTTAACGAAATTTAATATGTATAATTATTCATATACTAACATAAAATCTTTCCACGGACAACTCAATATTGTGAAACATTTTTCTACAGAATATTTATAACAATTTCTATAGAAAAATAATAGATAAAAAAAAGAGTTAGATTCAAATTTTAGATGAATAAATATAAATGTAAAAATTAAATAATTTCGCACTTTGAAAATGTTTAGAAAAAAATATAATTCATTCAAATTTAAAAATAGACCCTAAATCTTTCAGGGATCAAAATTTGTCCTTTCATATGAATTATACAAAATTAAGCATAAGGCGTTTATAAGTGTGAACTTTTTTAAATGACATAGTTAGTGGCTGATAAAAATTTATTTTTTGGAACCAGAGGTAAGGGTTTTCGTGTAGTTATATCTTCAAATACATTTTATAATAAAGTTAAAGGAGAAAAAAAAAATTTCAAAATATCAAGAATATATATTCGTTCATAAAAACAAAATTTGGTAAATTAAATGTAATATTCATAAATTTTTTTAAAAAAAAATAATCATAATATATAAATTTATATATAAATATGAACTAATTAAAAAAATTATCCAAAAATAGAAATAACAAAATTTATAATCCATAAATGGCTTTCGAAGCGCTGCAGTAATCAGGAAACCAAAACACGTGTTCAGGCGAAGATGCTATAGAATATACTTGTTCGAGATCCACATTTTTTGTATAAGCAAATACGTATATTTCGATATCTAAAAATAAATGAAACAGTTTTAAATCATTGAAAGAAAGAAAGAAAGAAAGAAAGAAAGAAAGAAAGAAAGAAAGAAAGAAAGAAAGAAAGAGAGAAAGAAAGAAAGAAAGAAAGAAAAGTATACTTCAATATATATTAAATATATTTTTACCGTATTGTTTTAAGAGCTTGGCAATTTTTTCGGGGTTACCCCGAGATTTACCCGAAATAAAAACCAATATTTGTTTTAGCGGATATGGCCTGTTAGAAGTCTCAAAAAGCTTTTTAGCCAATTGTAAAGCTTTACCCACATCTAAATCGTCAGCTGGTAGAAAGAAAAAATAAATAAATATAATAATTGAAACGATTTAACAAAATTATCGATTAAGTATACCCGCCGCGTTGAAAATAGGTGTAGGCAAATTTAATATCCCAGTAAATGCTTTTGCACAATTTAAAGACAAATGAACATTGGCATCTTTGTTATAAGTAATGATTCCCGTATCCGATCCCGCAATTCCTATCGGATTGTTTCCAATTCCGAAAAATATCGAGCCCTAAAAATCAAAAAATTTAATAAGCAACTATTCATTTCGTGCGTAATAAATTTGGTTGAATTTTATATTTATATAATATATACGGTTAGCATATAAATGAATGTTTTACAAATGTAGACGAAAGTGAACAATCATATTCTCTAGAAGATGAGTAAGCCAATTCCATAAGAACGATAACATCGATGGGTCTGTTTTTAGCTCCAATAGCTTTCTTGAACAAATCGAGATCAAACTTAGGAACTTTTAATACTATAAATGGGTAAATTTTTACACATTCAAAGTGATTATGATAAAGTAGCGAAGTAGGCAAAAGAGCAGTTATAAACATTTTTCTCAACATTTTGGAATAGAAAAATAAATAAATTATTTTAAGTGAAAAATATATAAACGAAAAGTTGTATAAATATTTTGTTTTAATTTACAATGTATATATTCAAATTAATCTAAATTTAATTTACATTTAGAAAAAATAAAATACTTGAGTTGATCATCTAATATTCATCAACAAACAATTATTACTGAACTATCGTATTAAAATAATTAGATATGATAGATATAAATAAAAGTATACTGATCTTGCCAAAATATAATTAATTTTTTTATTTGCTATTGCTATACAAAAATTTATATTTCAAGTAAAGCAACTAATAATGACCCATCCGCAATTTTAAGAAGTATCGTAGATTGAAATTTAAAAATATAGCGTTACATGACTCGGACAATAAGAGTGATTTCTAGACAAACCTAAAAGAAACGGTATTTTGTAAACAATTTTTTGATATATATATATAAATTAACCAACAGAAGTTATAGGGAAATACCTCAAACGAGCTGAAATATAAATTTTAAATAAATGACAATTTAATGATTTATTCCTGAGAAATTGGCCCGAAATTTTTTAAAATCATTTAGAAATATTTCTATAACATTATATAAACCCACTAACATACACATGATATTTCGAAGACTATAATAAAATATTTATATTTCTAACGATATCATTCATAATAAATATAATTCAAAAACAAAAAGGACATCATTAATATCGAGAAAAAAAAAGTTTCAATCAAATATGATTATCAAATTGTAGTTACCAGAAAAATATTATTATTACTTTAACCCAATACATATTGTGATTAAATATCTAAAATGTTGGAACAATGTAATATAAATAATATATTTTATTCTAACATATAAAATAAGTCATTAATTTACAATGATTTATTATAAATATAGAAAATACATCATAAAAAAAATTGATCTAAATTACTTATTAACAGAGTTGTTAAAGTATCTAGATACAAGTATCTAGATACTGTATCTAGATATAAAAATGTAGTATCTGTATCTGTATCAAGATAGATTTTTTAGAAAGGTATCTGTATCTAGATATTTTTTTAGAGGTATCTGTATCTGTTTTTAGATACTTTTTAAGATACATTTTATATACCCCTTTTTTTATTATAAATAAAAATATTTGACTGTAAAATTTATTTTATTTCATATGAGCTTATGAAATAAATAAATATATATATATTATATATTAATATTTATTAATACTATAATAAAGAATAATATATACATAAAATATTAAAACTTATATATAAAAAATATATATAAATATTCATTAATTTAAATATTATGTCCGAGTTTATCAATAAACCATACAAATTTTAATATTACAATATGGAAATGGTAAATTTTATTTTATAACTAAATTTTTAAGTTTATATATTTATTTAGATCTATATCGATGAAGAAGAGGAAGCAACAAGTTCTATTGCTTTACCATGGCCAAATTGAGCATATTTTAAAATAATATCTCAAAACAAAGAAAACAATTAATTCTCTGATGGTAAAAGGTTTGCCGTGTCTACCTAAAAATACAAAAATATCCGTCAGTATGACTTCAACGTGCAATATCGTGAAGCACATAAGGGTATAGATATTATATATTTAAAATTCTAATTAAAATTTTAAGAGAAAATATCCAACCTTGTTAACAAAAATAAAAAAGGGGAAGGAAAATAAAATACTAAAGAAAATATTGGCAAGGCTCATCCTCCAATAATAATTTTGCTAAAAGACCTTTGACTTTAACTCAAGGCACTTTAGATGATTTAATTATTGCTTTTATTATAGATGGCATGCAGCCATTATAAAAGAAAACAATTGATACAAAGATTAGCTGGTGAATTATCAAAGTCATCAACTGACTGCAAGCAAATAACCTGCCAAAAAAAACAAATAATTTAATTTCAGATTTTTTCAGTACCCTACAGCAGATATAATTTCTAATAATGATTTAAATTTTGATAATCAACAAATTTTAAATAACTTTTTCAAAAATAAATGTAGAGATTTTAGCATTTTTAAAGAACTGATATAAAATTGTTATTTATTAAATATAACACTACAATTCCTTCAAGCGCCCCTGTGGAAAGACTATTTAGTGTTGCTAAAAATGTCTTCACAGATAAACGAGGATGCCTAAATGATCAAAATTTTGAAAATATTTTATTACTGAAATCTAATAATTATCTAATCATATATTTTCATATATTATATTAAAATTATAATTTTAGTTATATTCTGATAAATGTTATATCGCGTCAATAAATTTTTAGCTCATTTCATGAATTTTCACAATATAATATTAATTTAGGTTTATGCAAACCTATATATAAGAGCATTAAAAAATGTATCTGTATCTTGATAACTTTTTAGACGCTGTATCTGTATCTGTATCTAGATAACTTTTGAGACTATGTATCTGTATCGGTATCTAGATCCATTTAAAAAGTATCTTATAACAACTCTGCTTATTAATGGTAAAATTGGTAGATCAAAATAGAGGTCTGCAATGAGTAGGTCTAAGTCAAAAAGCCTGCCTGGCCATTTTTAAAATATTTTTTAGTTCGTCCAGTCATCCATTACCCCTCCCACTCGTTCATTTAGCTATAAATTTTGTTTAGCCCGCCCGCCTAATGTTAAAAATATTTTAGAAAAACCGACCACGCCCGTCCGAAGTATAAGCGGACGGGCTAAAAACCCACCCATTGCAGAACCACTAGGTCAAGATATAATAAGGAATATTAATTTAAAAACATTAAAAAAGGGAAATAAGAAGGACAAAAAATTATGAATGCAAGAATTCCAAATTTTAAAAGATGAATATTAAATATTATTTTTTTTTAAGGAAATGTAAGGAAAAGTATCTGTAACTTTTTTTTTGTTATGAAAATATTAATAAAATCTCCAGGCTTGCCTCAAATTATTTTCACTAAACCCTTAATTTTAAAATCGACTAAATTGAGTCGTTTAAAACAACCTGAACTGCATCAACTCTGGTTTTTTTAAATAAATATATTAATTTTCCAAATAATTTTTTGACGTTTACTTTTCTTGCTTATTTTTATTTTTTTGTAATGGGCTCCAGATTAGAATTTGCTTCTTTCTTTTTTTGCTAAGCGGAGTGGAGCAGATATACATAAACAAATTTGTCTCATATTAGTATAGTTAAAACGAGGATTTAGCCTAAGATAATATATGACTGAACAAGGATATTTCCAACAATTAGAAAATAAAAAATAAAATAATGTTAATTTAAATAAAATACCCTTAAGGGACCGCTTGTATTTAGATTTGCCGGTTTCAGGACCGCTACCCCGCGTGGATTGAGGGTTTGTCGCGACTTTAACTATTCCACCATCACTTTCAGCAGCAAAAAAATATAATGTAAATGAAAATGAATAAAATGGCTATTTTTTGAGAGATAAAAATAATCCTCTTTTTTCTACCTTATTAATTATAATTACATATTTAACATCAAAGTTTGATCCGCTGGATAAAAGAAAGAAAGAAAGAAAGAAAAAAGAAAGAAAGAAAGAAAGAAAGAAAGAAAGAAAGAAAGAAAGAAAGAAAGAAAGAAAGAAAGAAAGAAAGAAAGAGAAGAAAGAAAAAACATAGTGATTTAGAAAATAAATGCTTTAAAAAATATAAATATAATATTTATAATAAAAAAAAATATACCTTTTCGACAATATTTTAGTATTGTCGACAGGAGTATTTGCACACATACCGGAACAGCAATCAAAGTTCACGGAACAAAAGAAAATTATCAGGGCGAGAAAAAGAGGTAGGGAATGTTTCAGATTAAAAACAAATACATTTCCTAATGGTAAAATCATTTTCGTGGAAGGAATGGCGTAATGATTCATCTCGTTGAAATATGGGACTTGAAAAAGGGTTATATTAAATAAATTTTTTAAAATTTGAAATTTATTTTATATATGGAGAAAATTTGTTAACAAAAATTAAGATATATTTTTTTTATATATAATTAAATTATTTCTTAAAAGAATATTTTTGTCGGAAAAAAGATTAAATAGATGTCCTTGGAGTGGATAGCTTAGCATAGTACAATAGCATACAAGTGAATGTTATATTATGTTTTGATGGGAAAATAAGGAGATATATCATGAATCAAATATTTCATAATTTTTAAATTTGGGTCAAATGTCCAAATTTATGAACGTTTTGAAACATTTGAAGTTATTTTTCTCCTTTTTCTTTTTTTAAAAAAAATTACAAAACTTGAGTTATACTTTATTTGTATAATAATACATAAATTTTGGTTTTTTACCAGAGTGAATTAATTAATTTTTATTTAAGGCTAATTATTTTTTTATTATTATTATACAAGATATCCTTCAAAATGAATATTTGTTATGTCAGGCTAAGTCCATTGATTTCGATAATCGACCTGTTTAAACCTGTTTATATTTTGGAAGAATTTAAAAAAAACCATTTTAGATATGATTTGTTATAATTGTTTCAACCTTTTGGATAAATGATAATTTACAATTAAAATTCCTTTATTAATATTTTTACCATAAGCGAATTAAAGTGAATAACATTTGCGAGGTGTTGATATTATTTTGTCAAAAATTATATCCGCATAAGAAATAGCCATTAGGAGAAAAACGGCTTTATTTTGCAGGGAAATATATGCAGGTCTAATATATGGAATATTTTTATAGGCCACCTTGGAAAAGTTCAAGGGTGGAAAAGATGTGAACCTCTTTTTTAAAGGCCGATAAAAACTTAGAATAAATTTATGGAGCAAAATTTATAGTGCAGTTAAAAATTCGGAGTATTCAGATTCCTCACAAATTTCTAATTTTTTTTTTAACTACCAAATCTCGCTTAGAAAACCTTACTTTTATCTTCCAACTTTAAAGAATCAATTTTCGTTTATTTTGACATTGAGTGTAGATGTCGGGGAGGGCTATCTAGAACTAACCGAATCCTGTCATAGTTTGGCAGTTATAAAAGGGGGAAGTATAATGCCAGCAAAAAACCCTTAATAAATTTTAATAAATTTAGAATATATATATTTTTTTAAAATTTACTTTATTATGAAAAAAAAAGTGACCTTTCAAAACTAAACACCTTTTACTTATATATTTTATAAACAAATTTTCTTTTTCTCCAAAAAAAGAAAAGGTCATTATAGGTATGTTCAAAATAATTTAACGGTTTTGATGTGTTTTATTTCTTTTTATTTCATTGGTTATAATCGAATTCTGATCCCAACGAACTAATATTTTCTATAGCCTAAGATCTTACTACAAGGAAAAATAAACGCAATTATAATAAAAATAATATATGCCGAAATTTTTCATTTTTTATTTATTTATTTATTTATTCAATTTAATACGCTAAATCATTAAAATAAAATATAGATAATAAAATTATCTAAATCACGTGTTATTAAAAAATAATTTCGGGCCGGGCCGGGTAGGGTTTAAATTTTTAAATATGATATCATAACTTATTGTTAAATAAATTTGATATATTTCAAAATTCTTGCATTAAACAAGGCTCTAAAAAGACATTAAATTTTTCAATATTTAAATAAATTCTTTGCTGACAAATTTTTTTTAAATTTTGGGGCTGGGCGGATCTGGCCGGGATTTAAAAATTATGTCCGATACAGATCACTTTCTACATATTAAAAAATATGACATAGGCAGGGATGTGAACCATAATTCGTTCAGGAATTTTAAACTAACTAGAAGAAATTTTGATAATAAGAAGTTAACCGAAACCGATTTTCTGAAAGAGATCCGAACCCGCCCCGGGTCTATATTACCCTGTTTATGATGGGTTGCCAATAAATCGGTCTCTATTTTATCGGGGGTCTCAAAATGCCCAACCAAACTATTTCAAATTTCTGAACCAGAATTAGGTTGCACCTTCTTTCAACCCCAAAAATCTTCAACCGAAGAAATTTGTTAATTGGAAATATAGACTTTAAATAAGGAGTAGGATAAAAAATAAGAGAGATATGGGTTTAGAATTGGTTTGAGATAGTTAGGGTTATGATTGGCTTATTAATAAAATTGAATCTTCTATTGAATTAAAAACTTGATGAGTAAAATAACGTAAAATAAAATATATTTAAAAAAAAAGTGTAAAGATTAAATAATCATACCTTGAAATTTTTGGAAAAAAAAAATTAATTCTAAAATGGATAAATTTTCCGGTCAAAATACGTGGGGGCAAATTTTACCTCTCATGGGTTTGTAGATCAGCTCCTTATATAATGAACAAAGCTAGTCAATCGAAGTAAATTGTTTTTAACGCCAGCGTAATTAATAACGCCGCATTTATAGTAAAAGCTATTTGTTCAAGCGGTGCGGCATTTCATAAGTGCGTTATTTACAAAATCAAGCAATAAATAGGCATAATTTATATAAGGAGTATAACAATGAAAATGCTATGATAAAATTTTAAAAACATATGTTGTGACGTATATTTCAAAAATTCTCATCGCTGTTAAGAATCAGCTGAGATTTCGATAGCGTTAAATAGCGCATAGCTTGAACCTGTTTACTAAAAATGAGGGGTAATGTAAGTTATAAAATTTATTTTAATATCTTAGACTTGATGTTATAAAATACATATAATTTAGGAGAACAGTTTTTTTTCTACGAGAGTTTATGAAGCTTAATTTGAGATACTAAAAATTGTTTGGCTTGATATTTTGAAAGCACAGACCAAACAGAGAGCTTATTGACAACCCATCTATCCCTTGGTAATATGGACGGGACAGGTTTGGACCTCTTTTAGAAAATCGGATTAGATATTCGTATACCAAAACTTATTGTAAAATATAGTTTAAAATTCCAGGATTCAAATATTCGAGTTCACAACTCTAAATTTTACGTTAAGGTTTCTTATTGGCTAAGTACCTGGAGATAAACTTAATGAGTCAATATACAGTAAATTTTTATTTATAAAGTTAGTAAATTCATATATAAAATGTAATATATAATAATTTAAGCATATTAAAACTAAAAAATAACAAAATTTATAATCTGTAAATGGATTTTGAGGCACTGCAATAGTCCGGAAACCAAAATACGTGATCAGGAGAAGTAGCTATAGAATTTACTTGTTCGAGATTCACTTTTTTTGTCAAAGCAAACACAAATATTTCGACATCTAATATTATCAATCGGTTAATAATTTAAACGTGCAAATACAAATTTTTTTACCATATTCTTTTAATAGCTTGGCAGTTTTTTCAGGGTAACCCACAGAAGCATCCGAAATGAAAACTAATAATTGTTTTAGCGGATGTGGTCTTTTAGAAGTTTCAAAAAGTTCTTGAGCCAATTGCAAAGCTTTATCCACATTTAGATAGTAACCTGTAACAAATTTTTTATATAATAATTTAATTATAAGTTATCGATTTAGTACCTGATGCATTGAAAATGGGTGTAGGCAAATTACTTAATATCGTAGTAAATGCTTTTGCGCTATTAAAGGGTAAATGAAGATTGGCATCTTTGTAATAGGTAATAGTTGCCGCATCAGATCCATTAATTCCAATAGGATTGTTTCCAGTTTCAAAAAATAATGTACCCTATACATTAAAAAATATATTTGAATATATTTGGTGTTTAATAATCGTGGCATTATATATTATATAATACATAAGGTTAGTATAAATTATGTTTTACAAATGTGACTGAAAGTGAGCAATCATATTCCCTAGGAGATGAGTATGCCAATTCTATCAGAGCGATGATATCAATAGGCTTATTTTTAACTCCAACAGCTTTCTTGTACAAATCCAAGTCAAACTTAGGAACTTTAAAAAAAATATGTATATTATTCTAAATGGATAAATTATTTACATTCAAGTGGTTTAATATAAGGCTTGTTGATACCATATCCGCCATATAATGTATCCAAGTAGCAAAGTGCAAGAAGACCTATAAACGTGTTTCTCAACATTTCGGAATGGTAAAGTTATATTAAGTTCAAAAAATATGGATGAAAATGATTGGTACACTATATTTATATTAAAATATTTTATTTTACTTTATGACTAATATTCAAAATTAACTTAAATTTAGAAAACTTTGAAAAAAAAAATAAAATAATACTTAATTTGAATATTTGGGTTTTTCATTATTCATCAACTTGAGCTTAAATTTTTTAATTTGTGAAAATTAAACGATTTCATTAAAACCATATTCATTAAGTTATTGAATTTTTTTAAAAATAATTATAGTAAACTAATTAAATTAGTGTATATTCAAATTTATGTAAATTGTTTTTTTTAATATTTAATTTAAGTGAACAACTAATGATGGCATGTTCGCTGAGAGGTCTCGATTGAACTTGTATTTATAAAAAAATTATAGCAATACAGGGAATATAACAATAAATTTAGCTCTTGACAAACCAAAAGAACTAAGAGTATATTTTGTAAAACGCATTTCTTTGAGCCTGTTTTTAAACCCAGCAAGGGAGACTAGGGTGCATGCGAGCCCTTAAGGCAAACTTCAATAATATTGAAGCTACTTGATGATATTTAATTAAATAATATCTCATATTACTTCCGCTCATTTATTATTTTGCTATACATAAAAAAAATTATACTTTTGTAACAATAATTCATTTCTTCGAAAAAAATATATGGGAAAGGATGAGCTACACCCGGGGATGATTTTTTCCATGAGGAGTTTTTGAGCTGAAAATGATATACTATATATTATTTAAACTAACTTTATTGATAAAAAATAAGCCATATAATCGAAAATAATTATAAAAAAAATTGGTGAAATTTATTGTCAATTTAAAACATATAAAAAAAATAATGGATTAATATTGCAATAGGATCTGTTCCCAAAAAGAGAATTTAAGTGGGACAAAGACCCATCACTTTTGATAAATTTATTCTTGCTAATAAAATACGACTTTTCACAAATGAACCAAGATAATTCCTTTTTATTCGACAAAAAATTCAATTAGAAATTTTTAGACACAATTATTGTTCCTTTTTGGGGACTTAATTATAAAATTTTATTTTTAATTATATAATTATAATTTATAAATTATAATATTTTTAATTAGGTGTTATGTGATATAAATAAATATAATTAGATAATTGTATAATATAGTATCTTTCACTCGAATATTAACATTGTATTGATGTAGACAATTTAAAATCGTTGTTTCATTAATCTTGATTTATGTCTATATTTACTGTTGCATAAACTAAACTTTTTTTTCTTTTCTACATATCGTCAGCAAGGACCGATTTAATTTATTTATATCATGCATGATTTACTAGTTATTTCTAATAAGAATTCCTACCATATTTAAATTTCAATAATAAAAATTAAGCTCATATCAACTTCTGAAAAGTATACCCCACAGACCCTCAATATAAATAAAATTTAATTTTATGGTAGTTTATGTTTTTCAAATAAAAAATAATTTTATATAGAATTGGATTTAATATTTTATATAAGATAGTTATTATTGGAATATATAAAACCTTATTAATTTTTATTTTTGATAAATTGCAGGATTTTAAAAAATTACTTTTGAGGGTATAAATCATATATTATGTTATAAAAATTTGGTAAGGCGATACTTTAACAGGTTTTCCCCACATGCGCACTAAATTTTAAGAATTTTATTGGTCGAATTTTATATGCTTTAAAATAAATTTAAAAAAAATTCTCTTATGAATTACAATATATTTAGGATTAATATATGAAAACATTGAAATAAAGATCCATTAATTAATTAGACTAATGATACAATATTTAACTAGGAAAACAAGAGTAGAAAGCATATCTAGCCTGGGCTTATCTCAAACTACTATAACAAAATGTTATATTAAAAATTATTTAATCATCCTTTAAATTAAATATCGGTTTAATATTTTTTTTGAAAAACTATAAA
Source organism: Gordionus sp. m RMFG-2023 (assembly GCF_954871325.1). Taxonomy (NCBI): domain Eukaryota; kingdom Metazoa; phylum Nematomorpha; class Gordioida; order Chordodea; family Parachordodidae; genus Gordionus; species Gordionus sp. m RMFG-2023. The sequence continues at coordinate 5,380,998 of NC_088777.1, read as the reverse complement.
AACTTTTGAAGACAACATGGTATATCAGCTTGGTAGACCAGGAAAAATTATAGAAAATTATGCAGAAGAACAAAAAATGGTTACTTTGAAGCAGTTGTCTCTCGGGATTAGTTGTTATTTTTTTTACGGCACTCTATATTTTATCCAGAATAATATTTCGCAAGCCTGAAAATTTTGCTCGTAGACGGCCACAATGATCTAGAATCAATTAGCGGAATCTCAAGGCTTATGCAATATTTTTCTCGCTAAAATATTAAGTTAAACGTTTTTAAAAATCGGCTCAAAACGAGCCGTTTAACAACACTACTCGGGATAGAAATATATTTAGGGATAATCAAAAAACATTTCCATAAAGATTCTACAATCATGGCAGGTAGCTGAAAAGGCTATTAAAACTTTAATTTCACTATATTTTATATTATGTAGCTTCGATTTTGAATATGTGTAATTATGATCATTACATGGTCATTCATTCAGAAATATTTGTGACAAGATCTTGACCCCTCGATACATACTCATACCAGTGAAAGGTAATGGAGAAGCTTAAAAAATAGCATTCCAAGAAAAGGGGATGGACAAAATTTATATTTAAAAATACATATTTTTTTAGAAAACTTGTTAATTTTAATGTACAGGAAATATTATCATTATTTATATATGTCGTATGGGGATTCGGAATCTCTTGATGGATCTAAAGTACATTTTAGTAATAGGAATATAGCTTATACATTAATTATAAACAGTAGGTTTGTCGTCATCTATTAACTAATCCTAGAGAGTAATTTAAAATGCGATAAATCGAGCAGATTAACTACACAAATTTCTAATTATCATTTTATCATGTATATTTTTTTAAATTAGCCAATTCGAGTTAAAAATATTTTTTTAGACCCAGAGCCTTTGGCTAACTTGCAATCTCTAAGCGTCAAATCTAAGAACAAGAATCTAGAATATATTAAGAAATATTTCCACCTTTTCGCTGTTTCTTACCTAAACTCTCTACATCTACAACTATGTTAGGGAACTTAGAGGATTACAAGATAAAAATCAAAGCATTAAGAAGAAAATGGTATACTGTGCTAACTAAATTATATATATATATGTTAGTGTTAATGTGTTTTTCCCGGCAATGTGTTATTTTTACAACTTTAAATCATTTTTGAGCGCTTTTTTTAAATCTAAAAATCTCATTTTACCTGAAATATGTTCTATCATGTTTGGCATTCTATCTTATGAATTGTAGACCATTTTTGCTGCTAACCTTTGAATCATTCATAATTTATATAAAAAAATATAAGGAAAATCTCTAATATAAATTACATTAAGTTTAAAAATTTATAGAAAAATTCTCTGAAATTCATAGGGTAGATATTCCAAACATGACGGTATACATTTTCGAGTGAAATCAGTTAAAAATCTTTAACAACGGGCTCAAAGAATGATTTAAAGTTGAAAATAACACATTGTCGGAAAAACACATTGACGCAAACATATTCACTATAATATACCTAATAACGAAATCATACTTTTGGCACTATTTAAGTTAGATTTTTCTTAACCTTTTTATTGATATCAACAAACTACGAATTTTTTTAATCACAAAATAAAAGTAAAACATTTTTTAGTAATGCAATTTTAAATTGTATAGATACTAAAGATTTGAATAAAAAACTGACAGTTAAAATAGTTCGATATGCAACATCAGGCTTAGGATAACGATGATTGTTCCCTTTAAACCTTAAAGAACCTTTGCACTACATCCTTTCTTTTCTTATTTAAATTGTAAATGGTTTTCTAAAGATAATTTTCATAAATTGAATGCAATATTCAAAATTTAGGATGAAAAATTAAGAGGAATATTCAATTTTTGATCTTTTTTGGGGGGAATACTCAAAATATTGATCAAATTTTCTTATTTTTTTAGTTTTGTTCAAATCCTGTGCTTCTACAATTTAAAAAAAAAATTTAATCTACGAGAACTTATAAATATTTTGAGTATATGAGCCAACATTTTTTATATCTACACTATGCAATTGTAATTACAAAAAAACGATATTTTGATAGAATCTGTTTACATAAATTTGAATATATATCAAATCTAATTAGTTTATTTTTAAAAATTTCAATGATAATATTTAATAACATATTTTAAAGGAATCAAATATTCAAATTTAATATTTTATTTATCATTTTTTTTTTAAATGTGTACACTAAATTTAAATTTAATTTGAATAATTATTTTATAAAATATAAAATTGAATATTTTTATATAAACACAAATCATTTTTCATATTATATTTCATTTTAAATAAAAAAATTTCTAAAATGTTGAGAAACATCTTTATCGGTCTTTTAGCACTTTCCTATTTGGATATATCATGCGGAGAAGATGATATCGTCAAACCAAATCCTAAACCACTTGAATGTATATAATTTACCCAAATTTAAATTAGTACAATTTTTTTTAAAGTTCCCAAGTTTGATCTCGATTTGTACAAGAAATCTGTCGAAGCTAAAAATAAGCCTATCGATATCATCGCTTTAGTTGAATTGGCGTACGCGACTCCTAGAGAATATGATTGTTCAATTGCACTTCCATTTGTAAAACACAATCGTATATATTATTTAATATAAATTACCGAAATTATTTACTTAAACCAAAAAAAAATGGCACATTAAATTTTATTATTTCTTAGGGTACAATATTTTTCGAAATTGGAAACAATCCTATAGGAATTAATGGATCAGATACGGCGATTATTACTTATTACAAGGATGCTAATATTCATTTACCCTTTAATACCGCGAAAACATTTACCACGATATTAAGTAATCTACCTACACCCATTTTCAATACAACAGGTACCAAAATCCGTAACTTATAATGTATACAATTATTATAATAATATATATATATTTCTTTACAGGTCACGATCTAAATGTAGATAAAGCTTTGCAATTGGCTCATGAACTCTTTAAAAGTTCTAACAGAACGAATTCGCTAAACCAATTATTAGTTTTCATCTCGGACACATCCCTGGATTACCCCGAAAAAACTGTCAAGCTCTTAAAAAAATATGGTAAAAAAAATATATTATTATTTGCACGCTTAAATTTATTAACTGATATTGATTATATTAGATGTCGAGATATTTGTATTTGCCTTGACAAAAATGGTGAATCTCGAACAAGTGTATTCTATAGCGTCTTCGCCTTATCACGTGTTTTGGTTTTCGGATTACTGCAGCGCTCCACAAAAACTTTTTAGCATATAAATTTTGTTTATTTTTCTGTAATTTTTTTAATTTTAATTAGTTCAATTGATTTTTTTTTTTTAAAAACAATAGATATAAATTACTACATTAATTCACAGATTTATTTATTTTTTTATTACGAATTTATCTTTAAATAAAAAATTTGACTATATATTGTAGCTGCAAATAAAATTTTGTATATCGCCAGTAGTGTAAATGTATATCCAATAAGTAAATAAACTATAGAGATTAGGATCCGTGAATCTAAGTGAATATTTTAATTTTAATTGTAAATCTGCTCGGAATTTTATCATAAAATATAATTAAAATTAATAGAAATCACAAAAACCCTTTCTTTCTAGATAATAAATTTTATAGCATAAAATTGAATTTTTGATTGGCGGTTCATCATGTTTAAGCTTGTATGACACTCCCGAGTGATAAAATTTCGAATACTCTAAAAATTTTAAGTGTTTAGATTATTAATCTTTTCAAAGCTTGTTTATTAATTTTTTATACCTTTTTTGAATTGATTTCATTTTACGTTTTTATTTTTAATCAAATTTTAAATTTTTAGTTTCTTTGCGTCAAAAAAAAATCTATTTTAAGTTCACGCAAAATATTTATTTAGCCCTAATCGCGCTTAGGTTGAGAAGTCAACCAGTCGTTAAGGTTAGATATTCCACATTTACACTCGTGACATTGTGAGGGGAGGATTTGTTCAAACATCTAATATATCTTATACAAGCTATAAATATCTAGGGTGAATTCTGACGTCTTTAGGGGGCGAAATTAGGAAATTTTTTTGTAATAAGACAATTTTTTTTTGAATATTTCTAAAATGAACATCTAAAATTTCTTTGAATTTTTAGAATTATTGACTAGAATAGATGACAATTTCTAATATCTAAATTAATTTGTAAAAAATTATCAAATATAAATTTATTAACCAAAATGCTGCTAAAAAAATATTAAATGTGTTGTAACAAGCATAACTTGAACACTACTTCCCAATGAAATCGGGTGAAACAAAATGGTGCTATTACCTAACTATCGTAAATTACTATAAAATAAAATTGTGATGGAAATAAAAAAGAAATATTAGTACATGAATATAATTTTTTTTTAGGTTAAAATATTCGTTAGAAATATTGCATTTATATGGTGAATTCCCATCACCAAGATTTCAACTCGACCCCCTCAAAATTAAAATTTTTATATATTGGTAGTATATACTGTAACTAAGTAAGAAAAATAAAATTTTACTTTCTTATATCTTAAACTCGCTAAGATATTGGAGTTTAAAGAGCGGACATTTTTTGGTAAAATAGCATCATTAATTTTCAAATATCTCAAGAATAAATTAAGTTAGAGCAATAATTTAAATTTTATTATATAGCTTAATAATAGATCTTTAATATAAGATATAAATAAATTTCAAAGAAATCCGATTAATACCCAAAATAAGAAGTAAAAACCCGGAAATGGCTATAAAAAAGAGGTGTTTTTGTTCATTTTTTTTCTATAGATGCGTACAAAACTGCTTTATATTTTTACCAAATCCTAGGCTGGGCTGGAGTTATGACCAATTATATGGTTAAAATTGATCAAAATTTAACCTGAATATCATATTTAAAATTATTGGGATACTAACATGTAATCTTTATTTAAAAATTAGGTGTAAATGAAAGGACCTAACTTTAATTAAAAATATGGGAGGTGATATTGAGGTTTATTTAATACTTTGGTTAATTTTTCTCTTGAAATTATTTGGCAAATTAATGAAAAACATATTTATAACCAGAGAAGTAAACCCGAACAGGGTCCAAGGGTTAGAAGTGTTATAAAAAAAATTTAAAAATAAAAATATTTTTTTAAAAAAATAATATACAATTTTTTTTATAATATAAAAACTATTTTTTAAAAAATATTACAAAATTTTTCAATTTTATTAATTTTATTAATTTTTTTTGTGGAAACATTTGTTTTATCTTCACGTTCTGGACTTCCATTATATTTAGAGATTGATATTATAAATAATTTTCTAGTGTTGGTAATAATATTTACTTTACAATTGGCTATTAATGTTTGCCTAAAATCACTTCTTTAAAACTATCATTGATAAAGAAGGGCTGTTGCAAAATATGTAAGAACTCCCACAATTGTAAGAATATTAAAATCAATGAAAAGGTCAGTGGCATGATTGCAGAACACGTTGGTCCTCAATTTGTATGATGTTAGAACGATTCTTAAGTTTGAAAGATTTCTATAATGATTTTATTAAAGCATGTGAAGTCATTTTGTTGGAAGATGATTGGTGCTAATTAAAGGACCTTACTAGTGCATTAGTTCCTTTAAAAATAACAATATTAAGTTTACAATCAGAACAATTATGTTTAACTGATTTTTATGGCATATGGATTAGATGCCGATTAGATTTTAAAAAATTTACTAGTCCTATTTCATATGAAATATAGGTAAACTTATTCGAGAGCAACAATACTTGCAAAATAGTGTTTTATACGTTTCTGTATACTTAGACCGATATCAAGTTTTATTGAGTATTGAGCAAAAACAATTTAAAGACTTCTTAAGGATTTATGGCAATACGCAAAACTCCATTATTTACAATATATTTGAGACTACGACAATACTTACTGGTTGTACTTTTATATGCTTAGATAAAAAAATAAAGGGTTCAGGTTCGTATAAGATAATAATCGTAATATCGTTGCTGTTTAAATCTCTTAAAACTGGGTTAAACCAACCCCATTTTAGCATTACGAATATTCCTTTAATTATACTAAACAGTATATATTTATTAAAGAAACCCGAAAATAAATATTAGAGCCAAAAAATAAAAATATACAGCATGCCACTCTGAAATATGGGTAACCCCACATTCAGATCCCGGCGGAGAATATAAAAATATAGCGTATATCGTAAATTCCGCCACTAATTCGCGCTAGGAAGGGTTTTACGTTACAAATATTCTCAAGATTCTTCAAGGCCAAATTATATCTTTTAGGGGTGAGTATAAATTTTATGACTGTGAGAATTTCATTCTTTAACTCTGATTGAAAATCTAAAAATGGATACTGATATTATCATTCAAAAATGATTTGATTAGAAGGTTCAAACATGCATATCAACCTTTTTTAAAGGTTCGGTTTGACTCCTTTCTTCTGGATTTTTTTTCCAGGGAATTATTTTCTGCTTACTATTTATTATATATTCTAGAAAATGTTGAAGATATTATCGTTAATGACATTTATAGACGTTTGAGGCAAGTAATTACTTAAATTTCAATTTCGATTTTTTTTTAAAAAAAGAAACAAGAATATTGGTGACAAATATTTAAAATAATTTTATAAATTTAAATACTATATTTCATATTAGAAAAGATCAGATTGGATTGCAGCTTAATGGTTGGTTAATCTTTGCCATTAAGAGTTATTTTAAGGAATCAAAATTTGATAAAAAATTATAACTGATCTAAAATAACAAAAGTTAAGAGATGCGTTTTACAAATTATAATATCACTTTTTGATTTATCTTGCAGATAACTTTTATTTTTGAAAGAATCAATTTTTATAAATTTGAATACATCTTGTTTAATTAGTTTAATAATATGATTTTTTATAAAAAAGATATAATATTTGATGAATATGGTTTGAAATGAAGGTTTTTTTTTTGATTTTCACAAAATAAAATTTTCTTGCAAATAGTTGAAAAAATAATGAAAATACCAAATATTCAAATTAATTATTATTAATTTTTTAAAAATTTTTTTAAACTAAATTTAAGTCAATTTGAATATTAATTACAAGTTAATAAAATAAAATTTTTTATATAAAAATATACTAAACACTTTTTATATTTTTGAACTTTAATATAACATTAACTATTCGGAAATGTTGAGAAACACGTTTATAGGTCTTCTTGCACTTTGCTACTTGGATACATTACATGGCGGATACGGTATCAACAAGCCATATATAAAACCACTTGAATGTATATAATTTATCTATTTAGAATAATATACATAATTTTTTTAAAGTTCCTAAGTTTGACCTGGATTTGTACAAGAAAGCTGTTGGAGCTAAAAATAAGCCTATTGATATCATCGCTCTTATAGAATTGGCATACTCATCTCCTAAGGAATATGATTGTTCGATTTCAGTCATATTTGTAAAACATAATTTATACTAACGTTATTTATATAATATAAAATTACCAAAATTATTAACCACCAAATATATTCAAATTAATTTTTATTAATGTATAGGGTACATTATTTTTTGAAACTGGAAACAATCCTATTGGAATTAATGGATCTAATGCGGCAACTATTACTTATTACAAAGATGCCGATGTTCATTTACCCTTTAATAGCGCAAAAGCATTTTCAACGATATTAAGCAATTTACCTACACCCATTTTCAATGCATCAGGTATTAAATCGATAACTTAAATGTATTCAATTATTATATAAAAAAATTTGGTACAGGTTACTATCTAAATGTAGATAAAGCTTTGCACTTGGCTCACGAACTTTTTGAAACTTCTAAAAGATCATATCCGCTAAAACAATTATTAGTTTTCATTTCGGATGCATCTGTAGGTTACCCCGAAAAAACTGCCAAGCTATTAAAAGAATATGGTAAAATCTATTATATTTGCACGTTTAAATTATTAACTGATTATATTAGATATCGAAATATTTGTGTTTGCTTTCACAAAAAAAGTGAATCTGGAACAAGTATATGCTATAGCGTCTTCTCCTTATCACGTATTTTGGTCTCCGGATTATTGCACCGCCTCAAAATCCATTTACAGAATATAAATTTGTTATTTTTTTATAATTTTGTTCATTCAATTAGTTTAATATACTTAAATTCTATTGTATAGATCTAAAAAATTTTATTTTATAAGTATTAACATTTTATATATGAATTTATTACTTTAAATAAAAATTTACTGTATATGCCGCATATAAAATATTAAGTAAGTATCTCTCCTGGTCGATTTTAAAAAACGGCCCGATTATGATTACTTTATGTAAGCTTGGCTTTTCTCATAGCTGGACTTGGACATCTATTTGCCACATATTGATGCTTATATAATTATTTTAACAAAAATCTTCATCAGGCTGTTCTGGGCCTATAACAGCACTAATCTTCCCAGGGGTGCATCCAATAAGTTAACCCTTTAGGAATTAGGTATTATCGATTTTCTAAAAGAGGTCCGAACCCGCCCTAGCCTTACACCCAGGATGAGTTGTCATTAAATTAGTCTCGGGTTGATCCTGCTGTCTCAAAGTTTTTACCAAACACTGGTAGAAAATGAAATTTCGCAAATCATCTCTTCTAATTAGTTTTTTTCATGCTTAATCACTTAAGATAATAAAATGAAGAATTTAACATACATTACTTCTCATTTCATTTATAGTAAACACATTATGTTCAAGCGATGCGGTATTTAACGCTATCCCCAACTGATTCTTCACAGCGATGATAATTTTTGAAATGTACGTCACGGCACATGTTTATAAAATTTTATCAAAGCATTTCATTGTTAAGTTTCTTATTTATTAATTATACCTATTTAATGCTTGATTTTGTAAACAATGCACTGATAAAATACCGCACCTTAAACAAATAGCGTTTACTATAAATGAGGCGTTATTTTTATTTAGAAAATCCCGCCATTTACGCTGGCGTTAAAAACAATTCACGCCTTGACTACCGTTGTTCATCTTATAAGGGTTGATTTACAAACCCAAGAGAGGTAAAATTTGCCCACGTGTATTTTGACCAACATCTATTATAAAAAAAAATTTTTTTCTTAAACATATCAAAGTATGATTGTTTAATTTTTACATTTTATTTAAATTTATTAAATTTTAACCTTTTTACTCATTAAGTATTTTAATTCTGCTTTTTTTTATCCATAATCATACATTAAAAATAGCAGTGGAGAGCTTATATTTGACACAAAATCAGGAATTATAGTTCAACTCAACGAAATTGCTGCTACAACAGATGATTTATTTACATTTATATTGGCCTATTTATAATCACATAACCTTTTTATTTTGAGTTGTCAATAAAAAGGAAAACCAGCCTATCTCAAACCTTTAAATAAACACTAACCCATATGTTTAATTTTATTTCATTCAAATTAAGAATTTTCTTCAATTAAAAATTTCCAGTTCAGCGATTTCCAAAATTGTGATAGAAATATATGACTAATAATACAGGATTTTTATAAAATGCCAAGTACTTTAGAAATGCCATGTTTATATTTATATAAATAATATTAAAAAATTGGAGGTGTTAGTATATCGTCAGTGGCCTAGTGGATGTGGGCGTTGATCCCAAATCCAATAGACTTGAATTCTTATACAGTAAGGGTTGTTTTATTTCTCAAGCCAACTTGGGGGTTCTATACTTGGGCGATAATTTATATATAGTCGGTCGGACTCGGCCACGTGACTACGATTATAAAATAAATCTTATTATATTTTAACTAGTGTTGTTACACGGCTCGTTTAGAGTCGATTTTTTAAAACGTCTAACTCAGTATTTTACCCAGAAAAATATTGTCAGAGCCTCCAGATTTCGATAATATATGAGTAGACCTTTGTTTCTTCTATGAGCAAAATCTTCAGGCTTGCGTAATATTTTTCTGGTTGAAATATTGAGTTAGCCGTTTTTAAAAATCGGCTGAGCCGTTTAACAACTCTAATTTTGACCATGAACATATACTAACTCAAAATTTCAAAATAGCAACTTATATTTTAATAAGTCTATGTTTATAATGATTTTAACATTAAATACTTTATATATTTATGGAATTTTTTTTTTGTATTTTATTTAAATCGTATAATAAATATAAATTGTAAGATATAACATTTTTCCAAAAGATTTTGTCTATTTTAGTGTGCGAAATATGTAAGAAAAAACTAATTTTTATATTTTAGATTTTGTTGCATTTATTTTAATTAATTTGAGTAAAATATAGTACCTATCTATTGGGTAGTCTTACAGAAGAGTCATTATTCCCATATAAATAAAATGACCAAATTATAAGGTTTTAACTATATATATTTCTTTTATAGAATTTGTTTGAGTATATTAGAAAGCATTAGTATTGTTATGTCATTTTCAGGTGCATCATTAATATGATCTTTATGCTGCGTTACGTTATAAAAAATATCTTCTTTACTACTTTTTAAAATAAAAATCAATACAATATTATCCCCACTTGAGAAATAACCAAATAAGTTTTGACTAAATTTTACCGAGAAAAATCTACCCAGATGTAATTTATTTCTAGTGTCATGTTATCATTGAGTAAAAGTATAGCCTTCAATAGGAAAATACTTTCTTTTTTTTAAAAAATATTCAAAATCGGAAACGATTTTTTAGTCCACGTTCCCAAACAGTGTTTATAATCCTTTATATTTTGACAAATTTATATAATAATAAATTAAATTATGCCCCTCAGTTTGGTATAGAGTGACAATATTTCATAATAATTTTGATTTTTTAAAAAAAATTCATTAGATACAAAACAAACACTTCAAATATGCAAAGGAAAATAAATATAATATTTTCTAAAAAATTTTATTGGCCTCTAAATATATTTCATAATTTGAACAAAAAATGGCTAATTTTTAGAATAATATATTGGGCAGGAAATTATATGCAATTGATTAATTTGCGATGTAAAAATTTTTTAAAAAAATTGTTCTAATTTAGTATTTATGAGGAAAAAAAAAGGGTTAGTGTAAAAATATTAAGCATAATTTGGAATCAAAGTAATTGGTTGCAAATTTATTAAATAATTTTTTCTATTTTTAAGCAGTCTATTTTGATGGGTGAATAATACAAAAAAAAATTTACATAAAAATTCATTTAAATATTTTAGAATAAATATTTATCTGGAATATATATAAAAAAATTGGACTTAAGTTAACAATTCTAATATTCATTATTAAAAATTTTGTCAAATATAATTATCTATGTTTTAAGGGTGGAAAAAAAATAAGATTAAGCATATAAATCTACTTATAACGTTTTCCCACTTTTTAGAGTTGTGATTTCAAATCTCAAAAATCTTAATAATTTTATCATATTTTTTTAATTGGATTTCTCATTCTAAATTACGTTAGTCAATTAAATAGAAATAACGATCAAATATTTTTTAAGTCGACTTCAAGTTCCCAAAAAGGAACCATGGGTATAATAAAGTTATTTTAAGCATTCAAAAAGTTGGTTCTGAAAAGTTAAATTAAATTATTAATAATAATCTATAAGTTTATTCTTACCGGTTTCAACGTTATAAGCTTATTCATACACCTAGTATTTATACTATTTAAAAAAAATGTAGAATTTTTATAAATTTTTTTTTTAAAAAAAACATGATTAATTTGATTTATCAAACAAGATAAAAAAAAAATCAGAACACATTGTTAGGATCCCAACTATATCTCAAATTTTTGTTCAACCCGTCCAAAGTTTTCATATCTTGGCTACTCAATTCGAAATCGAATATCTTGATATTATCCTTGACTCTGTCAGCTTTAGAAGACTTGGGTATGATTATAATTTCGTGTTGAATGGCCCACCTGAGTAAAACCTTATATTTCATAAATTTATCAATAATAAATTAATAAGCGCTTTCAATAATTTGATATAATTACAATCATCCAATACAAATAGAATTAGGGAGCTTGTGTTTCGATGTTTTTGCCGATATTTAAAATGATTTATTTATAAATATGTGTGTATTTTAGAATTGGCACCCAGATTGGCAGCTAATTTTTTTTTTGGCACAAACATCTTGGAATATCGATAACAGTTTGATAAATTATTTTTAAAAGTAGTGTTGTTAAACGGGTGGATTTGATTCAATTTTTTAGCCAGGAAACGATATATTACTAAAATATTTGTCGTCGGAAAATACCCTTAAATTGTTTTTCTAATGTTGGATTAATAAAAAAAGAAGCTTTTATATTTCACCTGAGCAACCGATTTCCCGTGGTTTTTAGATATCAGGGCCACTTTTTCATCTTTCAATAGATTTTGGCTCTTTTGGGATCCCAGAGAGGAATAGGCTTCCAAACGTATCCCCTTCTGGTTGTAATATTCCAGCAATTCTTCTTGGTACAAGTAGGGACGGAATTCGACCTGATTAACGGCGGGTAAGACCTTACAATGGAAAGAGCTATTAGTGTCCAACATTTCATTTAGATGCTTAACCGTATAATTTGAAACGCCTATCGCTTTTAACTTGCCATTTAGATGGGCTTGTTCCATGCATTTCCAGCTCTTTGTGCGAAGTTCTCTATAATATTTTTTTGAAGAGTTTATGAAATCCCTTTAATTTACATGTTTCTGTCTATAAATAATGTTGCCAGTTAAGAATTATCATAAATTATATTGACATAGTACAATCATTACGAAAGTGACGAAAAGGTGAAGGACAATATCGAAAAACATTACTTTTAATAAAAAATTTGAATAATGATTTTTTTTTAAATTTTGTGATTACATATTTAATATATAGATAGATGTATAGATTCATTTCTTGATCCTGCAAATCAGTTACATCTAACAAATACATGTAAATTTTTCTTGGGTAAATTTTGATTAGAAGAAATTTCCTTGGGAAATAAAAACGGGGAGATTTTACAAATTGTTAATGTTTTTTCAACAGCCATCTCCCATATTATGTTATCGTAAAAGTTTCGTGCGTTTTTATTGGTAGTTTTAAAACGCAATACCCTGCATTCACTGTCAGCGCGAATTCGCGAACAAGTTGGAGGAGTAGTTTGGCTTTGGTGTTTGTATTCGTATGCCCCACCCTGGTAATTTACTTATTATTTTTACTTTTTAAAAAAAAAAATTAATTAGAATTTCTATGGCTAAATTGGGTTGTATATTGAATATTAAGTTTGTAACAATTTTTGCGTTTTGTTCTTGCGACCATTATAAAAATTCGTATAAAAATTTTGTTAATCACTGAATCATAATTTTCTTTTTTTTTATATCTATTCCAAGTTGGTCTCCAAATTCTCCATTTCCTAACTTCGTTCCCGCTAAAATTTACTAGCATATGCATTTATTAATTCATTTTACAGTTCTAATTTTTAAAAAAATTTAGGTTAAAAAATAAAAAATTTACCTATTTTGAGGGTCATCTTCATTAAGATATAGAACACCGGGCCAGTGATTGAGAAATAAGTCCAGGTAAGGAGTTCTAAGTTTATCAAGGGTCTCTTGAATAGCCTTTGGAGCTTTCTCGGTCCCTTGGCTGTTCATGGCTTAAATGTTATATATATTCGATATTTAAAAAAAACACCAGACTAAAAAACTCGAATGCAAGGGCATTTTTAAATTAAACTTAGTTTAAATGCGTTGGCTAGTGATGTAAAATCGCTTTATTTGGGCCGATTTTTAATAAAACGGATAACTCAATATTTTAGCCAGAAAAAAAAAATAATACCTAATCTTCGAAATTTCGCTAATAGATGTCCGGACCTTTGTGCCATCTATAATCAAAAATTTTCAGGCTTGTGTAATATCTTACTGGATAAAGTACTGAGCTAATCGTTTTTAAAAATCAGCTCAATGCATCACTAGCGGTGGCTATACTATGTGGAATACCTTTTTTTTAAGGTATTAAATTTGAATGGTTTTGGTTTATAAAGCATGTTTCCATAAAGGAAGAGGGGGGAGGGGGGTTGTTAACTTTTGAATGATTTAGTTGTCCTTTAATATTTACTAAAAATAAATAATAATTTGTTTTTTTTAAACCCAATTTGGACGTTATGAATATGTCTTCCCTCTTCAATTTAAACTGAGGCAGAAATTTTTCGAACGCTTCGCCTAGATGGTGCTCATTTTAGTACACTTCCGCAGTGTCTTTTCGAAATAACATAATTCGATATTTGGTCAAATCCATTTCATTGTGTAATTTAGTAGTTTTAAATACAAATTATGATTCTTGATATTTTCTAACAAAAAAAAATTTCCATAACTTTCTTTATTATTCGTTAATAATGTTTTTTAAAAATCTATTTAATTTTTTTTTAAAAAGGTGTGTGGGTGTATTTCTTTTTCTCTCTTTCTTTCTTATGTATCTTGGGATTAGAAATCTCTCATTTTTAAATCCTTTACTGATTGCGATTTAATTTTATTAAAAATAGTTCATCTAAATTGTGATATAATATTATCCTTTAACTTTATTATAAATAACAAATTTTTTTTAAATAAATTTAACCTTAAGTATCTGGCAATCAGGCTGGTGATGGAGACAGAAATGTGGTGATATCTGGGGTCTTTTTGGAAAAAGATCAAGAACCCGTTTCTTCCAATCTCAATCAAGTGCAAGAGGCTGGGGAGAGTGTTGGAGGAAGTATTTTACAAAATAACATAAAATATTATACTTTAAATTTTTTTAAAATAATTAATCAAAATTTTGTTAATATAGTATCTTTTAAATTTTATTAAAAATAGTTCATCTATATTGTGATATAATATTATCCTTTAACTTTATTATAAATAACAAATTTTTTTTAAATAAATTTTTCCTTAAGTATCTGGTAATCAGGCTGGTGATGGAAACAGAAATGTGGTGATATCTGGGGTCTTTTTGGAAGAAGTTCAAGATCCTTTAACTCAAATCATAGAACTACCTCTACATTTCCCATTCTTAGATGAAAGTTTTATAGATGAAGAAGATGTAGTAGATACTTCCATTGCAGCTAATAGCTCTGATACTTTTCCAGTAATAGTTAATAGCATTCAATCTTCATTCTTAAATATCGAACAACCATATAATTTTATTCTTTCCCAAAAAAATCGTAATTTATTATATTCCAATAAATATTTATATATACATTATAAATTTGGGTTTTTATTTAAATGTAGACTAAAGCATTGTACCGCTAGAGGTACTTTGTTAAATAGGAAGTTTACATTAACCAATTTTCACAACCATTCTGATGAATCTGAGGAAGAGCATTTTGCAATTTTAGTAACTATGAATAAACTTAAAGAACAAATTCGAGCATACCCCTATCAAAGCAAACGTAAAACATATAATCAAGTTATGCGTATTAGAAAAATTCCATCCTAATGCTCTACCAACATTTCTATCTGAGAAAAGTATTATGAATCGTGATATTAAATCATTGAGACCTCCTTTACCTCTTATAAATTCTGATATCCGATTAGACGGTGATTATACGTTAACACTAGATAATAAAACATTTTTAATTTGTAATGAAAATAATGAATTATTAATATTTTCTACACACGAATTACTTGAATGCCTCTGTAATGCTGACCAAATTTTGATGGACGGTACATTTTTTTCGTGTCCATTATTATTTAAGCAATTATATACTATTCATTATGATTAATCATACAATAATTCCTTGCGCATATATATTGTTGCCAAATAAAAACAAAGAAACATATTTAAAAATGTTGGAACTTTTAAAAAATTATTGCCTATCTATAGGTTTTTTATCTTCTCCTCCTAAAGCACTTATAGATTTTGAATATGGGAGCACTTAGAGCTCTCGAAGAAATGTTTCCAACCATTTCTGTCAAGGGATGCTACTTTCATTAATGCCAATGTATTTCAAGACGTATACAGGGTAATAGATTGACAGCATTTTTTTTTTCCTTTCAGTAACTTTTTTCCCATTACGCAATTGAATGAATTTGATATCCATATCTTGTTGTATTTGTTTTAATATATCAATAAAAAGATATAAATTAAGATGAGAATATGTTATATACTCTTTTAGAGAACGATGAAATCCTTCAACATGGTTATTTGTTCTTACTCCTTGAACATCATACATATTCCACATCTTATATTTAAATTTTGCGTTTGGGTTAATCCAAGTATTTTTAAAATATGTAAAAGATCTCTTATGGGATCTTAATTAAAGGCCTCTACCTCACTATTTAATTCAGACAATACCAATGGTATGTCCGTTTCATTTAAAAAGGGTATCGCCATGAGTCTGTGATAAAATCTCTTAAAATCAGGATTAAGCCGACTAAATGCTGTCGATCTATTACCCTATATATGTCTTAAAATACATTGGCAATAATGAAAGTAGCATCCCTTGACAGAAATGGTTGTAAACATTTCTTCGAGAGCTATAAGTGCTCCCATTTCAAAATCTATAAGTGCTTTAGAAGGAGAAAATAAAAAACCTATAGATAGGCAATAAATTTTTAAAAGATCCAACATTTTTAAATATGTTTCTTTGTTTTTATTTGGTAACAATATATATGAGCATGGAATTATTGTATGATTAATCATTAAATGAATAGTGTATAATTGCTTAAATAATAATGGACACGAAAAAAATGTACCGTCCATCAAAATTTGGTCAGCATTACAGAGGCATCCAAGTAATTCATGTGTAGATATTAATAATTCATTATTTTCATTACAAATTAAAAATATTTTATTATCTAGTGTTAACGTATAATCGCCGTCTAATCGGATATCAGAATTTATAAGAGGTAAAGGAGGTCTCAATGATCTAATAACACGATTCATAATACTTTTCACAGATAGAAATGTTGGTAGAGCATTAGGATGGAGTTGAACGAGTGGATCCATTTTTCTAATACGCATAACTTGATTATATGTTTTACGTTTGCTTTGATAGGGGTATGCTCGAATTTGTTCTTTAAGTTTATTCATAGTTACTAAAATTGCATAATGCTCTTCCTCAGATTCATCAGAATGGTTGTGAAAATTGGTTAATGTAAACTTCCTATTTAACAAAGTACCTCTAGCGGTACAATGCTTTAGTCTACATTTAAATAAAAACCCAAATTTATAATGTATATATAAATATTTATTGGAATATAATAAATTACGATTTTTTTGGGAAAGAATAAAATTATATGGTTGTTCGATATTTAAGAATGAAGATTGAATGCTATTAACTATTACTGGAAAAGTATCAGAGCTATTAGCTGCAATGGAGGTATCTACTACATCTTCTTCATCTATAAAACTTTCATCTAAGAATGGGAAATGTAGAGGTAGTTCTATGATTTGAGTTAAAGGATCTTGAACTTCTTCCAAAAAGACCCCAGATATCACCACATTTCTATCTCCATCACCAGCCTGATTGCCAGATACTTAAGGAAAAATTTATTTAAAAAAAATTTGTTATTTATAATAAAGTTAAAGGATAATATTATATCACAATTTAGATGAACTATTTTTAATAAAATTTAAAAGATAATATATTAACAAAATTCTGATTAATTATTTTAAAAAAATTTAAAGTATAATATTTTATGTTATTTTGTAAAATACTTCCTCCAACACTCTTCCCAGCCTCTTGCTCTTGATTGAGATTGGAAGAAACGGGTTCTTGATCTTCTTCCAAAAAGACCCCAGATATCTAAAATTTCTGTCTCCATCACCAGCCTGATTGCCAGATATTAAGGAAAAATTTATTTTAAAAAAATTTGTTATTTATAATAAAGTTAAAGGATAATATAATATCACAATTTAGATGAACTATTTTTAATAAAATTTAAAAGATAATATATTAACAAAATTTTGATTAATTATTTTAAAAAAATTTAAAGTATAATATTTTATGTTATTTTGTAAAATACTTTCTCTTCTTGCAGTCAAATATTTGCAAACATCTAGAAAACAATAAATCACATATTGTATATTAAATAATTTACCATTGCATGCTGTGGTCAAAGTAAATAAGTTATTTATTTAATGTATAACCTTTTCCATTGCAGGTGGGTGAATTACAGTTAAAATATATTTTGTTTTTATAATATTTTGACCTTCTATATGAGGAAGGTATCATTTACAGAGTGGAGTAAATGACTATGCTACCTAATTTAAAGAAAAGTGTAACAAAATAAGTTGTAATCAAAATATTTACCTTTTTGTATTGAAAATTTTATATTAAATTTTTGGAAGCTTTGAAAATTATATAAAATATATATGTGAATATTTATTATTTACCTTTGTATTGAAAATTATATCAAATTTTTCAAAAGTGTAACAAAATAAGTTGTAATCAAAATATTTACCTTTTTGTATTGAAAATTTTATATCATTGGAAGCTTTGAAAATTATATAAAATATGTATGTGAATATTTATTATTTACCTTTGTATTGAAAATTAGATGAAATTTTTCGAAAAATTGACGCGAAATGGTATAATGACAAAACAAAGTCAAACGGATGGGTCCGATACCAAAATTTTTTATTTTTGGCGCCATATTTTTAAAGGTCAATAGCTGGAAAACGATAATAGTACAAATCGAGTTTGAAACGGTACAAATCGGGTACAAATCAATCCCGTTTTAAAAATTTGAAAAATCTCAAATTTTCAATATCTGGGGGGGGGGGCTAACTTCACGTTATAATATAAGGTTTAAAATTTGATTTCCGAAATAAATAATGAAGATAAAGCTTAATTTGAGGCATCATTAGGAAGAGAAAAAAATTCTCTATCGTTGTAAGTTAAAAAAAATTTTAAGTGTTTTTTATTTTTGGCGCCATATTTTCAACGGTCAATAGCTGGAAAACGGTGATGGAACAAATCGAACTGAAAACGGTACAAATCATTCTCTATCGACCTATTCACTTTTTATTTTTAAGTTCAAAAGTTGTGGGGCTGTCGTGAAGTTGGCCCCCCATTTTGTTCTTTGAATATCTCAAAAACGGTGATGGTACAAATCGAACTGAAAACGGTACAAATCGGGTACTAATCACACCAACTGATAAACCATTGATAATCAAAAATTGTGGGGCCAACTTCACGGACCTTACATATTATATTATAAGCATAAAATCATGAGGCTCTAACCGGTTC